>NC_141144.1:4819771-5163271 GCF_053477565.2 Lygodium microphyllum | reverse complement strand
ATATTCTTAAAGCTTGAGTTACCTACATGTTCATGACTAAATCTTGTTAATGTCATATAGTCAACTCTTTAAGTTCATGATAGGCCAAGCAAAGGACTCTAATATTAGAACTATTGTAGTTAAATATTTTCGAAAAAGAATTATATCTAGGAGAGAATTTTTTAGAGATATGTAAATCACTATTACTTAGTATACATGTTATATCCAAGTTCTTATAAATATTGGTTCCTAAATTGATTGCAAATATAAATAGATTGTCACAAGGAGCATTATATTTTTGTACTTGCTATTGTCCTAAATGGCATGGTAGATCATTATGTTTGTGTCAAGCGAAGCTACAATTTGTGTTATGTAGTGAAGCTTGTTTGTTTTTTTCCTAAAATCATTGAATTTCAAAATAGCTATACGATTATCCCTAGATATGGCCAATATATATGAAGAATAGACATGCTTTGAAAAGCACTAAAGTCGAACTTTGTTTGAGGAAAATTTTTAAACAATCTTTTCTCCAAATTTCTAATACTATCATTTATATTAAAGTTCTTTGCAAATACTATTTATTGTGTGATAATTTGTCCCCACATACAACTTTTTATTTTTTTAATCAAAAGGAAATATATTCGATTTTTGAAAGTAATTTAGCTTTTCTTGATTATAGATGATATGAATAACCAAATAAAGATTATATTTTTTTCCTATAAGTATAATACTTGTGCAATTAATATTTACAAGCCATGTGAGACCATTTATATATCCTTGCTTGAAGTAATGCTTTCGTTTTAGTACATGAAATTCAATATTTTTTGGATACTATTACATTGACCTTTAAAAAATAAAATGAGCTATTATGGTAAATAAGAAGAGGTTTAAAATATATTATTTCCTAACATTATTTTGGATGAATAAATTTTTTAAATTTCAATAAAATCTATCGTGACTTTAAAATAGTTGGATTAAAGTGTTTTAGTGACCATTGTTGATTGTAGAAATTTAAAACTATATGCCTTATTGTACTTCAAAATGTAGTAAGTATTCATTTTTTAGAACATACCAATCAATTTTTAAAATTTTCATATTTTTCACATAATCATTTTATTTTTAAAAAAAATACCATATTCAAATCTTATAATTAAAAATATGGCTAGATTATCAGAAGGAGCATCATATTTTTGAACTTGCTATTGTTATAGAAGGTATGATAAATCATTGTGATTGTGTCAAGTGGAGCTACAATTTGTGTTATGTAGTGAAGTTTATTCCACTTTTTCCTTTTAAAAAAGTCTTCATATTTAGATTTTCACATTAATATCTAAATATTTAGTTTTTACTATTATCCTAAAAGGCATATGGTAAATGATTGTGATTGTGCCAAGTAAGGCTATATTTTATTTTATATAGTAAACTTTATTTCATTTTCTTGTATACTAATTATAAGAAAGGTTAAGTTATTTTGTCATGTTTATGCCATGCCATATATATAACATCATTATTTTCATATGGGATAAAAATCTTATAACTCTCAAGGAAAAGATACAAAAATATTGAATATTATCATATAGGATTGAATCAAGGCATGATGACTTTTAAAGTCATTGAGATTTGCTATAAGTTTTGCAGATAAATTATTATAAAAGCTTTATTGGCCTAATGATTTTAGTCATCATAATATGCATCTATTCTTATAAATAAAAATAACAGCAATCACAAATATTTAAATAATTGGATAAATTGAAAGTAGATAAACCATTATGCCTAGATATGGTTAATATATATGAAAGAATGAACATGTTTTAAAGATCACTAAATTCAAAATTTCTTTGAAAAAAAGTTATAAGTAATCATTTGTTCAACTTGTAATAACATAATTTATATCATACGTTCTTGTAGATACCATTAGTTATGTGATGATTTGTCCCCACATACAATTTCTTATTTTAAAAATTATTTTAGATTTTTCTAATTATAGGTGGCAATACTAGCCAATTAGAGATTATAAAATGCTTTTTAAAACATCTATTACTTATATAATTAGCATTTATGAGTCATGACACAGTATTTCTACATCCTTATTTGAAGTGATACTTTTGTTTTAGTATAGTAATTTCAAATAATTATTTTGTGCCATTATTTGAAGCTATTTTGGTAAATAACAAGGGGGTTAAAGGACATTCTTGCTTAATACAATTTGTATGAACCAAAATTTCAAAGAATTGTTCCAAACTTTAATAAGATTTGTTGTTGCTTTGAAATATAATTGGGTAAAAGTATGCTAGTAAAATGGACTAAGTATTTTATTTTAAAACATACCAATCAATTTACTTTTTAACATTAAAAGTCCTTAGATATTATAACATATTCTAATATATATAGAATGTGAATTCTTATGATTTTAAACTTAAATGTTATCTATAGAATAAGTAAATCAATATGATTTTAATTTCCTTTTATTTTTACATAATTTTTTTGGAAGTCAATTTTGATATGTTAAATACTTTAATTGCTTGCATATGCGCACACACACACGTGCACGCACGCACACACACACACACACACACACACACACACACACACACACACACACACACACACACACACACACACACACACACACACACACACACACACACACACACACACACACACACACACACACACACACACACACACACACACACACACACACACACACACACACACACACACACACACACACACATGCAGGTGCACGTGCGTGCGTACACACACACACACACACACACACACACACACACACACACACACACACACACACACACACACACACACACACACACACACACAAATGGATAATAAAACTAGTCAAAAAACAGTATGGCATCAATTTTATAAAGATTTTGACTTCTATTTTGTTTATTTTTTTTTTGCATGCTTAAAAGTTCAATAATAATAATAATACACACACATAAATTTAGAAGTTTAGAAAAAGTGAGTCTACCTACGAGTATTGCATGTATGGTTAAGTCCAAAAAAATGTAAACAAAGAACATATAGCATATTTATGCGCACAACTTTACAAATTTTACATATATATCTTTTGCTTTGTTTCTATTTGATTTGAAAGTTTACGAGTGAGTACACATTGAATTGAAATAAAAATTTGTATTCGGTTTTATTTTTAGTCTTTGCTTTGCCTTTTCACACTTGAATGTTGATAAAAACTGTAGATTTTAAGGATTAGAGAATAATTTTTAAATATGATTTTGTCAAACATTATAAATTTGATATAAGTGCAATAAGTTGAATTTTTTCTTCTTAATAAAAAGTATATTTCAAAGGGGTAAATTATTAGAATATATGAAATAAAAAACAATAAGAAAATCTATTTGATTGGCATTTGGATTGAAAAAGATTCAAAATTTTTGTTTTAATACTTCTTGCTATACATTTAACAAATACAAAAAAAGTTTAATACTCATAATGTTTTTACATTATGATGATTTGCAGTGTTGTACCTATAATCTCTCTTAATAGACAAACCTTGACTAGTCAAATATTTTTCCACACCCTTAATGTGATGATGCCAATTTTATTAGTGATGTATAAAACAATAGAACAATTACTTTGTCGATTTTATTGTTAAATTTCTTGTAAGAAATTGAATAATGTTTCTTAATCAACTCTCTAAGCTATAAATATACATATACAATGATATTGCTTATATAAATATGGACGAAATTATTCAATGTTTAAATAAGTTAGTGAACTTTTTGTTGTTTGTTCAAATATATTGCATTTAATAAACATAATATGATTTAGAAGTGGTGTTATATTGTTTGGTTCCTTATATGACTACTTATTTTAAAAATATTTTATTTTCCACCAATTTAGGATGTCAAGTGCTTTCAATATACAAACACAATGATCTTCCTTATATAAAGATCTAATAACTATTCAAACTTTAATAAGTGATTATGTATTTTTTGTTTAAATATATTAATTTCATAAATATAGTACATTTTACAATTTGTGGCATCCTATTGTTTGCTTCAACATAAAGCTCTACTTATATTAAAATTATTTTACTTTTCATAAATTTAGTATTGTGAAGAGTTTTAATACATTTTATTATCATCTTTCTCTCAAAAATTGTTTAAAATATATAATTTTTTAAATTTCACGTGTGAAAAATCTTACAAATCTCAACCAAAAGATACATAAATATTAAATATTTTCATACAAGATTGAATTAACGTATGGTGAGCTTTAAAAGTTATTGAGACTTTGTATGAGTTTTGCTTGATAAATTATTATAAAAGCATTATTGGCCTAATGGTTTTACTCATCCTAATGTGAATTTATTGTTATAAATAAATAACAAATGATAGTAATCATGAATATTTAAACAATTTGATAAATTAAAAGTAGACATAGAATTATGCCCATATATAGTGAATATATATAAAAGAATAAAAACACTTTGAAAAGATCTAAATTCATACGTTCTTTTAAAAAAAATTCATAATAATATTTTGTATAATTTTCTAGTAAGATAATTTATATCATACTTTCTTGCAAATACTATTCGTTATGTGATGATTTATTGTCACATAACTTTTAGATTTGACTAATTATAGGTGATAGTTCTAACCAAATAGAGATTGTAAAATACTTTTTTATAAATGTTATGCTTGTATAATTAATATTTACAAGAGGTGATACACTATTTGTGCATCCTTACTTTAGGTAATACTTTTGTTTTACTACAATAATTTCAAATAAAGTTTTTTTGGTGCCACTACCTTAAACTTTAAAAGAAAAAAAAGCTATTACAATAAATAACAAGGGTTAAAGGACCGTTTTGTTTAATATCAATTTGCATGAACAAATTAAAAAATAATAACTCAAACTTTGTTAAAATCTATTGTCTAGTTGGAATATAATTAAATAAAAGTACTCAAGTAACTATTATTAATTGTAAAAAGTTAAAATTATATTTTTGATTATATTTCAAGTGGACTAGGTATTTTTTAAACATACCAATTAGTTGATTTTACTTTTTAATATTAAAAATCTTAATATATTATAATATATCATGATATGCAATAAATGTGAATGCTCATGATCTTGAACTTAAATGTCATGTATAGAATAAATAAATCAATAAGATTTTAGTTAGCTTTCATTTTTATATGTTTTTTGAAAAGTAATTAGTTTTTATATGTTAAATAGTTCGATCACACGCATGCACGCACGCACGTGCCCGCGCACGCGCACGCGCACACGCACACGCACACGCGCGCGCGCGCACACACACACACACACACACACACACACACACACACACAAATCTATATGAAAGTTGCATGTATGGTTAAGTCTTAAAAAATTGTAAATAAAGAATGTATAACTTATTTATGCGTGTAACTTTATAAATTTTACATATATCTATTTTCTTTTATTTCTAGCTACTTTGAAAGTTTACAAGTGAATACACATTAAATTGAAATGAAAATTTGTCATATATGTTATTTGTTAGTAATTGATAAATAACTACAGACTTTATGGATTAGATAATAGTTTTTGAATATAGTTGATTAAACATTGTAAAATTAATACAAGCGTAATAAGTGAATTATTTACTTTTTAATAATGAAAATTATATTTTGAAAGACTAAATTACTAAGGTATATGAAATGAAAAACAATAAGCAAATCTACTTGATTGGCATTTGGATTGTAACAAAATCAAAGTTATTGCTCTAATACTTGCTACTACACATTTAACATATACATAAAAGAAGCTTTAATAGTGACAATGTTTTTATGTTATAATGATTTGTTATGTTGTATGTATAGTGTCCCTTGATACACAAATATTGACTCATTATAATGCCACTTTTATTATTGATGTATGCAACAATTACTTTGTTGCTTTTACTATTAAATTTCTTGTTAGAAATTAGATGATGATTATTAATTAACTTCCTAAACTATAAATGTACACATATAATGAATTTTTTATATAAAATGCTATTAAATATTTAATTGTTAAACAAGTTATTAAATGTTAAAAATATGTTGAAAGCAATAAACATAATATGCTTTACAATTTGGTGTATGTTTTATAATTTGTGGTGTTATATTGTATGCTTTCTCGTAGGGCTCTACTTATATTTAAATTGTTTCATCTTTCATCAATTTAATATCATTTAGAAATTTCAACACACTTTACTATCATATTTCCAAAATAATTTTCATTCTTTTTTTCCAAAAAAATTCTTTCAAAATTTAATATTTTTGTGATTAATAGTCACAACTAGTATTGTATGGACGTAATATTTTTAGATATATAGTGAAAGAAATACATGATCAAAACTAACTACACATTACACAATATTTAACAAAGATATAAATATATTAAGAAAATTAAATTGTTTGCTTAAAAATTATCAATAATAAAATATTTTAAATTTTAAATACGATAAAATGAATGTTTAAGATATTATTATGTGAAGTATCAGTAATAAAATATAGACATAATCATATTCAAATAAAAAGGATTTTACAAAAAATACATATTTACGTATATATAGATGCAAATCTATTATAAAATCCTTATCATCAGTTTAATTGATTTAAAATATCTATTGAATTTTTATTTTATATTTCAATACTAATATTTTTAAATAATAAAGTATAAATAATATGATAGAATATATATATATATCAATAGATATTATAGTAAATAACTTAAAGTATGGATTATTAGTGAAAAATAGAATTGTGTGTGTGTGTGTGTGTAGATATATACACGAATACATAAACACACAAATACATATATAAATAAGGAAAGCTATATTATTTAGAGTCAAGAAATATGTATTTATACATAAACAAATACATAAATTTTAAAGGAGAATATTTATTCATGACACAAAATTATATAAAATAATTTTAAATTATTAGAATATTCATGCAAAAAATGGCAACTTATTTTTAAGTGTTATTTAGATATAGTTTCTTTTTGTTTAACATAAATATTTTGGTGTTTTTCAAGAGAAGGAGAAAACGTTTTATTGTAAATGGAGTCAAAATACACTCTAAGACAAAAGAGGATTCCATATTGAAGAAAAGAATAATGATATTGCAACAAAAACAAGGTTAAGAAATATCCTTAATGTTTAATTCACAATGTGAGATAAACAAACAAACATGAGAAAGCATTATTGGAGATACACAAAAAGCTTATATAGATATTGGTGATGTTGTTTTAGAAGATATTGATATATCAAATTTGGAAGAATTACAAGCATAGATAAAAAAGATCAAGAGTGTTCGAAATTTAGGTTGATGTTATAAATAGAAAAATGAAAATAAATAAATGATACTCGTTATAAAAGAGAAGTTGACCATGAAGAAAAAGTATTGCATGTAGCCATCTCTAAAACACTGCAAAAATATCAGAAACAAGCTTTTTGACAATAATTATACATGAGACAATCAAGTTGAGAGAAAAAATTGCATTTGGTACTTTTGGAGAATATTTTGTTGTGAATATTATGGGAATTCCAAATTTTCCAAGTCATGAGATATATTGTGCAAAAAAAAAAAAGGAAGCATATTAGAAGATATATACTCTTTCTTCAGTGAACATAATATGTAATTAATTCATGGATGCTTGGTAAGATGTATAACATTTACTAAATCTCGATTGTTTATAACAATACTTTCTTTTCACAATGGAAGGACAATTCACAATATATTGATGTTATTACCATATATTAAAGGTTTATAAGAAGGCATGCAACAAGGTTGTTACATTGGCAAAAGTTTAAAAATGTAGTTCAAAATCTAGGGTTTGATATTGTACTTGATGATGCAAAAGGGAAAGAGTACATGCATGTGTTATAGATTTTATAAATGCATTATAGTTACCATTGCTCAAAGTTACCATTGTATACATGGTGATTTTCATTGCAGTAACTTGGTGTTAGGTTTTACATGAACATAGAATGTTCATGTAGGTATAATTGATTGGGGTAAATCTATCTAGGTTGGAGAAGGATGTAAATGAAAGAGAAGCAGAATGGTGTATTAGAAATGACAATGTTATCTCATCTATGAAATTCAAGATATGGCTTGTGCCAAAATTTTTAGATCCTAGATGCAAAAATGTGTTTATGAAAGCATAAGATATTTATACATTTGGATGGATGGTACTACAGATATGTAAATTCTAGGAGGAATGCATGCATTTTTTGTATTGTATGAATCCAGCAAATCATGAGGATGTAGTAATTAAAAAAAATCAAGATGTTAGCAAAAAAAAAGAAGAGGAAATATTTGTTCTAGATATTAGTCTTTGTTTTATGCTTCTAAATGTTAAAAAAAGACTTGAAATAGGGGAACTAAGCCTCATCTTATAATGCAACCAGCATAAAAAATGGGTCCTAGTTTGTAATTTTTTTTTGATTTTGGTACTTCTTTTATAAGACATGTATATTAAAACAATTTTGATTTAGATACTTATTTTATAAGACGTACACTTGTTCTTTTGCATATTCTTTGTAAAAAAGTTATAATAATTGTAATTGTGTCTACTGTTTTGCTAATTTTAGAAATAAAGTTAGATTTTTAAATATTTCATTATATTTAATAACACAATGGTAGACAAAAAATATCTCTAACTATAATATGGTATGCAAATGCATACATATAAATATAAATAAATATATACATATATATGCAATAATATATATACTTTCAATCTCTTGAACAAAATTTTAGGATTGAAAGAAAAATACAAAGATTAAAAAAAGTAGAAAGAAATCTAGCGAGAGAGAGAGAGAGAGAGAGAGAGAGAGAGAGAGAGAGAGAGAGAGAGAGAGAGAGAGAGAGAGAGAGAGAGAGAGAGAGAGAGAGAGAGAGAGAGAGAGAGAGAGAGAGAGAGAGAGAGAGAGAGAGAGAGAGAGAGATTGTATGCTTCAAGATATTAAAGAAAGGCTTGAAACATGGGAAATTAAGCCTCATCTGGTGATATGACTAGCATTAGAAATGTGCCCTTATTTGTAAACAATTTTGATTTAGGTACTTCTATAAGACGTATATTGTAAACCATTTTGATTTAGATCCTTCTTCTATAAGACACATATATTGTAAATACACTTGTTCTTTTATATATTTTTATAAAAAACTTGTAATAATTATACTTTTGTTGAACTATATTATTAATTTTAGGAAAAATTAGATATTTTAAATATTTAATTATATTTTATGTAAACATGTGCACGCATACACACACATATATATGAATATATAAACAATAATATATATACTTTTAGTATCTTGAAAAAAATATTAAGATTAAAAAAATACAAAGATCAGAAAAAAATAAATGAGAGATATAGAAAATATGTGGATATATATGTATATGTAAAGAGACAGGAAAAAGTATAGTGAATAACATGGAATACTTATTTCATAAAAATAAGTATTTTAATTATATTTTGTAAAAAGGTAATATCTAGTTTAACATTCCAAAAAATAACATTTTAAATACTACATTAAGTTTTCTCATTTTCTATAAATAATTATTATAATTTTCAATTAGCTATCTATTTATTTAAAGTGTGTGTGTGTGTGCGCGTGTGTATATATATAGAAAACAATAATTTTTTCTTTTCAAAAAGTAAAATAATTTATTATTTACTAAGACTACTAATTTTTTGGCTTTATAACATTGGATTAAAAATATGATTATTTTAAATCAGTTATTTTCTTACTTGAAGTATAAAGAATTGAGATGTATATTAGATTTCTTATAATAAATGTATTGAATTAATCATTTAAAAATGTTAAAGTACCAAATGTGTGTGTATATGTGTATACACGTAACGAAGAAAAGGTGTACCAGATAAAGTAAGTTTTTTTTCAAAAAGAAAAAAAAAACTTTGTTTTCTTCATATTTCTTTTAAGATAATGTCTCCTTTAATGTTTAAAATTGATGCTTTGTTGGTATGTGTTTGTACTTTGAAGCTTCATTTAGAAATTTACACAAACTAGTAAATAAAAAAGTAAGTGAAGGAAGCATTCACTTTAAAAAGAGAAACCACAAATTAAAGATTAAATATAATTATTTATTTTCTTTATAATTTTTATTCAGAAAAATATAATTTAAAAGTAATTATTTAGTTAGTTGGATTACAATAATGTGTGATATATATTGAATTTGTCAAAATAAATATGAAAGATAAATCGTTCAAAGATACCAAAGTATTAGTACTAGGACCAGAAGGTACGTTTTATGCATTAAAATTGTAGTAATTTTTAAAAAAATAATGCCAAAATTAAATTATAGGGTAAAATGTGTTTTTCAAAATTGTAGAAAAATAGATAAAAATTTTGTGATAGAGCTTATAGAAGAATGTTCACGTACAAAAAAAGTACATGTTGTTCATTGTATTGATGAAGGTGGACAGCAAAAACATAAATGTTTTATGAAAGATAATGAAAAAGATATTTTTGAAATATCTCTAATGAAAATGGAATTAACAAAAAAAGTTGACAGTAATAACAAATACATGAGTTTTGATGATAACGATATCACAATCATTTATGTTTTAAATAATAATATATTGGACATGTGGTATGAGACCCAAGATTCAAAATGATTTTTTCTTGGAAAGAGTTCTAGCAAAATTTGGTACGTATGATGATCCAAGTTAACTATCCAAAATAACTAAAATTTGATCTTACAGATATGTGCAGAGAGGGATCAATTACATTGTGTATAATGAAACCTCACTTTAAAGATTTCACAGATATTATCAACTTCGATGTCTGCATAAAAGTATACGATTTTGAAGTTTATCCTAAAAGAAACCAAAGAGATGGTGGAACTAACAAATATAATTTTTCTTATCAACCATCAACAAAGATAGAAAATATTACTAATTTAAACAATTTTCAATTATTCTATACTTCAAACAATATTAAAAACTATAGAAACATTGTATTGCAATATTTTCCTGATAATAAAAACAAAAAATGTCCAACAATAACACTTGTCATTGTTTTGAGTTTACAAAAAGAACAGGTACTCATAGTTTGATTATTGTTGTTGATGGAAGTGAACCGGAAGATACAATAAATGGTAAATATAAAAATTCTAATTTTTGTGAAATTAGAAAAAATATTGAATATATATTTATTTTAGCACTTTAATTCAGAAACATATTTTTGGAAACATAAAAATATAATTTTCAAAAACCGTGAAAGTCTTTCTCAAAATTATATGAAGCATATTATATCTTCTGAAATGTGGGAGCCTACAAGTATACATCATCAAATGTTATAACTTTAAGTATTTAGGATAGTCAGTAACACCTTTCATTAGTCCACAAACTTTGGCTCATTTAAAGAAGGTCCACGAAGATATTAACAACAATCTCACTCCTAAAAAGGTGGTTATTATTTTTATTTCTTTAAAATTATTATTATTATTTTTAACTATATATTTTATACTTTACAAGTAATTAGAGTTTTGATATTTTGAGAGGTTGATGGCACAATATATAAGAAAGTTTGTTTTAATTGTGAAAGCGATTAGTACCTAGAAGAACGACACTTTGCAACATGTTTATGGTGCAATTAGGAAATGTCATTAACACTACAAATGAAACTCAAAGGAATTATTCAAGATGACAAAAAACAATAACACAAGTATTATAGTGACTAGAGTACTAGTAGATTAACTATTTGGCTTCAAAGTTGTGAACTTGGTCAAAGAAAATCTTCTTCAAATAAGAGAAAAGTTATACAAGATTCATATGCTTAGATGCTTCAAAGTTGCAGATGGGAAGTCAATAACATTCTCAAAACTAAATGATGTATTAAGATAGAAAGGGAGAGGGGGGGGGGGGGGGGAGGAAGGGACTCTTGTTATGTTGCAATGTTGGAATTCATGTACATAAATATACAGTAGCTCTTTTGTATGGATAAACATGACATGTAAAAAAATCCTGCATATATACAAAAAAATATAATATATATTTTTTGGTTTTTCTTGCAAAAAAGGCAGAAAAATTTACACTTTGGGAGGAGGGACTCTTGTTATGCTGCAATGTTGGAATTCATGTACATAAATATACAATAGCTCTTTTGTTTGCGTAAACTGTAAGAAGTTGGGAATAAGGACTTAGTGTAAAATAATATTGATATTATGCCATGTCACACTGACATTGGTATAAAAGGAGAGGACATGTAATTTTTCACATCTTTTTTATACATTAATACAATTACTGTCCTTCTCTCCCATCTTGCTCACAGCTTCCATGGCTTCTCTCTCTTTCCTATCTTTCTCTCTCCAAATCTAGTCTTTCTCTCTCCTCGTCACTCTCTTTCTCTCTCTTCCTGCAGTCTTTCTCTCTCTTCTACAATATTCTCTCTCCTATTTTTCTCTCTCTAGTTCTCTCTCTAACAAGTGGTATTAGAGCATTGGTCTTTGATCCATTTTTTCCTTCTATTTTTCAGTCCTATTTTCTTCCATCAAAATCAATTTCAGACAAGTATTATACAAGACAGTGACTAGTGGAGTACTGCAGACTATCTACAGTTGGTAAGAGACTACATCTGGAGATCTCCAAGGTCAGATATGGTGGAGGATGGCTAAAGTGGCAAGTCGTCATCAAATTTCATGCAAAATTGGAGGTAACTAGGGTAAAGGAGAGTTAGCCGAGCTTAGTTTGGGAACAAACAGTGGTTACTTTGAAAAGAGGGAGTTCTCTTTTCCCTTTCTTGGAGCTTCCTGCATGTTTCATGGAGTTTTTACCCAAGATCTCTTCCTCCCACACAAATCAGTGATCATAGATCTCATCTAAGCTGGGAATTAGTTGCTTCAGCCCTTCAGCTTCAAGTTCATAACCATTGTGGACGGCCATTGCTGCCTAGGTAGGTTAAATAGACCTAAAAATTACGGCGCAATTTTTGGGCTGCATCAGGCCTCATCTCCCTCTCCTCCTTGACTGATTCTCATCAATCTCGGCTGCTCCAATCTTCAGCAAGATAAATCCTTCACTAAATGCTCAAGATTGTACTCCTATTGTGGACCTTCAGCTCTCTTGTAAACCCTAGATGAACAGTCCATGGTAGCCATGAAAGCTTTAGCCCAAGCTTTCATTTCTCAACAATTTCTTGAAGATTCTTCATCTTTTCAGCCCGTGGGATCATTTCAGTAAGGATTCTTCAACAAATTGCAAGGATTAAGCACGAATGGTCAAAGATTGAAGCTCAAGAGCTTCCATGGAGCCAAAATTAGGGGAAAACGGGTTTAATGCTTCAATCTCAAGCATCTGAAGCTTCAAGATTGTTCTTAAGCATTAAATGCACAAGTCTTGAAGATTATTTTGGCAACATTGGACCACAGGAGGCTTTATCAAGCATATGAATATTGATCAAGTCATCATCAACCATGTCAAAGATGCTTTTCTTCAATTCTTAATCTCTCTCATTAATCCATCTGCTGAGCTTAATCCATTTGATTGAGAGATTAAAGAATTAAATAATATCCATCAAATTTTAGCCAACCCTTGCTTGAATCAATCCATTCATGTAATGCAATGTTTGCTCTATGCATATTAGTTCTAATCAGTGAATTAGAGGCTTCAATCTGAAATTTCCAGCATAACACTTGAATCCAATTGATTGAATCTATTGATTGATGAATTTGCTCACTCTAATCCATTGATTGGTTGAATTCTTTTACCCAAGCTAAAATATTGTAAAAGGGTAAGTACTAGCAATCAGCGAGTCACTGAATTGCATTGGTAACCTTATCTTATCCAATTTTGCAAAATTCTACACAATTGCATCTCATGAAAGGGGCTGAATGAATATTTCAAAAGTGCATTTCATGCTGATTGATTAGATTAGCAAGCTACTGCCATGTTGATATACCCACCGAGGAAAAAGGTGGATGTCGGGGGAGATAGTGGGACAAAAGAGAGGTGACCCTCCCTCACTATCAAAGATCCCGAAGGGGTGCAACCAACCAACTCAGGGGGGACTTTGCCCACCTCCTGGTGATTCGGAGCCCGTGTAGGGAGCCTGTCATACCGTTTTATCCCTCACACAGGTACAACAAGTGGAGAATTGAAGATTGAAGAGTTTCCAAAGGCTCAAGTATCTTCAGGATCAAAACAGGGTAAAACAAGGATTTTACAGGTTGTTACAGGTACACCCTTCATTACTGAAGTATAGGTGCAGGTACTACAGGGTACCCACAAGTCCTACTCAGCCTTCTACAAGGTTTGGTAACCATTTGGGGTTACTATTTTACCTTACAGGATCAAAACAGGGCACTTACAAGTTAAAACAGGGTGCAGGCTTGGACAGTTCAGACTCAGAAATTGAGTTGCAAAATTTCATGTCCTAAATCTGTTATAGCGTGCTATAGCTCATCTTGAAGAGGACATTTTTGCCTTCGATTTGAACTAAAAAATATTGGAATCGGAGTTCCCTAGAAAAAGTTATAGCCATTTGTCTAACAGGGGGTATTGTAGGACTGCACTATTATGGCAAGACATAAGGGTAAAAATAAGGTCTAGGATGATTATGCTCAGCAAATCAGAGATTCCATGTTGGATAATGCACCTCAAGAGAGCCATGAAGAGCCTCAACAACAAGGGGAAGTTAGTATACTCAATAATATCTTGTGCGTACATGAACAAAGACATAGAGAACGTCATGAGGCCCTATTATCAAGAATGGAGCAAATGGTTTTGTCTACTGATCAAATGAAGTCTTCCATTGAGAAGTTAGCAGATTCAACGACTCAAACAAAGGCTTCTATTGACAAGTTGGTGGAATCTAATGCTCAAATTATGGCACAATTCTCCCAATAGATGCAGATGCAAATGGGATCTAAAGAAGCTAGGGAGAAAGCTTATTCAAACAGTGAGCCTTCAGTCCCACTTCAGCCATCTAACCAAAATGGTCATGGTCATGGGACCCACTTCAGCCAATATGAAGTAGGTGAGGCTTCACAAAGGCATGATGACTATTTGGGCAGTTTGAATGGAGCTAACTCTTAAGCTTTTGGACTGAATACTCAAATTCCTAGGGGTCCTCTACCAACAGGAAGATTGCATAGTGGTTCTCAGCCACCTATTGGGAGATTTCCATCTCAATTTGGGGGTTCAATGCATGGTACTCATGATCAGTTTATTTTGGGACAGCAACCATTCCATGAAAGAGAGCTAAAGGACAAGATTATTTTAGCCAAATTCAATGGTCAGTCATCTTCACCATCTGATTTAGAGGAGTGGATCTCTAAGATGGAATCCTACTTTGATATATTCCCTAAAACTAATGACATGAAGATTCATTTCGCTTCTTTGCATTTGGAGATATTTGCCCATACTTGGCGGAGGTATATTAGAAAGGAAAACATACTTGTAGAGAATTGGGAAGCTTTCAAGGCACTTATGGCTGAAGTATTTGTCTCCCCTCTTAAAAAATAGAAATTGGCACGAAGATGGTATGGTTTGGAACAAAGAGGCCTAGGTGTAAGAGAGTACACTAACCAATTTCTCAACCTAACCATGTATGTAGAAAGCATTAGTGATGAGGCTAAGCTCCATAAGTATATGTATGGTTTAGAGCCATCTTTATCAGCTGATGTCATGGCATAAAACCCTACTTCCCTATTTAAGGCTATTGAATTTGCGGAGCACTATGGAAGAAAATGTAGAAGAGAATCTTCATTTCAGCCTGGTTTTGGACAGCCAAGGACTGTTTTTAAACAGGGGCAAGTTGGTAACACTTATGGCAGCAATCATGCGCCAAATGGGAGCTTACGTGTACCAACTTATCCACCATTCAATGCTTCTAGACCTCAAAGTAATTTCAGAATAGTAAACAATCCTAGAGTTGACTTCGAACAAGGGGACAACAAGCCTAAATCCATTTCAGCCAACATGAATCCTAAGTATATTCCTATGGATCTTTACAAAGAAAGAAAGGAGAAAGGCTTATGTTCCAAGTGTGGGAAAAAGTATACACCTGATCATGCCTCAAAGTATGTATACAAAAATGTCAAACCCAAGCTTCAGAGTATGTTAATCTTTGAGGATTTTGAAGTTGAGATGGATGAAGCTAATGCAAGTGCATTTAATGCTGAAAATGAAGATCTTGAGGAAGAAGTTAGGCAAGAGTATTTCTATGATCCAACCGACTCTTTTCCTTTTGATCCAGGTGGGACTTGTCATGAGCCACTTGCTACCACTAATTGTTCTATTTCCATGGATGCTTGGATAGGATCTAAGAGCCCTAATACACTCCATATGAAGGGAAACATTCGTGGAAAGCTAGTGTTCATTTTGATAGACAGTGGCAGTACCCATAGTTTTGTGAATAAGTCCATCATGGACAAGTTGAATTGTATTCCCACAGATTTACAACAACCCATTAGAGTTCAAGTGGCCAATGGTGAAGAGGAAATCAGCACACAGATATGCCCACAGGTTTCTTTACAGCTGGTTGAAAATTTTGAAGCAAAAGTAAACCTGATCACTTTGGAAATGGGGCCTATAGACATCGTACTTGGTTCTGATTGGTTGATGATATTAGGCAGGATCACTATGGATTTCTCATAGTTGTATATGGAGTTTATCTTCAATGGACAGCTCATCCATTTACAGGGAATTCCTAGTAGATAGGATTTTTAGCTTATTACCATTCAACAACTCAAAAGGGAGTACAAGAGGTGCTCATAAATCTTTATTTTGCATTTGAATAAATAGATGCAAGATCAGCCCAATAATTCAGCAAAACATCCAGCCTTGACAGCTCTTCTTGAGGAGTATAGGGATTTTTTTGAGGTACTTACTTCATTGCCTCCCACCAAGAGAGCAGTAGATCACCCCATTGATTTGGAGCCCAACTCAAAGACAATCAATAAGACACCTTACAGATTATCAAAGTGTGAATGAGAGGAAGTAGCCAAGCAAATCAAGGAACTTCTTGAGATGGGATTCATTGAGCCAAGTTCTTCACCTTATGCATCTCCAGTTCTGTTAGTCAAAAAGGAAGATGGATATTTTAGAATGTGCATTGACTACATGGATCTTAATAAGATCACAGTGAAGAAGATGTATTCGATACCTAGGATTGATGATTTGCTTGATGAGCTCAAGGGGGCTCGATTGTTTACAAAGATTGATTTGAGGTCAGGGTATCATCTTATTTGCATGCAAGAGGGTGATGAAGTCAAGACTACTTTCAGGACTGATCAAGGGCTCTATCATTTCTTAGTGATGCCATTTGGGCTTACAAATGCTCCAGCTACCTTCCAGAGCCTGATGAATAAGATTTTACAGCCTTTCCTCTTTCAGTTTGTCTTGGTGTTCTTTGATGACATTCTGATCTACAGTAAGACTTTATAGGATCACTTGGCACATATGAGAAGGGTTTTTGATGTATTGAGACATGACATGCTTTTTGCTAAGGAGAAGGAGTATTCTTTCATGTAGACTGAAGTGGAATACTTGGGTCATATTGTCAGTGAAAAAGGAATACAGGCTGATCCCAAGAAGGTGCAATGTATAAAAGATTGGCCAACACCCACTACTACTTCTCTTAGAGGATTCCTTGGTTTATCTTCATTTTATCGCTGATTCATCAAGCATTATATGCATCCATTACAGCTCCTTTGACTGACAGGTTGAAGAAGGAGGATTTCTTTTGGGATGCTCTTGCATATAGTGGCTTCAACCAGTTAAAGGGACTCCTTACCTCTTAGTATGCCCAGACTTTTCCAAAGAATTTACCATACAGTGTGATGCTAGTGGCCATGGCATTAGGGCTGTTTTGTTACAGGAGCATGGAGTGATTGATTTTGAGAGTCGTAAGCTTATAGATAAAGAAATGGCCATGAATGTTTATGACCAGGAGATGTTGGCTATCTTACATGCTTTTAAGAAGTGGCACCATTACTTGTATGGTAGCCGATTCAGAGTACACATAGTGATCACATGGTTCTTAAGTATTTCCTTACTCAGTCCAATCTTACTCCTAAGTAGCGTCGGTGGGTAGCTACACTACAGAATTATGATTTTGACATCACTCATATGAGGGGCAAAGACAATATAGTGGCTGATTCTCTTTCTCGTATGTGGGCTTGCAAAGTTTCAGCTATGATTGAATTGCATAATGATTGGATTGAAGAATTACAGGAGGCCTATCTTCTGGATGAAGAATTTAGCCATATTTTTCAGAAATTACAGCTTGGTCTTATGGAAGAAAACTCGCATTATTAGTTCAAAAATGGCCCTTATCGAATGCTTAAGCAAATTGGAGACTTGGCATACAGATTAAAGCTTCCCTCTTCCACAAAGATTCACAATGTTTTCCATGTTAGTCAGCTCAAGACTTTTTATGGTGATCCAGTGGATATAGTTGATGAGTTGCCACCTATTGATGAAGAAGGTCTTGTTCCGTACATCCCAGAGGCTGTTATAGGTCAGCGTGAAAAGAAGCTTCGATCTCGTTCTATCGTGGAATATTTGATCAAATGGTGAGAGGTTTACCACTTGAGGAAGCTTCTTGGAGGCCTGATTCTATATTGGATGAGTTTTCTTTCTTAAGGGATACATTGGTGGCTGAAGCTTATTGATTATGCATCTAGTGATGATGCAGACATGATCAGGACAGCACGCTGTTTTAGAACAGTTTTTATCATGCCTAATTTTCAGAATTAAGCTATCTACATGGGCTTAAAGTACTATTCAAGAGCTCCGTTTTGATATATGGCACACCTCATTTGGATACTTCTACTAGAAGTTATGGCAGATTTGGTCCAGCAGGGTTTGTTTATACAGCATGTTGTCCACTTCATTTTGAGATTATCCGTTGAAGATTTTATGGATCCATATCCTTTTGAAGTATTCTAGATCATGTATATAGCTGCGGCCTACTCTTGTTCTTCAATTTTAGTCCATATGGTTGGTCATACTTCATTCATTTTTCCATTTGTAAAGTTGTAAAAACAGGGTAGTACTCTGTTCTATCCATCCTTTTCTAGTCCTTCAGGTTTGTTTTTGAGGACAAAAACTTTTGGGAAGGGATGGATTGTAAGAAGCTGGGAATAAGGACTTAGTGTAAAATAATATTGATATTATGCCATGTCACACTGACATTGGTATAAAAGGAGAGGACATGCAATTTTTCACATCTTTTTGACACATTAATACAATTACTGTCCTTCTCTCCCATCTTGCTCAGCTTCCATGGCTTCCCTCTCTTTCCTGTCTTTCTCTCTCCAAATCTAGTATTTCTCTCTCCTAATCACTCTCTTTCTCTCTCTTCCTGCAGTCTTTCTCTCTCTTCTACAGTCTTCTCTCTCCTCTTTTTCTCTCTCTGACATAAACATGAAATGTAAAAAAACCCTACGTATATAAATATAAATATAAATATATATATATATTTGTTTTTTCTTACAAAAAAGGCAAAGAAAAAGTTACACTTTATTTATTAGATTATTCAAGACATATGCTATTGTTATAATATGATGTTTGATTGTATATTTGATTGCATATCATATGCATTGGAATATCATATCATCTCATTTAGTTTAAGAAAATTGATGGTTGTAGATTTTTCAAATAGTTTATGTCAAAACAATCAGACTACAGATACATATGTAAAAATAATAATGTCTTTGTATGAAAAATGATGATAAAATGTTATATTATCAAAAATATATTGATACAATGTAAATGGATCCAAATGTTAAATATTTTTGAAATGATTTTATACTATACTATTTTAAAAAGATTATACATTATATATAGCATTGTCAAAACTTGAAAATTAAAAAAGATGCATTGTAGATTTTGGATATTATAAATAGTAAATAATTATAATTAATATATTTTATGATATAAATAATAAATATACAAAATTACCACCATATGATATTAATATTAAAAATAAAAAATATATCAAATCTCTTTGGACATAAGTCTTGAAAGCATTATTTGTTAAATATTACAACAATATCCTACATACATGTATAGAGATATATATACTTATATTACTATTATCTTGAACATGCATATCTATACTTTAAATCAAATAAGACAAGTAATAAAGAGAAATAAAAAAAAGCTAAACTTTAATATTGAATACAAAACAAGTGTACTGTATAAAATATCATGAAAACAACTTATAAAAATATATGAAGAGCAATTTTTGTATATGAATAATATAGTAAATATATTAAAAAACAATATTCTTAATATACGATGCATGAGTTGTGATATTATAAATGTTAAAAAAATTAATAATTAGAAATACATATATTACATTTTAAAAATATTATAATAAGAATGAATAAAAATATAGTATAATATAATATATATTATAATAATATAATTGTAACGGAGGGGAAATACTTAGGTCAAGTTGACCTAAGTATAAAAGGTGTAAGGGACACTGCATAGGCACCATTTGATGAATACACATTTTTCCTTTCACCTTCTTCACCTTCTTCCCTGTCCTTCCATGGCTGCTAGCCATTTCTCTCTCCTCTTCTTGCCTTTCTCTCTCTACTCCTAGTCTTTCTCTCTCCTCATCACCCTCTTTCTCTCTCTTCCTACAGTCTTTCTCTCTCTTCTACACTCTGTCTCTCTCTCTTCTTCTTCTCTCTCTCCTGTCTCCTTCATTACAAGTGGTATTAGAGCTCATCTTCTCTCACCCGGACCATATGAGTAGTTGATGTCCTTTTGTACCAGTCATGGTGTGCCTAACAGGAAGTGCTACTCAAATCAGAGCACGGGAGACATGGCATGGTTAAGTTGTGTAGCCAGGACGTGAAGAATGGAACAAGCTACTGAATGAACTTTTCTATCATCACTTCCAAAATGAGCCTTAGTGGCACTCATAGCATTTTCTCTTTGCAGCGATCTTTGGTCTCTTTTCTACATCTACAGACATACGCCCCGCCCGGGGAGAGTAATGGATAAATCCACCATTTTCTGGCTCTGGCAGTCAAACAGGACCATGATTTTGCTGGCATTTTTGCTTTTGGTCCTATGCTTTGGTGTGCCTGTGTCAGCATCAAGGCGTGGTTCCGAAGAGTTTTCAGAAGAGCTGCTTCTGCGATCGCTATAGGGGCAGAGTACTACTCTATTTAGACAAGATTATAGACTCTCTAGTCTATGACAAGCATAAGTCTAAACAGAGCTTTTCCTTTCCAAAAGTGATCCTTTAACCTCCAGGATCAAAAGGAAAAGTGAGATCATTGCCATCCATTGGGTCATCATCCCCAACACTATAATCAAACAGGGCTAAGTCAATCGGTGTCTTATGGATGTAATCCTCAACCATCAGCATAAAGTGAGTCTTTGATTCTCCCGTGATGCACTCAAAAGCATACAAGGCTGCATATGCTAAAACATTCATTGTATCATCCTTTGTATTTACTGTGGTTGGGGCAGTACGATTAGTAATTTGCTCAATTTGATCAACAATCTGCCCACAATCTTCTTCCTTGAGCTGGAGTTCTTCTTTCATTTGACTCTCATAAAGATTAGTCACATAAATAATTTTGAGTTGAATAATACTAATGACAATAATATTGAAGAATATGAAGAAATTACCCTTATTGAAATAAAAACTCTCTTGGTACATTAAAAGATATAGATTATGAATAGTTACAAATTTCAACATTATTTTTTGGTGAATGAAGATTTGAATTTGAAATTCAATATTCATATTGGAAATAAGCTAAATGGGAAATCTTCACTGCATTCAGATTCTATGAGTGCTATTCAGTTGGCCAAGAATTCGGTCTTCCATTCAAAGACGAAGCACATTGAGGTGCATTACCACTTTATTAGAGAGGTCATTGAGGGCAAGTCCATTGAGCTTATCAAGATCTCAACTAACCAAAACCCTGGAGATCTACTCATTAAAAGTCTCTAAGCGGAGTGTTTTGCCTTTCTTAGGAAATTCGTGGGCATTGGATGTCTCTCATCATCCTATTGTACTTATGTACATTTGTACTTGTCACATTCTTTTTGTTCTCACCTCACAAGGGGACACATTTTCCTTTGAGTGGCAGGTTGTTGGGGATAAAGGCACATGTGCCTAGCCGCTTGTGTATTAGTTACACTGATAGTACCCGCACTGTGTATTAATTACCCGCACACTTGTACACTACAGATGGTGAGCGCCCATCACTATCACTTCATTCTTTATTCTTTTAGTGACATTTGAATAAAGGGAAGGCCATTCACACATTGTGATTGTTGGAGTTCCCACATCCTCTCTCTTTTTCTCTTGCTCCTTCCACCCTTAACTCTTGTTTTTGCTCCGTGCTTCCACTTCAGGGCCCACTCCCTTCAGAGAAAGATTGCTTCAAGGTTGTTTGGTTTGTCTATCTTTGTGAGTGGTTGCTCTTAGGAATGTGGACTAGTGAAATGAATATTCATTTGTGTGATTATTTTTTGTGTTTAGGCTACTTTGAAATATCACTTATTATTGTAGGATCACTACCACATGGATTTGTAAAAGTGACATCCTAGTTGCATCAGAGAAATCGACCACTTCTTAATAAAAATTATGTACGTTCCTATCATTATTATTTAGTTTGTAGAGAATTTTCTCCTTAAAAGCAACTTAAATGGAGCTATCTTCTAACTAAAAAGAAAACTTAATAATCATGGTAAAATACAAAGAATTGAACCAAGAAATATAGCCATAACATGTATTTTTATAATGCACATAGCACAAAGAAACCATGGATGAAATCAAAGAAAAACACTAGACAAAGAATGGTTCTTGATGAGGCCATACTCATGCACGAGAACTCACCATTGTGCTAGGTGGACATGAATACACACCTTTTTGCTAGGTGGAGGATCCAAGGACCTGAAGAGCTCAACAAAGGGAGAAGCTCATAAATGATTAAGTGTAAATGGCATGCCTAAAACTTGCTACATAACAAGCCATCCTAACCCAAGATAGTTTTGTTCTCAAAATTGAAAATGAGATGCAATGTACAATGATAGCTCATTCTAGAAAGAATCTCATATCATGAAGGCCTTTGACACATTGATAATCCATAAAACAATGAAAAGACACTTTCAATAAAAGTATGCTCAACTAGAGACCCATAGTCAATGCAAGTATGTCCACTACCATTTGGTGCTAGTCATCAATTCTTCAAAGATTAGGAGGTCAGATTCTTTACTATTTAAAACATGGTCTCCACTATGAAAGGATTTTTTGAAGCTCTAGCTGTTAGAATATTAGAATGTACTCATATGAATATGTACTTAGAGAATATCTAGGAAGACAATATCTAGATATTTAGGGGAACTAGATAAGATTGATTTAGAATATGTGGATGATACTTCACTAAGAGAACCTATCGTATCCACACCTTTATTGTATATATATGTGTACTCTCACCGATTCCAAAGTAAGAGTGTAAGAAAGTGTGCAATACAAGTGTTGAGTCATTCTTCATCTCATTGTCTCATTGTCTCTCTCTTTCTCTCACCATCACTTTCACTACATTGTATCAGAGCACATCAAGCTCCCGATGGCCTAGCATCCTCCATCGTCTGCAACCTTAGAGCCCAATAGGTTTTGCATGTATCTTAGAACTCACCTCATGTAATTGTTGCATTGCCTAGTTTAGTGCATACATGATAGGCTTCTCATTGAAGAAGCACTAGCTATATCTTTGCATTCACTTGAGTCTTGCACTTGATTATTGTGAGGTTTTCTTCATCACAAAAGCTATTTCTACATCAAGAACTTCAAGGTGGATTTTCTATTAAGCAACAACAAGGTATCTACATTGACATGAAGGTGCTTATCATTAAGGAGATTTGGAACAAAGCTTACATTCCAAGGAGTTTTAAGTATTTCTACATCGACAAGTAGGTGCTTTTTATTGAGAATATTCACAACAAAATCTATATCTCAAGTATATCTGCTTGAAGGAGTATTTCTACATTGTGTTTCATCAATGCTGGGTACGATAGCAAGTTATATTTATCTTAGAATCACAAGGTGGTAATATTCATTGGTGATTATCTACCTTAAGAAGAGTTTTCAATCATTTTGATACTCTGAATTTGGAGCATAGACACATCTATTGTGCCTACCAAAATGTTGTTCTCTTGAGGAGCTATCATTATTGCATCAAGAACTTCTTGGTCATAATTGAGCATCCTTAGTTCTCTTTATGATTCTACTATGCTTCTATATTCTATACGAGGTTATTTATGTTGCTCCTAAACTCATCACTTAAAAGAAAGTGAAATATCAATTAACATTACATTTGGAGGTCCTACCTATTGCATTTTGGCTCACTACATCTATCTCAAGAAGGAGATAAAGAAGAAGTATAAGAAGAAGAAAGAGGAGAAGCAACTCGAGATCTACTTGTCCCCCTTGTGCAAGATCCAAGACTGACTCATTTTCTAGCATATCAACAAGTAAAGACCATTGTCGCCTACAAGTAGCAACTGCGTGAGCTCCTATATCAAAAGGGGCAACCTCTAGTTAGTGCTCCAACAAGCAATTGCCATCAACATTGTCTTCTTCTCCATTAGCCAGTTGACATCAATGTAGCCTCCTATGCTAGTATTCAATCAATGTTGTCTTGCAATTTTTCACCATTGATGTCAATTGGCACTCCAATAACATTGCTAAAACTATGAGTGATATTATCATCTTTCCCACTTTCTAGCAACAACAGTGGAAGCAGGTGTCAATAGCACCTCAATCATCGCTAGCACTGTAGGTAACATCTCCAGTCAGTTAGTCAGTGCCCACTTCATAGCTAGCCACCACCTACCAATCAACTACAACATCCCAGCATCATCTTGAACCATCACAACAATAATAGTTGTTTTCTTTCTCCAGGTCATCAACATTCCCAACACGATCAATGGCTACCCTAGCATCACTTGCTCTAGCTACCTCTCCAATCCTTCACGGCATATATCTAGCGGAAATCCAACAATAAACATAATTAACTCCATGCTACACCTCAAGAAAAATCAATGCTTTCTACTTGAACCCAGCGACTTCCACCACACCTGGAGCTCATCATCAACTTCAACACAAAAACCATGGAGGAGAGAGAAAGACTTAGTTTGGATCTATGTGATTAGACACGAGGCTCCTACCATCACATTCCATCCACACTATATTTATTTATGTCCCAAGAATCCCAATCTATCAAATCATCATTCCTTTCTATCCTATCATATCCTACCTTCCTCTTGCAATCATCTTGCTCTAATTGTATACCCAAATCTCAATCATTATTCTATGTTACATGACAACAACCTCATCAACAATCACAAGTACTCTCTCTTCCCATTTTCTCTCAATATCATCATGAAATGGTCTATCTCTCTTGCCTTACCCAAATCATCATCTACGAATTGTTCTCAAATTGGCCAACTATTTTGGCCTTCCAAAGGAGGGGAAAAGAATGGATAAAGTACAAAGAAATACTTGTAAACATTTGCACAAACTACTTTCTATGTATAAAAGAGCACACTGACACTAAGTATTATATTATTGAAGATGTGATACTCAACTCTTAGAGTCCTCTCAAGGACAATATGCTTGAAATTTCTCATCAATCACTTGCTATTTTCACTTCTGTATTCATCAACAACCTTCCCAAAGATCATGTCACAAGCACCTTATCAATCTCTATCTTACTATGGTATCTAGTGACATTGGGATCATATTTCCATCTACAAACATACACATTGTTATTTTACTCCACAACTGTCAAGCTCCAATTGGAGTATATAATCTATTCATATGATGAGCCCATCTCTTATCAAGTCTATCATGACTATCATGAAGCAAACTATGGTGATAAGCTCTTCATCAAGGTATCCAATCAACCAAAGCCCAAATATCTTCATCATTAACTTATATCCCTTAAATGATTGCAAGCAAATATTGATGTATATCTTCTGCAACAACAAGGACAATGTCTCATGCTCTAGTCGTCATTGTAATCTTACTTCTCTTGTAGCCAAAATGATTGGAAGGAAGTCTTTATACTACAACAACAAGGACAATGTCTCATGCTCTAGTCATCATTGTAATCTTACTTCTCTTGTAGCCAAAATGATTGTAAGGAAGTCTTTATACTGCAAAAGATGATTCTATTTTGTTTTGAGAAGGGAGGAAGAATGTTAGAAGTTATTGTTAACCTTTTCTAGAGAGGGGGAATGTTAGAATTTTAGAATGTACTCATATGAACATGTGCTTAGAGAATATCTAGGAAGGCAATATCTAGATATTTAGGGGAACTAGTTAAGATTGATCTAGAACATGTGGATGATACTTCACTAAAAAGAGAACCTACCATATCCACACCTTTATTGTATATATATGTGTACTCTCACCTATTCCAAAGTAAGAGTGTAAGCAAGTGTACAATAAAAGTGTTGAGTCATTCTCCATCTCATCATCTCATCATCTCTCTTTCTCTCACCGTCACTTTCACTACACTAGCTTATTAGTCGGCATGGGATATCCCTTAAACTTGGATGGAGTGAATGAACTAGGGTTCATCATCAACATCAACATCGAGAGTAATTCCATGAATGGTTGAATCAAATTTGTTGGTCCTTCCTCTAGCCATACTAGCTCATGCACTCATAGGCTTTTTTGTATTATACCTCCTCTATAAATGGTAGCTCTAGCATAGTGAGAATGTGCATCCAATCATGTTCATCTTTCAAGCATGATATGCATTTATTCAATGGTTTTTAAAATGGAGAACAATTTTTGTCACCTCTTCTCCTACTAGAAATGGCATTAAGATCTATTGAAGTGATTTTCTAGCTATCCATTTCTATGCATACAACCTTAGTTCTATTGCCAAGGAAGACTAGTCCAATGCCCTAATCGTTAATGAGTTGTGCATTTTGCATCCATGGATGCCCAAAAGTCATGTGACTTAGTGCATGTAGTACTGCTACATTTCCCTTGCCAAGCTTGTATTTGATTTTGAAGTCATTCTTGTAGGAATTTAATCCATCTTTTTTGTCTCATACTTAGATCCAATTGAGTGAGAATCCACTTGAGACTTTTGTGATCAATCATTAGGGTGAACTTCTTTCCAAGTAAATAATGCCTTCAAAGCTTAAGGCCATGAACTATTGGCAACTCCAAATCATGAGTAGCATACCTTATTTCATGGAATTGTAGATTTCTTAAGGAGTAGGCCAATGGATTTCCCTCTTGTATAAGGACACATCCCAATGGAAGAGATCTTACATCAATAGAATGCGTACATGAGGCTAGGAAGGATTAGAAAATCAATGGAATAAGTGAAATGGAGAAGCATCAAAAGAGTTCTTCAATGTCTGATATTCTCTCATTGGGCCTTTTCCATTGTAAATTTCATTTATTGTGAAAGAAGCTATTTGGATTGAATGCTTTTGTAAGCTGGAACTGAGCATACCATCAAATTTGGCCTTGTTTATGCTAATGCCTAGAAGGTAGTATACGTTTAGTTTGTATGCCTGCATAGCATGTTTGACATTCATACTATGCATGGGCTCAATGGAAATGTTTAGTAAAAAATCGTAACATTTACTATAGAAAAGATAGATTGAAACTCATTGTTAATTTTTTGTTGTTTTATTGCTATTTTTATTTCTAATTAGAAACTAGTTTTTTTAATTTTACCAGTGAAAAATTCTTTAATGATTTGTTTTTTGTCTCAACAAGATGTTTTGCTTTAAAGTTTCCAAGTTGAAATTATGTTTTAAAGGACGAGTTACAAGATCAAGCACATCTTTTGCATTGGTAAACTCGTGAATTTGCATCTTTTGCATTGGTAAACTCATGAATTTGCATCTTTTACTACTTTAAATTCTTGGTTTAGGTTAAGATTTAGGATGGAGCCTATTACTAGGTTTTGATTGAGTTTGTTGAAGCTAGATTGCTCAATTGGAGTCCTTACTATGTAAGTCTACTTCTTGAGTAGATTAGTGAGAGGTGTAATGATCAAAGTCTAATCATTAAATAAAAAAATAGTACCATCTGGTCAATCCCAGAAACTATGTACTTCTTTGACTATCATTGGGGGTAGCCATTCTTGCACATCCATGACCTTGGCTAGGTCCAATGCAATCTCCTTTTTTGACATTATGAATCGAGATACTCAATTGGATTTTTAAAGAATACACACTTGCTCTTTTTGGCATAAAGCTTCTACATCCTTAGTGTCTTAAGAACCATTTGAAGTTGCCCTTTGTCTTCTTACTCTTCCTTTCAGTAACGTGAGAATTTCATTGAAGAAGATGAGGATAAACTCATCAAGATAGGGCCAAAATATGTCATGCATTGATTTGTTGAAAGTAAAATAAGCATTAGTCAACCCAAAAGACATTATGATGAATTCATTGTAACATAGTTCTCCTCATTTGATTATGATTTGATAGTACCATGATCTTAGGTTGATCCTGGAAAATATATTCACTCCTCGAATCCTATCAAGAAGTTTGTCAATCATGGGAATTAAGTACTTGTCCTTCATTGTATCCTAGTGTAGCCCATGATAGTCAATACAACGACAAGGGTTTCATATTTCTTCTTTTAAAACAAAACCATGGCTCCCCATGGAGAATTACTCTACCAACAAATTTTTAAGTTATTCTTTGAATTCAATGGCCTTTCAAATAGACATTTGATAAGCAAATTTCTTGACCAAATGTAGCCTTGATCCAACAATTTCTTAAGTTCTCCTTTGAATTCAATGGCCTTTCAGATAGACATTCGTTAAGGCCTCTTTGCTACTGGACTTGCTCCTTGCACAAGCTTGATTTCATTGTCAACTTTTTGTCTTAGGTAGAAGATTGGTTAATTCCTTTGAAATATACACAAACTCCTTTATCCAAGAGGGTTTCTCTTTGGACTTCTAGCCTTGATTCCACATTTGTAGTTTGACACAAAGATACAAATTCTTTTCATTTTGCTAATTCAACTAGGAGTTTAGATAGTGGCGCAATTTCTATATTTCAGCTTCTTGCACATTTCAAGGAAAAAAAAAGGTGTGCTTCTATAGTCAATCAAAACTTTGAAGAATTATATTAGAGATCTACCAGTGTCTAGATCATCTAAAGAATTGGTGATTTGGCCCCTTCTTATTGAGGGTTACATGGATAGTCTCTCTTTCCATCTTGATTTCCACTATGCTCTTCATCGTCCTCTTCCTTAGAGGCATTGGTTGCGTCAATTCTTTCTTTTTCTCTTTCTATTGTACTTTTGAGTTTCTTTGCAAAAATATCCTTGTCAAGGTGGATGATTCAACCTATGGAACTGTCTCTTGGTTTCTTCCAATTCATTGTAATGGTAGCATTTTTTTCCATCATTACTTAATGTGTTGGGATGAAGGTGCTAGTTGCATGGGCCTTTTTTCTTGCACCTGTCTATTGTGTAATCTAAGTCTTTGATAAATGCATGGGATTATTTGTTTAGTGTACATTGTTGCTAATATCTTTTGCTCTTAAGCTTAGATTGGATGCCTTGAAACAGAGGTCTGGCTTGGGCAAGGTCATTCTAAAGATGAGGATCTCATTGCCTCTAGATAGGTATTCTTCAATGGGTTTAGTCATTGGCAAAATCTAGCCCCTTGTTGAGTAGTATTCATTGGTGGGGCATACTTCATGAGGGTCACAAATTGGAAGTAATAGGTCTCTAGATTCAACCTTAGTTGGAAAAAGGCAAAGAACTTGCTCATCTTTAGTGTGTGGTAGAAAGGTGGAAGGTAACTTCCTCACATTGTTTCTTTCATTTGATCCAAAGTAATAACGGTTTCCAATATCTCACTATCTTGGCACCAATATTTCCACCAAATGCATGTCTCCCCTATTAGCTTCAATTCGGTTAGCATGGCCTTGTTGGAGATGCTAACTCTTTCAATTTTGAAATAGTCCTCCATGGACTCTATCCATACTTCAACATCTTTGCCATCAAATTTGGGTGGTTTCACTTGCATGAGAAGGGATTTGTCCTCTTGCAATTTGATGGTATTGATGACAAGTTGAACATTTGATTAGATTAAAGGAGACAATTTGATAAAGATTCAATATATTTTCTTCTCACATTTTATTTCAAGATCATGACACATTATTCTTCTCTTTAAATCTCAAAAGTCAAATGTCATTACATCATCATAGAGATTTTCCAAGGTCTAGCCATGGAATTCACTTACATCAATTATTTTATATTTGCATGGGTAGGCAAGTGTGAGGTGTTCGCCAGTCTCAATCCATGGCACACCTTTTAGTAGTCCATCAGTAGGTTTTCCAAAAATGATGCCGCCCAGTGCTCCCTTGGAACATCACGGGGTTTGTCACTTAGGCTCTACTGAGTCTACTTTGCAATGGGAGAGTTCCAACCGAACCCACTAGGATCAACCTGAATTTTTGAGTGAAAGGTGAGAAGGATCAAAGCTTGCTTGGAAGTGAGCTATGGCGGAGAGCAAGAGCAAGAAGAGAGAGAGACAGAAAATGGGAACTCCAATAGTTACAATGTGTCCTTCTAAGTCAAACAGTATACAATGTACACAAAGTATAGATAAGATACAATATAAAGGAAAGTGTCCTTCTAAGTCAAACAGTGCATAACCGACTACACTAATCGACTAGCGCTATATCTTTGCCAGCTGTAGGTAGGTGTAACAAACTAAATATAATAAGTGATAAGTCAGTGGCCATGTGAGTATCATAATGACCACCAACGTGCTAAGTGTAGACGTGCGGACTCATCTATCTAGGTGGTCTATCATCAATGTCCACATATAATGAGCTTGCCATCTCAACACTCCCTCTCAAGCTCAATTCTATCTCTGCAACTCCAAGTAAGGTTCGGAACTTTTGAAGCTTCTCTGCACCCAATGCCTTTGTGAAAATGTCAGCTATCTGATCCTGTGTGCTGACATATACCAAGTCAATCTCTCCTGCAAGTACCTTCTCTCTCATAAAGTGGTAGTGCACCTCAATGTGTTTTGTCCTAGTATGGAACACAGGATTCCTAGCTAACTGTATGCTGCTCATGTTGTCACAATGAATAACAATTGGACCATCTCCCTGCACGTCCAAATCACCTAATAACTTTTGCAGCCATACCACCTCACATGCTGCCATAGCAGCACCTCTATACTCAACCTCTGTACTCGATAAAGCAACTGTAGGTTGCTTTTTGCTGCTCCATGTAGTTGCTGCACTACCAAGGGAAAACATGAATCCACTTGTAGATCTTTTGTTAGACATGCTACCAGCCCAATCTGCATCTGTGTATCCAAAGACCTATACATCCTTACCTGCCTCATAAAAAAGTCAATAATGTAAAGTGGACTTCACATACCTCAATATACGTCTAACTGCATCCAAATGAGACTTTCTAAGCATCTGCACAAATTAACTGACAAGGCCAACAACATAGCTCAAGTTTGGCCTTGTGATAGTCATAAAATCAAACTCCCTACTATCCTCTTGAACATAGTAGTGTCTTCTATCTCAACCCCAACGTCAACACTCAACTTCACATTTTGCTCCAATGGTACTGAAAGAGGCTTACATGTTGTCATACCATACTTGGATAACATATCCAAGCCATACTGCCTTTGAGATAGCCATATACCATCATCACATCTGATCACCTCAATACCAAGAAAGTATCTCAGCTCACCTAAATCTTTCATCTCAAACTTCTTCTTCAAGAAGTCCTTAACTTCAGCAATCCCATTGTCACTGTCACCTATAATAATCAAGTCATCCACATAGATGACTATGATAACCAAACCTGCATCTCCCTTTCTCACATAAAGTGAGTGATTAGCATCAGAAATACAAAATCCAATATTGACAAGATACTCTCCAATCTTGTCAGACCATGCTCTAGGTGCCTGCTTCAGCCCATAGAGCACCTTCTTTAACCTGCACACATATGTGGGATGCTTTAAATCCTCATAACCTGTTGGTTGCTCCATATACACTTCTTCTTGAAATCCACCATACAAGAAGGCATTCTTAACATCCATTTGTTGCAAAATCCAACCTTTGGATGCTGCCAAGGCAATCACACATCTAACAGTTGCCATCCTAGCAACTGGACTAAATGTCTCTTCATAATCTATGCCATATGTTTGAGCATAGCCTTTTGTAACCAACCTAGATTTATACCTGCTTACTGAACCATTTGCATTATGCTTGAATTTGTAAACCCACTTAGAACCAATAGATTTTCTATCCTTAGGTAAGGGTACCAAATCCCAAGTCTTATTGGCTTCTAATGCAGCCATCTCCTCAACCATTGCAGCATCCCAATGAGCATGACCAATAGCATCCTCAAAACAAGTGGGCTCAACATCCTCAACTAGTTTCACCATATAAGAATAATGGTGAGATGCATAACCTTCAAAACCAAAAACATGGTATCTGACCCTGCTAGATCTGCATACCACCGGGTCACTCAATGGAGCCTTTACATTACTATGAGCTCTCTGTACACCTGATGTCCTGATTGAAGGAATACCAAGCTCATCATCCAAAGTTTCTGAACCACTGGAATTTTCGTCAAATCCCAAATGATTGGCAGATGCATCATTACCATCCAGTACTTTCTTCTTTCCTTTGTCCTTTCCTGCAACACTTATAGATCCACCTGAAGATGTGGAGCTACTCCTTAGTCTCCCAGACCAAGGGCTCACTGTAGATATAGGACCAGATGATGTTTCTGGTCCACTAAGACTCAGCGATTCTTGTTTTTCTTTATGTACATACCTGCCCTGATCATTATCATCATCTAATACATCACTAGCAGGTGCACACCAGCTGCCCATCTCATCGAAGATAACATCCCTGCTCACTCTGACCTCACCTGTGACAAGGTTATAATAGCGATACCCTTTCTGCTCTAAAGAGTACCCAATAAAAATACATTTTCAGCCTTTGGATCAAGCTTCTTCCGTAGCTCATCTAGCACATGAATATATGAAACATCTCCAAATACCTTCAAGTGTGATACATCGGGCTTTTTGCCAGTAAAGCACTCTTTGGGAGTCATCCCATGAACTGCAGCTGTGGGAGTTCTGTTCATAATGCAGCAATATGGACAGCCTCAGACCAAAAATGTTTGGCCATATTCTTTTTAGCCATTAATGCCTGTCCGACTTCTGCAATATGCCTGTTTTTTCTTTCTGCAATCCCATTTTGCTGTGGGTTATACATTCAAGTAAATTGCCTCTTTATCCCATGAGTCCTCAAGAAGCCAGTAAACTCATTAGAGAGGTACTCTCCCCCTCCATATGATCTCAAGCACTTCACTTTTAAGCATGTTTCCGTTTCAACAACTGTCTTAAAAGATTTGAAGTGCTCAAACACATTACTCTTTTCCTTCATGAAGTATACCCATAACTTCCTTGAACAATAATCAATAAATGTGACAAAGTATTTGCTACCACCAAGAGATACATTTTGTATAGGCCCCCAAACATGTGTATGCACTACATCAAGTATTTTTCTACTCACTTCTCTGTCATGCGAGAAGGATTGTCTTGCCTGCTTACCAAACTGGCATGCTTCACAGACTTTATGCAATTCTGCAACTCTAAAAGAATGCAACCCTGTAAACAATCCTCTGGACTGCATTGATTTCAGCCTTTGTACATTTGCATGTCCAATGCATTTATGCCATATTTCAATATATGCAACTACTCCTTTTCCTTTAGCATACATAGCAGCATCCATTGTAGGAATTTCAACATCTAAAGTGAACATTCGGCCAACTCTACTTCCTTTTGTGACCAACCTGCACTTATCATTAAAGTCTTCTATAAAATAACCTTTTGCATTGAATCGGACTTGCAACCTTTGCTCTACCATTTGGCCAACAGACACTAGATTCTTTGTGATTGATGGCACATGTAATACATTCGTCAGATCTTTGTCTGGCCATCATACAAGGACAAGTGAACCTTTCAAATGTGTGAAATTGGGTGGCATGAATCATCACCCGTTTGCACATAGCCTGGATTTTGTAAGTCCTGCATCTCTCCAAACCATTCAACATGACTGGACATATGATTAGATACACTTGAATCGACATACCATACATCATCATGTGTCCCCTTCCTGTAACTGCATTCATCATATGCTGCATAACAAATAAACGCTCATTTTTGTCTTCATTCTATCGTGAAGATGATGCATAGTTTCCTTGCTGTAATTTACCATTGCGATTATCATGCTTCTTAGCATAGCAATGAGCTGCAATATGGCCTGTTTTGCCATAATAATGGCAAACAATAGCAGAATTTCCAGAACCTCTATTCTGCCATCCACCTCTTCCTCTAGAGCTTCCCCTGCCTCTAAAGTTTCCTCGGCCTCCTGAAACCTGCATTTTACCAAATTACTGATTGAACCTGTTTTGCTGGTTATCACCAGCACGTCCCATACCACGGCCTCTCAAAGAGGATCTACCACATCCCCTTCTTGAACTTGAATAAAATACTTAAGCTTGCTCACCATTTTTTTTAGATGAGTCACCCTGCATATTGATCTCTGTCAAGAATCGCGTGGTGGGGGGACTTGCTCAAGATGCTGCGCCAAACACACACAGAATGCACAAGGAGAAGCTCACTCAAGAGACAAGAAGAGAGATGGAGGCCAAAACGTTTTCTTGTTGGTTTCTTCTTCTTCTTTCACACACTTTTCAATGTACAAAAAGTATAGATAAGATACAACATAAAGGAAAGTGGCCTACTAAGTCAAACAATGCATAACCGACTATACTAGTCGACTTGTGCTATAACTATGCCAGCTGTAAATAGTTGTAACAACCTGAATATAATAAGTAATGAGTCAGTGTCTGGGCATAGACTTTTGCAACCAGCCTAGCTTTGTACCTACTAACAGAACCATCTGTATTGTGCTTAATCTTATAAAACCACTTACATCCAATAGCTTTCTTGCCCTTTGGCAATGATACTATATCCCAAGTCTTATTGGCCTCTAATGCAGCCATCTTCTCATCCATTGCTGCATCCCAATGAGTATGACCAACAGAATCCTCAAAAGAAGTGGGCTCAAAATCCTCAACTAGTTTCACCATATAAGCATAATGGTGAGCTGCATAACCTTCAAAACCAAATATGTTAACAGGGTATCTCACCTTGCTAGACCTGCGTACCACTGGATCACTCAATGGAGTCTTTGCATTGACGCATGCTCTCTACACACCTGGAGTCCTCACTGAAGGAATGCCAAGCTCATCATCCAAGCTCTCTGAGCTACTGGAGTCTCCATCAAGAACTGCATCAATGCCATCTGACACTTTATTCTTTCCTTTGTCTTTACCTGTAGTGCTACTAGATGCACTTGAAGATGTAGAGCTACTTCTTAGTCTCCAAGACCAAGGATTACCAGATGATGTCTTTGGTCCACTAAGAGTTTGTAATTCTTGCTTTTCAGCCTGCACATGAGTGTCATGATCATCATCATCATCCAATGCATCACCACTAGATGCATACCAACTACTCATTTCATCAAAGATGGCATCCTTACTCACTCTGAACTTACATGTGACAGGGTTATAACAATGATACTCTTTTCGCTCTAAAGAGTATCCAATAAAGACACACTTTTCAGCCTTTGGATCCAGTTTCTTCCGCAACTCATCTGGCACATGAACATATGCAATAGATCCAAACACTTTCAAGTGTGAGACATTAGGCTTCTTACCTGTAAAACATTCTTCGGGGGTCATACCATGAATTGCAGCTATGGGAGTTCTGTTCATAATATAAACAACAGTATGAACAACCTTAGACAAAAAATGCTTAGGCATATTCTTTTCAGCCATCAAGGCACATGCAACTTCTGCAATATGCCTGTTTTTCCTTTCTGCAACCCTATTTTGCTGTGGGATATACCTGCATGTGAACTATCTCTTTATCCCATGAGACCTCAGAAAATCACTGAACTCATTCAAGAGGTACTCTCCCCCTCCATTTGACCTCAAGCACTTTACTTTCAAGCCTGTTTCTCTTTCAACTGTAGCCTTGAAAGTTCTAAAGTGCTCAAATGCTTCACTCTTTTTCTTCATAAAATATACCCACAGCTTTCTAGAATAATCATCAATGAATGTGACAAAGTATGAACTGCCTCCAAGAGATACATTTTATGTAGGCCCCCAAATATCTGTATGCACAACATCAAGGATATTTCTGCTTACATCTTTGTCATGTGAAAAGGGTTGTCTTGCCTGCTTACCAAACTAACATGCTTTGCATACCTTATGAAATTCTGCAATTCTAAATGTAGCCTTTGTACATTTGCATGTCCAATGCGTTTGTGCCAAATTTCAATATCTGCAACAACACCTTTTCCTTTAGCATACATAGCAGCATTCATAGTAGAAATTCCAGCATCCAGAGTAAACATACGTCCAACTCTACTTCCCTTTACAACCAACCTGCACTTGTCATTGAAGTCTTCTACAAAGTAGCCCTTTGCATTAAATCTGACTTGCAGCCCTTTCTCTACCATCTGACCGACTGACATCAAGTTCTTTGTAATAGATGGCATATGTAATACATCTGAAAGACTCTTTGTCTTACCATCATGCAAGGACAAGGGAACTTTTCCAATGTGTGAAATTGGGTGGCATGAATCATCACCTATCTGCACACAACTTGCATTTTGCAAATCCTGCATCTCTCCAAACCATTCTGTATGGCTGGTCATATGATTGATGCACCTGAATCAACATACCAAATATCATCATGCGTTCCCTTTCATGTAACAACATTCAGCATATGTTGCATAACAAACAGACATTCATTTTTGTCTTCATTCTGTCGTGACGACGATGCATAGTTTCCTTGCTGCAACTTTTCACTGCGAATATCATCTTTCTTAGCATAACATTAGGCTGCAATATGACCTGTTTTGCCATAGTAGTGACACACAATGCCAAAGTTGTTAGAACCTCTATTTTGCCATCCACCTCTTCCTCTAGAGCTCCCCCTGTCTCTAAAGTTTCCTCTGCCTCCAGAAACCTGCATTTCACCAAACTGTTGATTGAACTTGTTTTGCTCGTTATCGCCAGCACGTCCCATACCATGGCCTCTCGAAGAGGATCTTCCACATCCCCTTCCTGAACTCGAGTAAAATGCTTGGACCTGTTCACCATTTCTTTCAGAAGAATCACCCTGCATATTGATCTCTTCAGTAATCATGAGAGAGATCAACTGATCAAAATCTGGAAATGGCTTCCATACATATACTGAAGTAACAAATGATTTCCATGCCTTCTCATTACTAAGGCCACTCAAAGTGGATGAAACCAAATCATCATCATCTGGCATTGCATCAATTGCTGCTAAGGCATCTACAATGCTCCTCACCTTCAAAACATACTCATTGATAGACATTTTCTCTTTCTTCAAGGCATTCAACTCTCACTTGAGTTGAATCTTTCGTGCCTTTGTATTTACTGAAAACATGGTCTCAAAAATTGTCCAAGCTGCATGTGAAGTTTCTGCATTCTTGATATGTCCCAGCATAGTATTATCAATTACTGCAGATAGCCAGTACATTACCTTTTTGTCTTTCGCATTCCACTCTTTCCATGCTTTTAACTCATCTGCAGTCGGAGAGATACCCAGCTCTGGCTCCTTTTCTTCACTTGAAATAAACTCATAAAGGCCCTTTCCAATAAGGAAGTTCGTCACACGGAACTTCCATGAAGGGTAGTTGTTCTTGTCAAGCTTCTCAATAATGGAATTTCCACTGTTCTCTGCCATTATCACAAAACTAATACCAAACAGCAAGCAAATCTTCTGCAACCCTCAACCTGTAGTGCACATCAATACACCTGACAGCCTTTTTCATTGTCTGCTCAACAATACATGCAATCTGCAACCAGTTTGTAGATAAACCTTGTGTTTATTCGCTGTAAACACCTTTGAACTTACAGATCTGAAATCTGTAACCTGTGCACCTGCATACGGCAGACACAGCTGAAATTGCAGGATACCTCGAATTGTTGTCCGCAACCTTGTGAGTCTAAAACGGGACCTGAAATGACCTCGGATGGCCAAAATAGCAGCGGATGAGCCTTAAAGGGATTTTTTGTAGAATACACAGTACTCTTTGCGCACACCAAATCTCACTGCAATCTGAGATTTTTGCTCTGCCCTGCTTCCGGTGCCTCCACATGCACTATTCAAGAGAGAGAGTGGAAGAATGGGAGAGCTTCTTACCCGTTGCTTGCTTGCTCTAACCTTACTTCTTCTCCTTCACTTCAGCCTTTGAAATCAGCCTCTCTCAGTGGCGCGGCTTTGATACCATGTCAAGAATCGCGTGGTGGGGAGACTTCTCAAGATGTTGCGCCGAACACACACAGAATGCACAAGGAGAAGCTCACTCAAGAGACAAGTAGAGAGATGGAGGCCAAAACGTTTTCTTGCTGGTTTCTTCTTCTTCTTCCACACACTTTTCAATGTACACAAAGTACAGATAAGATACAACATAAAGAAAAGTGGCCTACTAAGTTAAACAATGCATAACCGACTACACTAGTCGACTGGTGCTATAACTATGCTAGCTATAAATAGGTGTAACAACCTGAATATAATAAGTAATGAGTTAGTGGCCATGTGAGAGTCATAATGACCACCGACGTCCTAAGTGTAGACGTGTGGACCAATCTAACCAGGCGGTCCATCATCAATGTCCGCATGTGTTGAGCTTGTCATCTCAATAATCTCTTCGGTAATCATGAGAGAAATCAACTCATCAAAATCTGGAAATGGCTTCCGTACATATACTGAAGTAACAAATGATTTCCATGCCTTCTCATTGTTAAGGCCACTCAAAGTGGATGAAACCAAATTATCATCATCATGCATTGCATCAATCGCTGCTAAAGCATCAGCAATGCTTCTCACCTTCAACACATACTCATTGACATACATTTTCCCTTTCTTCAAGGCATTCAACTCTTGCTTGAGTTGAACCTTTTGTGCCTTTGTATTTACTGAAAACATGTTCTCAAAAAGTATCCAAGCTGCATGTGAAGTTTTTGCATTCCTGATATGTCCCAACATCATATTATCAATGACTGTGAGATAACCAGTACATCACTTTTTTATCTTTTGCATTCCATTCTTTTCATGCTTTTAATTCATCTGTAGTCAGAGGGATACCCAGCTCTGGCTCCTTTTCTTCACTTGAAATAAACTCATAAAGGCCCTTTCCAATGAGGAAGTTTGTCACACGGAACTTCCATGAAGGGTAGTTGTTCTTGTCGAGCTTCTCAATAATGGGATTTCCACTGTTCTCTACCATTATCACAAACAAGGATACTGTTGAAAACTAGAGTTGCAGCATTGGAATGTGTGTACAAGAGGGAGAAGAGAGCTCAAAGTACAAGAACTAAATCTTTCTTACTAAGTTGCTTAGAGTACAACTTGGGTACACTCTCCCACACTTGATAGTGACCCATAGGTTGTTTATATAGCCTTTACCAAGCTAGGGTTAGGGTTTTCCCTGCCCCTAGGGCTATTCACACTCATCTGCCCTTATACTCCCCTGCTTATAGTGGGTTCCTATGCCTTCCTTCTAACATCCCCCCTCAATGCTAGGGTGGCATTGGATTACAAAGCATGTAAGAGATTCCCCCCTTCTTGGGATGCCTTTATAAATCAGGCTTACAAGGTTGTTTTAGGTAGATGATTTAAAGAGTCAAAACAATCGATCTTCAGATGGATTGGAGGCATAGTTGGCCACCAATTCTTTGGGTATATCAGGAGTGTTGGGACATTTACTAGTGATATGCCCTGTCTTTTTGCACTTGTTATATTTCATCTTCTCGGGATACTTCTTCCAGCAGTTGTTTACAAGATGTCCTTTCTTCTTACAGAAAGAACATCTAGTGAGAGCTGTATGAACCAATACTTGATCACGGGAATTTGAAGTTGCCTGACTGTTGCTGCTTTCTTTGTGGTTCCTCTTTTCTTCATCCAAATAGGATTGAATGGTACTTGCCAATGTAGGATCTGGAATGTTGGTGAGAGTAGTTACAAGAGTAGGAAACACCTATTTTATAGCTTTTAGGAGAATAGCAATAGCATCTTCTTCATGTATTGGAGCTTGTACAGAGGCAAGTTGTGCCATAAGTCCCTTCATATGAGAGATGAATTTTCCCAAATCTTCTCCTGATCGATATTCCAAGCTAAAGAATTCAATTTTAAGGAAGATTTTAGTATTTTTGCCAGCGGCTCCATAGAGCTTTTCAAGCTCATCCCATTTTTCTTTAGTAGTGTTTAGTTTATCAACATGATGAATCAGGGATTCATCTAAGTGTAACATTATGATTGCTTGAGCACGTTGGTTATCCTCTATATCAACCAGATTTGCAGAGTTTATAGCTCTACTACCTTGAATAAGAGGCCAATACCCTCGCTCCATCATTTTGTATTTTATAAGTACCTGCCATGGGTGGAAATCTTTGCCATCAAACTTTCGAATTTGAGGATGGACATCAGCATATGTTGTGGTCATTGGGAAGGTCTTACCACTTGTTAGGACAAGGGCAATGTCTAGTCCCTTACAAACTTTCCACTGAATGTGGAAGCAAATCAGACAATTTGAAATCAAAGTTGCAATGAAGAGAAAGGCTGAAAATCATATAAATGTAATATTTCAAAGTATGACTGTGGTGGTCCTTTCTTATGTGCAAACTTCTTCCGAGGTTTAATAGTCTTTTTAGGTTTTAATGAAGTAAACCTAGATTGGACTTTAGGCTCCTCCTTGTGGTATGGCTTAGTGGATGAAGCTTGTGTTGGACAAGGTTGGTCTATGATCTCAATGCTTGTTTTGCTGATGATTCCGAGGAGAGTACAATGACACTCATGCTTTTGATTTCATTGACCAGTGTACTTGAAACAAAGTCACTCACGGTATGCAATATACTTCTAGTGTATGATGGTCTATGTGTTAATTGTATACATAACCTTACAACAATATACGACGAGGAATAAAAAACTCACTAGATTTTAGTGAATGCCCAGCAAGCAAATGATTAGATGATCCATGATTAGTGTTTAGAAACACTATTGTCAAGCTTAGTGAAGTGCTTGAATGGAACCCGATTGGAAGTCGACTTCCCAATGCTTAGTGATGTCCATTGAGCATGCCCAAGAGCTTTAGAATCTGGAATAGGCTTCAAAGACTCTGCTTCAGTGATTAGAATCACTGTTAATGAAGCTCAGAGTGAAAAAATGAAAAAATGTCAAGCTTGGAGCTTGTTGGCTATGGCTGCCTCAAAATACACAGTTAGGGTTTGGCAGAGATCTCTCTCTGTGGGAGGAATTTCTAGGAACCCTTGTAGATGAGGATAGCCACTAGGGGGGCTATCAAAGCCCCAAGATAGCTGCTGGGATCGCGTCGCCTGCTGTGTATACAGCAGCACGAATTTTGCGCTGTCAGAAATTGCGCCTATTTCTGGGAATCACGCAATTCCGGCCTCTCACGTGGACAATGTCGGGGGTAGACCTAACGAGGAGCTGCGCCATGATGTGGAGAAGAGAACTCCAAAAAAAAGCACAGGCTGATATGGCCTCCTTTGTCCTCCCCAAGTTCTCCAATGGAGGTAAGTTGCAGGCAGCTCTGGACGAAAGAAGGATAAGATGAAGGAGGTAAAGGCTCATGTGCACTTAGTGATAACTGAGGCTGAGAGAAGCTGAGGAGATCAGAGATGGCTCTAATACCATGTTGAAAACTAGAGTTGCAGCATTGGAATGTGTGCACAAGAGGGAGAAGAGAGCTCAAAGTACAAGAACAAAATCTTGCTTACTAAGTTGCTTAGAGTACAACTTGGGTACACTCTCCCACACTTGATAGTGACCCATAGGTTGTTTATATAGCCTTTGCCAAGCTAGGGTTAGGGTTTCCCCTGCCCCTAGGGCTATTCACACTCATCTGCCCTTATGCTCCCTTGCTTATAGTGGGTTCTTATGCCTTCCTTCTAACAGATACAACACAACAAGCTAGTCTTCTGCAATCTTTCACAACATGTGCACAGCAATATACCAAGCAACCTTTTTCACTGATTGCTCAATAGTACATGTAATCTACAACCTGTTTGTAGATAAACTTATGTTTGCTTCCTGCAAACACCTCAAAAATTACAGATTCAAAATCTGTAATCTATGCATCCACTTTCGGTCAATACAGCCAAAATCATAGTGTACCCTGAAATTGTTGTCCGCAACATTGCGGCTCTAAAACGGGGCCTGAAACGGCCTCAGATGCCCAAAATAGCTGTGGGCAAGCCTTAAAGGGCTTATCTACAGAATATATAGTGCTCTGCTTGCACACCAAATCTCACAACAATCTGAGATTTTCGCTCTACCCTGCTTCCAATGTCTCCATAGGCACTATCCAAGAGAGAGTGGAAGAATGGGAGAGCTTTTTACCCGTTGCTTGCTTACTCAAGCCTTGCTTCTTCTCCTTCACTTTAGCCTTCAAAATCAACCTCTCTCAGTGGCGCGGCTCTGATACCATGTCAAGAATTGCATGATGGGGAAATTTACTTGAAGCTGCTGCGCCAAACACACACTGTATACACAAGAGGAAGCTCACTCAAGAACACAAGAAGAGAGATGGAGGCCAAAAACGTTTTCTTGCTGATTTTTTTTCTTCTTCCACACACTATGCAATGTACACAAAGTATAGATAAGATAAAACATAAAGGAAAGTGGCCTTCTAAGTCAAGCAGTGCATAACCGACTACAGTAATCGATTGGCACTATTTCTTTGCCAGCTGTAAGGTAGGAGTAACAAACTAAATATAATAAGTGATAAGTTAGTGGCCATGTGAGTATCATAATGACCACCAACGTGCTAAGTGTAGATGTGCGGACTCATCTAGCCAGGCAGTCTATCATCAAAGTCTGCACGTGTTGAGCTTGCCATCTCAACAGCCCTGAGGTAGTGCAACCAAATACCAACTCATATTCTTGTGTAGGGAGTCTATCTCAGACTGCATAGCCAAGGGATCAAATCTATCAGGTGAATGTCTATCTCTAGTAGACTGAGGCTCTACAGCCAGGGTCCAACACCCTGGCCATGTGTACCAATTGTTGCTGCAGGCTGTCCAACTGGCTAAGTAGGAGCACGTGGCTCCTCTTAGAATATAACCATGCGTATCTCTACCACCTTCTCAGGCTGCCTATGCATCTTGTCTTCGTGGAAGACTACATCATGGCTGCGGATGACTTTCCGCGCTTGCAGATCCCAGAGGTGGTAACCCATCTCGCTTGCATCCCCATAGCCAAGGAAAATGCATTTGACACTCTTAGGATCCAACTTAGTACGCTTGTCTTTGGGAACATGGCAGAATGCCTCACATCCAAAGACACATAGATGTGCATAAGATGGAGGTTTCCCAGTCCATACCTCCTCTGCAACATGGAAATCCAAACCACTAGAAGGTGATCTATTTATGACATGCACAGTTGTATTGACTGCCTCAGCCCAAAAGCTCTGTTGTAAGCCTGCACGGCTAAGCATATTGCATACATGCTCCTAGATGGTTCTATTCATTTGCTCAGCCAAACCATTTTGGGGTGGGGTATAGGGGGTGGTCAACTGACGTTGAATACCCCTCTCGTCACACAGTTTCTCAAAAGCATATGACACAAATTCTCTCCCATTGTCAGTCCTAAGGCATTTCAGCCTATGCCCAGTCTAGTTTTCAACAAATGCAAGCCATCTTTGAAATACAGCCAAGACATGTGACTTAAGCTTAATGGGGTAAGCCCAGAATTTACGTGAAAAATCATCAATGAACGTCACAAAATACTTTTCACCACCCACAGACTGACAGGGTATGGGCCCACAGACATTTGAATGTACCAATGCTAGGGGCTCACTCATGCATGTCCTACTAGATTTCTTATGCGTATTCCTAGTCTGTCTGCCATAAAGATAATGCTCACATGAATCAAAACATGCGTAGTCAAGGGGCGGTAAGTACTGCAAAACCAGAAAGTATTTTCATTCCCTTCAAGGACATATGGCCCAAACGGGCATGCCAAAGAGATACATGTGGGATGGAACTCAATGACAAAACATGGTCAACAGAGGACCCATCAACTACAAGAGGATAGAGGCTGCCAGCTTTGGCACCTCTAGCAAGCACGTGTGCCACGGGTTATCTTCCGGGCAGAATCCCCAAATGAAATATGAAATCCAACATCATCAAGCCGCCCTGCAGACATAAGACTGCGTGTAAGCACAAGTACATGATGTACATCTTGTAACAGAAAATTACTGTCGCAATGATGACATGTCACATTAGCATTTCTTCCATGAGACTTGATGCGCGACTTACCAGGTGACTTAGACCTAGACTTCTGCAAGTCTCTGCCACGGTCATTCCCACAGTCATTCTTGCCATTACCATCTCTGCCTCTAACAGTCAAAGCATGTAATACACAAGAGGCATCCAAGTTCTTACAATTGATCTCTTCCTGTGCAGAAGAGCACTATCTACATCAGGCAAGTTCAAAATAGTAGCAGAAGCACATAAGGCAGTGCAGAATACATCCCATGACTCACTTAGAGTCCCAAAAAAAACAATGGAGTAATCTCATCATTAAAGGTAATACCCTGCGAAGTCAAGTTCTTGAGAATAGCGTGGAACTGGCTCAAATGAATAGACATTGTCATATTCTCCTTCATTCGCAGGTCCATAAGCTGCTTCGTACATCAGACTTCTTGGACTTTTCTTGTCATAGAGATTCTTAATTTTATCCCAAAACTGCCAAGCACTCTGTGCTTCCTCAACCACATTGTAATGCACCTATTCAGTGAGAGACAAGATGAGGATAGACTTTCATAACTCATCAAGCTCATCCCATTTGTCATCAGTCATAGTTTTAGGCTGCTTGCCATGCATCCTTAGTGGCTTTATCTGCGATTTTTGCACCAATACTTGCCAAACTTGGCTATTTCAATAGGCATAATTTGTACCATCAAGCTTAATGATGTTGAAGATAGCACTGTCAGTGGAAAAAGAACCCATAATGTAGTCCAAAACAATGCAGAAAGTTCAAAACTGCTTGCTATTTTTTGCTATAAATAGCCAAAATACCACCAAAACCAAGGCAAAATGACCACAAACTGATAGCTAATGATGTTGCCCACCAAGTACCATCAAAAGTACATAAAATCAGGACGATTCGGCATGAAAATTCCACATTAGTCCATACATAACTACTTATTGTAATAAATTATAGCCACGTACAATGAGAGTAAACTGTAGGCAAAATCAACGCACCAAGCCAAGCACTGGACTATCAAAGCATAACTAGCATCGAGCGGGCATACATCAGCATATGACAGTCATACGAACATTGAGAAAACACCTAATAATTATAGCTATATATAAACTATTATTGTGTATATGTTGATTATAATATGAATTATTTATCATTGACATGTTATTATATATGTTCCACACACACACACACACACACATTTATACTTGGCTTTTTTTAACACACATACACACCCACAAATTACTTATCCTTGTTCTATTTGTTCATGCTTTGTAAAAATGGACATACATATAGAAACACATACTTTACTACTAAGATTTTTCCTTAGATTCATACGTGTAATTACTACTAAGATGCATAATCCATCCTATTTCTTGTCTATGAACACACACATCCACACACACCCACAATTAGACATTCTACTTATAAATGCTCTACCCCTACATACTTACACACATTATTATGACATACATAATCCATCCTATTTCTTGTCTATGAACACACACAACCACACACACCCACAATTAGACATTCTACTTATAAATGCTCTACCCCTACATACTTACACACATTATTATGACATACAAAAACACATATACATATTCTCTATATTGACATTATAGAAAAACACACACACACACACAACTTGTGTCTACTCTTTTTCTTCATACACATATGCTGCACACATAGACATCTAAACTCATGCTTAGCTAACTATACTTTTTGTCTTTCTAGATGGCATACATAAATATAACACACATCCCCATACACTTGCTTATGATGATGCTATCTCTTAATGTTACTTAACACACAAACTCATACTCTCCATGTGTGTGGCACATGCGCGTGCACACACACACACACACAATTTACTTATGAACTCCTAACTCAAGATGTTTTAGAGGGAATCATGGTTTTTTGTTAAGGCCCCTTTTAGGACCAACTAGATGTTACACCCTCATACTACATACAATCGTGAGATGTCTAGTACACACACACACACACACACACACACAATTTACTTATGAACTCCTAACTCAAGATGTTTTAGAGGAAATCATGGTTTTTTGTTAAGGCCCCTTTTAAGACCAACTAGATGTTACACCCTCATACTACATACAATCGTGAGATGTCTAGTACCAGCATAATCACTTATCCTCTTTCTACCCTTTACTGTTGCTATATTTGGTGACCCTTTATTCTAGGCACTTCTTTAGCAAAACCTTCCTTTGTAAATGTTGATTCACTAAGGCTACATTATAGTTGTGTTTGGTAGCCCTTAGCTATTTATCAAATGATCCATCACACACACACATGCACATTAGTACACCTCTCAACTTACATATTCCTAAAACTTTATAGATACATCAACAATGGATTCAAGAGCATAGCCACTAGTTTGGTAACAATGATCAATTATATAAATTACTAATAATATTAATATGTATAGTTAATTATTAGTAAGCATTAACTATATAAAAAGCATTATTAGTGTATATGATCTATGATATACTACATACGATATTCCAAGCTTTTTTAAGTGTATGGTTTGGATATTCAAAGCTTATTTCATGGAATTTGGCATCTCAAATGCAACCTATGCATGTGAGATCATCAAGTAATAATCTAAAAAAATATTTAGATTCTCAAAACTATGAATATTTGTGAGATATAGGTAGCTTTATTTGTGAAATAAGAAGATTAAACTACTAGAAGTGTCTTCGGATTATGGGTTATGAGCCCCATCATAAGCTATATCAAATTATATTATTTTATGAACTAGCTTGAACATGTTTTCTCTAGCTTAAATCATATGAATACACAACTTTGAAGCACATGTTAAATTTGCATTATGCTAATTCATTATGTTGCCTCTTTGAAGTATATGTTAAGCCCACATGATGTTGATTTGTCATGTTTGCCTCTTCCTCAAATAGGCATGTTGCTATAGTGAGTCGCTAATCCTCAAATTAGATTGAAACAAACAATAATGACACCATAGGTTGCATTAAGCTAGGTAGTTTTCTCCTTTGTGAGTGGCACTCTCGATATTACATGTAACACATCATATCTTCTTATTACTCACAACACAGCTAGATCTTGATATTATTGTCATGCCTCTAGTTTTGACTGAATAGCTTATGACAACATAGCTTGGTGGATCCATCTTTATAAACAAAACATTACTACTTTTGAATCAAACTTTTGGCCTCTTTATAGTTGATCTGTGTGCTAGTTTTAGGAGTATACATTGATGGCACAAATCATATGCTTCCTTTCATATGGTGATAAATCAAATATCATAAAAAAAGTGGCCATATAGTAGGCTACACTTGGTGCACACACTTATTTTGTACTTAAACAATAGTGTTCATATGTACACACCTTATAAATATTCAAGATCAATATATTAGGACTTGCATTAGGTAGGTAGTTGAATTAAAACTATAAATGAATTCCGTGCTTCATTAGACTGTTACACCTTGACACTATCCCTAGATTTGTACAATTAACCCTTGCAATAGGAAACTTCACCATTAAGGTTGCATAGCATGCACTTATATAGCCATAAAAAGGTCCATGTTTCTCATAATTTGTTTGTTTGGATAAGTCTAGTAAGTTTGTAACTACCTTACTTTAAAATTATTGCTTATTGTATTGACATGCACACCTTGTCATACTTACAGATAGGAGAATGATGTTAACATAACATCACTTGGTTGTGGGTACTCTAGGTATGGTAACCTCAAGATCTTGAAGGTTTATAGAACACTTTTGACTTGAAGGGCTAATGATCATTATAAATGTTTTAAACATTGATTTTCGTGTCTATCTTGGTTGGTCGTATGGAATCATCATGAGGTTAATATAAACCGAGCCCTAATCATTCACATGTATTCATGTGCTGAGCAACATACCTTATGGCCATGCTTTGTGAATTATATCAAGAAATATTTGGCATAAACATTAACTTTTGTAGCATCATAATGGACAATTTAGTCAATATGTCTACTGGAACTACATGATATTTGAAGCATGTATATCTTACTTGGCTTTCCCATAGAATGACTATATGGATATAGTTCTAAAATAAGAGAGGAAATCATTCTGTCATAATTGGTAATGGCATGGAAATTGCATATAGTATGTAAGCTAAATTGATACTAATGAATGATATACATATAACTCTCCTTTATACACAGATGATGTTGTGCCACTCTCTAAGTAATCAAGAAACCTTGTACATGTATCTTTTTTAATAGCAATTATTGCTTATTTATTAACCCTTGCTACCCAAAGGGTCTACTTCAATTGTACTTTTTAATTTCTTTAAGTATTTTTAATATTTTATCACATTACATATATTTGAATTATTTATTAAAATTATGATTATTTATTAAGTTTTCAATAATCCTGTAAGATTCAGATTTCTATGTGGGGATATTTATATTAAACACACACACACATATAGTGTTGAGTTAGCTGCAATTGAGCTTCTGTGTAGAGATGCAGGTTGAGAGAGAAAAGAGATAGAGACACATGATTTGTGATACTAGAGAGTACCTCAATAATGTTTTAGATAGATATATGTACTATGTATAGCTTGGCCCTTATGGGCAGACACAGGCACTACCCTTTATCCCAACAACCTCCCCCCTAAAGGCAATGTGCCCAAAGGTAGAAGAAAAGAATCAACTAAGTCTAAGTATGTACAAAGCTAAAAAGACTATACCTATCCAATACCCATCATCTATCGGCAATGGGCAAACCTCTCTATTGGAAGACCCTTTGTGAGAAGGTCTACATGGTTATCATCAGTGTGCACCTTGACCACCTCAATGCTCTTGCTGTCAAGTACCTCTCTGATGAAAAGATACTTCACATGTATGTGTTTTGTCTTTGCATGAAAGACAGGGTTCCGTGCTAACATGATAACACTCTGACTATCATAGTGGAGGACAGGAACCTCAATAATCCCAAGCTTAGCAATCAAACATCACAGCCATAAGGCCTCTTTGCATGCCTCAGTGTGGTAGCTACATACTCTGTCTCCGTAGTAGACAATGCAACACACTTCTATAGCCTAGATATTCAAGAGACAGAGCCCCTTGTGAAGGTAAACACATACCCTGTAGTGGACTTCCTGCAGTCTGCATGTCCAACATAGTTTGTATTCGTAAAGCCAATGACAAATGCCTTCAGCTTACTAAAGCAGATGCACAAATCCCTTGTGCCCTTGAGGTATCTCATAATACCTTTCACTACTTCCCAATGCTTCTTGCCAGGGTTTGCCATGTACCTACTAACCGCTCCCACTGCAAAGGCAACGTCAAGATGTGTAGTAACCATGGCATACATCAGAATACCAACAACTGAAGCATACAGAATCTTGGCAATTTCAACTTTCTCATCATCAGATGTAGGGTTATCCTCTACACTGAGTTTCACATATGGAGGCAATGGAACTTTGATTGCTTTCCCCCCTCCATATTGAAATGCTGCAAAATCTTGGAGACATACTCCTACTGAGACAGATAGAGTAACCCCTTTTGCCTATCTCTTGAGTATCCACATCCCAAGAATGTGATTTGCATCACCAATATCCTTCATGTCAAAGCTACCATGTAGATTCTCCTTCAACGATTTCAAAGTATGAGTATCCCTACCAGTAATTAGCATGTCATCTACATACAGAACCAAGATAATCAAGCCACCATCTGTTGCCTTCTTAGTGTACAAGCAGTGATCAACTTAACTCCTCTGATAGCCCTGAGACTGCATGAAAGTATCAAACATATGATACCATTCCTGCGGTTCTTGTTTCAACCCATACAAACTCCATTTTAGTTTACAGACCATCGTCTCTTTGCCCTTAGCAACAAAACCCTCAGGCTGCTGCATATATATGTCCTCATGTAAATCACCATGCAAAAATGCAGTCTTTACATCCATCTTTATGAGCTCCATATCTTCAGCTACAACCAAGTCCAAAATGGTTCTTAGAGTAGTCATCTTGACTATGGGAGAGAAGTTCTTGTCAAAGTCAATTCCATGTTCTTGCTTGTACCCCTTTGCAACCAACCGTGCTTTGTACTTTGGCGAAGAACCAGAAGTGCCCATCTTGTAAACCCACTTGCATGGAAGAGTTTTCTTGCCTTTAAGTAGCTACACCAAGTCCCAAGTACCATTCTTATCTAGTGATTCCATTTCTCATAGCATAGACTTGAACCACTTCTTGTTGTCCGGCCTTAGTCATTGCTTCCTTGAAGCATGACAGCTCACCATAATCAGTAACCATGACATAATTTGCAGCATACTATGCACCAGGAACAAACCTATCAGGTGGCCTTGATGGTTGGGTCAACCTACGGAGCGAAGGCTTAGCAGTTGCAAGCTGTGGAACTTGCAAACTTGCATTTTCATCTTGCTGTCTTGAAATTTCAGCATGATGTCTAGTCCCTGTTAGCTATCCTAACTGCATATTTTCTTGCTGTAGTCATGGATCATCCTAGGAAATACCTTGCTGGTCATTTCTAGCACCATTCCCTGCATTTTTAGGGTCATTTACAGGAGGTATATGATGTTTTCCAAACCGGGCACAAATGGTTGTCTAAAAGGTACATCCTTCGTGAAAACAACCCTTCTAACCTCCTCAAACTTTATGGGCTACTTATGCATGCGATCTTCACGGAAGATGATGTCATTGCTATGCACTACTATCTTTCTCTTTTCAAGATCCCATAGTTTGTAACCCATCTCACCCTCATCACCATATTCTAAGAATATGAAATTACACAACTTTGGTTCTAGTTGTTGCGCTCTTCTTTCCTTATGTGCACAAAAGCCTTGCAGCCAAACACTTGCAAATGAGCATATGAAGGTGGCTTTCCTGAACACTCTTTTTGAGGGACTCTCCCCCCCCCCCCCAAAGTACCTGTTCAGTGCCCTATTAAAAATATGAATGGTTGTCATAACAGCCTCTACCCAAAAGCCATGGGGTAATGCAACATGAGATAGCATCTTTGGACCTTATCATGTATGGTCCGATTCATGAGCTCTCTATAACTCCTTTCTGGGGTGGATTATGAGGGGTAATGAGCTTCCTCTTTATCCCCTCACTATCACAAAATGCCTGAAAGGCTTTGGACATGTAGTCCCCACCATTTGTAGCGTGCCGTCTATTGATTGTCCATGCACGTTTTGTGGTCCGAGACAAATCTAAATGACACTGCCCGACACTCTCCTGGAATGTTACGGGATTTGTCACCTAGGGTTTCTCAAGTCCCGCCTTGCAACAGAGCGTTCACGGTCGAACCCATTGTTGGGATCGTCAACCTGAAATTAGGGTTCCTAGGGGACAAGGTCTCTTAAAATCATTCTAGTGTCGGGACTTGGATATCCTACTTTATGCAAAGATACCCAAGCTGAAGCAGACCCGTGCCGCACTTGGTTCAAAGAGAATGGGAAACAAGAGGGATGTGCTGCTCCTCTCTACTCATAGGGCATAGTCCCATTCTGGTCCCCTAAAATGGCATGAATCGGGCTCTAACCTAATAATACCTAAAGGTCATACGACTGTAGAACCTTATGAGAAGCCTCCCAGTCCTCTGGGACCACCCTTCTGTAAGACAAACCCGTCGGGGGTTTCGCCCACCCGCTTCCCTTATTAGGCGTTCTTTAGTTATCTAATTAGATTCTACTACATTTATATGTGACATTTAAATCAACTTCCTTAATTAAGCCTTTTAGGGAACAGGGTCCATTTGCGTAACTTATGGCACTGACACAAAAACAGTTCAGACAGGTTCCTTGGAAGTAAACTTTATATTAGCATTTTAATTGAGATACAAATCTTGTCCAAAAAGGACGATCTCTACAATCCAAGAGGATGTGTCTTATTCCCTCCAAGTTTTCCACCCTTGCACTAGTAATAGGGCCTTGAGAATCTATCTCAAGTCACGTAGATCGTTTGAGTAGGACCGAGAGGTAGGGAATTATAGCCAGAGCCCCCCTAGCATCCAAGCGTCCTCCTACATTCAAACTAAGTCATGGAGAGAGACTTCTCGTGGTGGGTTCGGTCCATGTTCCCCTCATGGTTATTTAGAACCCCCTTGACTAGGGTTGGCGGCCAACTGGGGGTGGCTTGGTGCGCCCTCCATGAATTCAACCTGATTCATTATTCAAATTTCTTTTGTGAGCTTGGGTCATACATTCCTTTCACATACAGTGATTCTAGATTTACAAGCACAAACAACAATGAAAAGTGCTCAGGAAATCTGCTAAGGTGGAGTTCCCATCTTTGAACACTTAGCATTCACCCTTGTTAGGTCTTTCTTGCCTTGGTGACAATTGTCATGACCTTCTGAGGGATAGAGAATACCCTCGTTTTGACCTCGTTCCTATGTGATAGGAGTGAGCAATTATGCTATTGGATTTATATCCAATAGTTTTCGAATGGTAACTACCCTAATTTGCTGGCCTTTAGTCTCAGGTTCTTGTCTTGGGATCACAAGTCTTAGATAACTCAATCTAGGATCTTAATTGGTTCTTTGGTAACCATTTTTTCTCCGTAGAATCTTATCGGGATTTCTAAGTTTACCATAGGGTTTCACTCCCTTAAGAACTCATAACAAAAGCTTTTGATCATTCCTTCCGCAAGCCAAGAGCAACCTAAGTCCTTTGCAATCCTTGAGTAGTCGTGAGTATTAAATGAACTATGGTGGCGATTGGTTGTTCTTTCTTGCGGATATGACACTCGAGTTTTCTTATATTGTCATCAAGTTGTATCGTGGTTAAGAATGATACCCCTAAAGGTGTTATTAGGCTCATCACGCGGCTAGCTATTAGGATAGAGACGTCTAAGCGCATTTACTTAATACTAGGTCATCCTGTGATCTTATCTTATTATTAGTTAACCCTAAATAAGTCAAATTAAACCCTAATCCGCTTACTGTATAGGATTTTATTATCCAAACTGTCTCTTGTAGTTAAGTTAACCATTTACACACGCATCTTGATTCTATCTTTTAGGATGAGCCCCTATCATGTATTGCAACTATCCACGATGTAATGCAAGCCCAGATGCAAGTCTTTCCTAAGTTGGTGATGCAATGTAGAGCTTCTATTCTTGGAAATTCATTTCAATGAACTCAAGAAAATCATAAATTGTGACTTATATTTTTCCTTATGAGGTACATAAATTCGTCATGCCTAATGTAAGTGCAATCCATATCTCTCTAATGGTTTATAGGATGCCATCATCTTACATAGTCTTGCACATTATACATATCGGTAACCTAAGATGCACTCGCAAAAATTCATGCCTAGTAATCAATAGTATCGCAACAATCATAGATGCTTAGACTATTCATGGCAAAACATGATATTCATCATGAACTTGATTCAAGCCTTTATAACTAACTACCTTTTCAGCTATGCAATTTACACAATGAAAAAGTATGACTTCTTTCTACGATGATTATGCTTTACTATTCCGTTCATAGGACTAGACACCGTAGCGGTACGCGGTTACCAAGTGTTGCAGTTCCTTGACCCTTAGCTCCATCAGTTGATGCGAGATTCATGCTTGATTGGACCTTACTTTGCTTGGGAGGCATCATTTAGTTTCACCTTTCCTTCATGGATGCACATGCGGTCTACTAAGGCATTGACTCCTTGCAGGAGAACGGCCATGGGAACCCTCTCAAAGGGGGGGAGGAAGCTTGGAAGCTTCTAAGAAGATTCCCCCTTTCTCTCTCTCCCTCTCTCTCTTTCCTTGTCCCTTAGTGCCCTCTCTCTCTCTCTCTCTCTCTCTCTCTCTCTCTCTCTCTCTCTCTCTCATTCAATCCAATAAGAGGGGGATTTTATAGCATTATTGGGGGGGGAGGGGAATGGTGTAGCATGGAGCCCCCCCTTATCTCCATCTAGGCGACTAGGTGGGGCGCCGCCATGAAGAATATGGTTGAGGGGGAGAGAAGGGATGGTCGTCACACTCATTGCCTTCCTCCATAGCCTCATTACCCACCATGTCATCTCGTCCTCTCCTAGTGTCGACGGCCACTGTCGCTCCCCCTCCCTCCGCCAGCAGCTAGCGGCGTCGACATGGGGCATTCATTTAATTATAAAGGGGGGCGGTCTTATGGATCACGGTTGGAGATATCACACCATTGTCAGAGTGAAGACACTTAAGTGTCTTATCAATCTGATTCTCTACCAATGCCAAGAATTTTTTAAACTTGTCAAGCACTTCGTCCTTGCTATACAAATAGGGTAAACCCATATCTTCCGTGTAGCATCATCAGCAAATTTTGACAAAGTATTTCTTTCCTCCTTGAGATAACCCTGACATTTGACATACATCGGAATGTACTAACTCTAGAGGCAAAGTTTTCAATGAAATAGACTTTTTATGAGATGTCTACGCATGTTTACCATAAACACAATGATCACAATGCTCCAAATCAGCATAACAAAGACAAGGCACGTAAGCCAAATGAGAAAGTACTTTCATTCTTGTTTGACTCATGTGTCCCAACCAACCATGCCACAAGGAAATGCTTGGCTACTTGATCACATCAATAACATGGTCACGCACACTAGATACATATAGAGGATACAAAGTATCGCACTTTGAGCCTGTGGCAATAACCTTAGATCCTCTATAGATCTCCCATTTCCCATCGCCAAAAGTGGTATGAAATCCATCCTCATCTAGATGTCGAGTACTAATAAGCTCTTCTTGAACTGCAGTACATGCCTTACATTTTGAAGAGTGAAGTCATATCCATGCTAAAGCTGCAGTTGCACACTGGCAATGCCTACAATATCACATGCATAATTGTCCCCAAGATGGATAACACCATGTTGATAGTTTGTAAACCACTCATAGTGAGGGGTGACATGAAAAGAGGCACTTGAATCCAAAATCCAAGTGTGCATGTCATCATCCATATATCGGCTATCAAAGCATGTGCAATGAAACATGAAGAGACAAATAGTACATCATTCCCACTGTCGCTCTCATGGCTAACTACATTCACCTCTTCAATCTTTGCACTGCTTTTCTTAGTAGGCTAACTCTCTTTCTTCTCTTCCTTGCTATCATCCATCTTCTTGCCCTTCCCTTTCTCTTTCTTCCATTTATAGCAGTCAGATTTGAAGTGACCCTTCTCACCACAGTGATGGCATTCATCAACATCCTTATTACATGATTTACTACATTCCTTGCTATCGGATTTGCCTTTCTACTGTGATCTAACTCTAGTATGCAAAGCATTGGAAGACTTACTAGATGCATTATTCTGCTGATTTATTTCTTCCATCAGTAGAGCACTCTCTACATCAACATACAAAAGCATAGCATTAGAATTGCTCATAGCAGTCATGAAGGTATTCTAACTCTCTGTTAGAGTGCAAAGCAAAAACGTAGCTTTGAACTCATCATCAACATTGAACTTCAAAGTGGCAAGCTAACTGAAAATGGAGTTAAACTCACTAAGGTGAGTAGACATTGCAGTACCCTCTTTCATACACAAATCCATGAGTTTCTTCAGCCAGTAGACTTTGCTTGCAGCACTCTTCTAGGCATACATTTCTTCCAGTCGCTTCCAAATGTCATAAGCAGAATCCAACCCTTCAATGTTAAATGGCAAGGCATCAGAAATCGATAGCTCAATGGTCGAGCGTGCAAGCTCATTTAGCTCATCCCACTCATCCTGCTCTACATCAGCTAGTTTGCTTCCCTTTACTTTAATTGGTCTTGCTTGCTTCTTCTACAATAAGATATTATAGCACTGCTTTTGCCAAACTGCAAAGTTGTGTGCTCCTTCAAGCTTCTTGATATGCATAAGATGATTGTCATTGCTCCTAACCATGATTCACAACCAAATAATTGTATGACAATAAATGATATCTAATGCCAAGCAATGGAAGCTCTAAAACCCACTTAGTAGTATGTTAGGAATATCCCCAAGTATGTAGCAGTAAGAACATATATCAGTTCATTGCCCAAAATGCCTCAAAAGCATTCAAGGATAGTAAACATACCAATTTCTTGACAAAAATAGAGTGCAGTATTGAAATTCTAGACAATATAGGTGGTTGTCTTGCAATTCAGGAGTGCAGTCGTGACATTCAAGAAAAATATGTCCTAAAAATTTAGTATTGAAATAACCTCTCAGATTGACTCAAATTGAGCTCCAAAGATCATGCAAAGTTTCTCAAAACATCACATAATGTTCTTGCATAGAAACATATCAAATTTCCTAACAATGAGGTTATCCAAAAATGAGCTTTAATTATTTCTCAAATGCATCGTAAGTATTAGCATCACTACTAGCATCAGTATTGGTATTGCTATATAGCATCTCTAGCATCACTATATTTGGGCTTATCCCATTAAGCTAAAATCCGATGTCTTGGCTGTGTTTCAGAGATGGCTTGCATTGGTTGAGAACCAGTCTGGGTACAGGCTAAAATGCCTACGGACAGATAATGGGGGTATGTCTCACGTGCTTTTGAGCAGTTATGTGATGAGAGGGCTATTAAGTGTCAGTTGACCGCCCCCTACACCCCCCCCCCCACAGAATGGTTTGGCTGAGCGGATGAATAGAACCATCCAAGAGCATGTACGTAGTATGCTTAGCCATGTAGGCCTACCACAGAGCTTTTGGGCTAAGGTAGTTAGTACAATTGTGCATGTCATAAACATATCACCCTCTAGTGGTTTGGATTTCCAGGTTGCAAAGGAGGTATGGACTGGAAAACCTCCCTCTTATGTGCTTCTCCGTGTCTTTGGATATGAGGCATTTTGCCATGTGCCCAGGGACAAGAGAAGTAAGCTGGATCCTAATAGTGTCAAATGCATTTTCCTTGGTTATGGGGATGCAGGCGAGATGGGTTACCGTCTCTGGGATCCGTAGGCGCGGAAAGTCATCCGAAGTCATGATGTAGTCTTCCATGAAGACAAGATGCATAGGCAGCCTAAGAGAGTTGTTGAGATCCACAGGGTCATATTTCAGGAGGAGCCGAGAGCTCCCGCACAGCCAGTTGGACAACCTACAGCTGCAGCAGATGCTCATGGTCAGGGTGTTAGACAGGTAGCTGGGCAAGCAACAGAGCCTGCCATGAGACGGTCTACTAGAGACAGACGTCCACTGATAGATTTCAGCCCTCGATGCATTATGTCTTGGTTACAGATGCAGGAGAGCCTTTCACTTATGATGAGGCTATGCGTAGGGGTGACAGTTACTCCTGGGAGAGGGCTATGCAGTCTGAGATAGACTCCTTGCATAAGAATGAGACTTGGGATTTGGTTTCGTTGCCTAAGGGCAAGAAGGCTTTGCCATGCAAGTGGGTGTACAAGCTGAAAAGTACCCCTGGACACCCCAAGCTGACATTCAAGGCTAGATTGGTAGCAAAGGGTTTTAAGCAGGAGCATGGTGTGGACTTTGATGAGATCTTTTTTCCTATGGTTAAGATGACCACCCTGCACTTAGTATTGGCTTTGGTTGCTCAGCTTGACTTGGATTTATACCAGATGGATGTCAAGATGGCTTTCTTACATGGAGACTTGCATGATGAGATTTATATGGAGCAGCCTAAGGGCTTTGCAGAACCTGGCAGGGAGCACCTACTGTGCCAATTGAAGAAAAGTCTTTATGGCTTGAAACAAGCACCTAGGGAGTGGTATCATAAGTTTGATGCCTTTATGCAATCCACAGGGCTACAATAGGAGTGCTATGGATCTGTGTCTTTACAGAAGAAAGCCCGTGATGGTTCTTTATTGATTTTGGTCCTCTATGTGGATGATATGCTGATAGCAGGGAAAGCTCATGATAAGCTAGATGCTCTTAAGGCTCAGCTCAAGAAGAGCTTTGAGATGAAAGACCTGGGACAGGCCGCTCACATACTTGGTATGCGCATTAGATGCGACCGGCATCAAGGACTCCTCTACTTGTCACAGAGGGAGTACATTCATAAAGTCCTTGAGCGCTTCCGCATGCAAGACATAAAGCCTATTGGCTATCCATTGCCTTCTTATGTGAAGGTATCACAGGCTGATTGTCTGCAAACAGATGAGTAGAGGGCCGAGATGGCCAAGATTCCCTATGCATCCGCAATGGATAGTCTTATGTATGCCATGATAGCCACTCATCTAGATATTGCCTTTGCAGTTGGTGTTGTGGCACGCTATATGGCTACACCTAGCAAGAAGCATCGGGATGCCGTGAAGGGTATCATGAGGTACTTGAAGGGAACTGCAGATATGTGCATATGCTATGGCAGCCAGGATACTAGAGTCGTGGGGTACACTGACTCTGATTATGCAGGACATGCAGATAGTAGGAAGTCCACTTCTGGCTATGTATTCACATATGCTAGAGGTGCTATATCTTGGATATCCAGGGTGCAGAAATGCACGGCCCTTTCTACTACAGAGGCCGAGTATGTTGCAGCCACCACTGAGGCTTGCAAGAGGCCATTTGGTTGGGTCGTTTGGTTGCGGACCTTGGTATTGATGCTATCCCTACATTGCATTCGGATTCTATGAGTGCTATTCAATTAGCCTAGAATCCGGTCTTCCATATGAAGACGAAACACATTGAGGTGAGGTATCACTTCATACGTGGGTCATTGAGGACAAGTCTGTTGATCTTGTCAAGATCTCGACTGACCAGAATCCTGCAAATCTGCTCACGAAAAGCCTCTCTATAGAGCACTTTACCTTCCTCAGGAGGTTGATGGGCGTGGGATGAGATGACGTCCTTCCTCATCCTATTGTACATGTGTACATGTTGTATTGTATTTTTCTTTTTCTTTTCACTCCTCACTGGGGCAAATTCACCTTTAAGTGGGAGGTTGTTGGGGGTAAAGGCGCCTTTGCCTAGCCGCTCGTGTATTACTACACTAACAGTCACCACCACTACACACTGCACGTGGCGGGCGCCAGTCACCCTCACTTTATTCTTTATTCTTTTAGTGACAATTTGAATAAAGGAAGGCTCGGTCACACATTGTGACTGTTGGAGTTCCCATTTCTTGTCTCTCTCTTTCTTGCTCTTGCTCTCTTGCCATAGCTCTCGAGTCCAAGCTTCGATCCTTCTCTCCCTTTCACCAATATATTGCAAAAGGTTGGCACCCAACCATCAGTGCCACTTCATTCTTTATTTTTTCAATGATATTTGAATAAGGGAAGAACAGTGACACATTGTGACTATTGGAGTTCCCACATCATGTGTCTCTTGCTCTTGTTCTCTTGCTTTTTTCACCATAGCTTTTGCTTCTGCTTGCGTGCTTCCACTTAGGGCTTCTCCCTTCAACAGCCAGATGATAGTGGACAACTTTCTATGTGATTTTTTTTTCATGAATTAAAATGCCCTTTTTGCAACAAAGTTTGAATTGGAACAAGTTTCTTATGGCTTCTTCTTTGCAATAAGACTTATTCATGTCATTTCAAAACTTCTCTATCACAAGTTATGGGCAAATTTTGATGGCAACCATGCTTTGATAGACTATAGTAAGTCACTAAATTCTTTTACTTGTGTCCATACCTTGAAGGACTCTTGTTTGGCATGAAAACTTCTATTTTAGCCATGACTTATATTTCACCATGGCTTTACGTGCCAACAAGCTATCCTCAACATTTCATTGTACATTCTCTAAAATTTTGCAGCTTTGAGGACAAAGGTACTTCAAGATGGAATGGTTTGTAATAAGGGAAATAAATATCCTTAGGAATATCTAAGGAGGAAATATTCATGAGGACTTGGGATGGGTATAAAAGGTTGTAATTGTATATGAGGAGGTAATTTTTGATCATTTGATAAACCATCAATAATTGTTTAGCATTAGCATTAGTTGTCTTCTTCATTGTACCTTGCAACCATCATGGATTCATAGAGCTCCAACAATGGAAGATTGTCATTTTTTATTCCATTTCTTGTTTCTTAGACATTAAGTATTAGTTTGTTTTTAGTTAGTGTAGGCCTTCTTTGCATGCCACCTACAATGTATAGGTGTGCAGGTATTAAGTATAAGTAAATGTAAGTTGCTAGGCATAGGTAGCCTTTAACCCCCAACATCATGTACTATATTTTTATGCTTCCTTAGTTTGCCTCTTTTGGGAATATCTTTGATTAGAATTGATTAAGAGAAAACACCTCAAAAGAAAGTTGACTTTTGTAAGGACATCACATTTGGTGTACATGTCCACCAAGGCATTGCCTAGAATATATTTCTCATCAAACAATGAAGAAGGTTGTTATATAGTACCCAATGTTCATGATCATATGGTTGACACTAATGTTTCCCCCCTGTGAACTAACCCCACAAAATCAATCCCATGTTTCTTTTCCTTTGATTAAGTTAATAAAGGAAAGATAAGTTAAGGTATTTTGATAATTGAAATAGTTGGAAAACTTAGGATTAAATTGTACTAAGTTGAAAATAACTTAGATAACTTCTTAAATAGACTTTTGATACTTAGGCGTGATATCTCATTAACTTAAAAACACATCGCTCGTAAAGACCAGATTTAGATAGGTTAGACTTAATCATAAGCATGATCACATGATTTAATAAAACCAAATTGAGATAGGTTAGACTTAACGATAAGCATTATCACATGATCTCATGGAAAGAATTGAATGAAGGATTTATTTGACCTTCCCTTTGAAAAACACTAGAGATTTTAGATAGAAATTCTTTAGGGAAAGATCCTTGGTTAAACATTTTAGGAATCGCTTAATTAGGTTAGTTCTAAATGACCCTGGTGTGTCAAGGAAAGATATTCGAAGGTCTTAGATAAATCAGAGAAGAAAAATTTTCTTGGTCAAAGCAAGGATTGATTCTTGTTCTAAACTAGGGTCGACATAAGGAAAACCCATGATAAGTGGGTTATTTACTCCTCGATGAATTAATCTAGGCTAAGGTCGATGCGAGTAAACCCTAGTTATTGGGAAAGCCGGTTATTGACTTCCAAGGCGACCTTAAAGAGAACCTTAATTCTCTAAGAGAAAGACTATGAAACTCAAAGCCTGGGAAGCGTAAGACAAACCCAAGGGGAAGATGAACACAAAAATTATAGTAGGGATTGCCTATTAGGAAAAATTCCACTTTTTATTGTACATTCTAAGAGGATTTGATTGATGCACCATGAATCAAATGTTTGTGTATGTGAGATATTAGGATTCTGATTAAGTTTTACCTTAAAAAAGTTGATATGGATTACATTAGGTCTCCCCCAAGGCTACTAAGGAGTTTGTTTTACTACATTGGGAGCTAAGACCGGACCAATTTATGAGAGGTCTCTCCATAGGGAGGATGCTAGGTAGGAGGCAATAAGGATGATAGGGGAGCTTTGGCCATAAATTCCTTACACACCAAGGCTCTATCTAGCCCCTACAAGCCTAGAATGGTCTTCTTGAAAGGCCCTGTTATTAGTTAGGGGTAGGAACTTGGTACATTGTACTTCCAAATTTGTACTTATAGATGGGAAAATATATTCTAATAAGATAAATCTTTAAGATGAATAAAAGAATGTTTGGCAATGATCATTTTATATTGTTTGAGTATTGTGATTCAATTTACATGAAAGAATTGTGTATTTAAAGGTTAATTAGAGTAGATTCTTTTATATGTTCTCATAAATATGGTAGGTAATTAGAAATCTAAAGAATGCCCACATTGAAAGCAAAGCGAGAGGCCAAAACCCTCAATGAATTTGTCCTAAGGTTGGGTGGTCACGATTAGCCAAGATATTTCTCCAAAGTTGCATTAGTTAGGAGATTACAAATTGACTCAATTAGGAAATCAAGTAAAATCTTAACTTTGTGTCATTTTAGGGGACCGGAGTGAGACTATGCCTTATGGGTAGATGGGTTGGTGTGTTGCACTCCCCTCATTTCTCACTCTCTTCGAACCAAGTGTGATATGGGTTCACTTTGGTTTGAATGTTTTGTGCAAAAAGCAGATACTCAAAGACCAATGCTAGAAGACCGTTAGGTGACCTTAGCTTATGTCGCAGCTAGATTCAGGTTGTTCTTTGTGGATATAGCTAGAACCTACCTATGCAAGGTGGACTCAAGCAAACCTAGGTGAAAAACTTTGTGATATTCCAAGGAGTTTCAGATGGCATTGCTTAGAAATGTCTCTTGATGGACCATTAGGAATTTGTGCCACTGAAGATCTTTAGTTGGGCATGTCATAGTGCATTTGGATTGGCTTAATACTGAGTCTTCTTAAGATGTTTGCTTCTTAGTTGTATGGTAGATTAGGCTTAGAATTTGGTGTAGGAGTTGGCTGAGGTATTTCAAGATTTATAATAGGTTTATGTATAGGAGTTGGTTGAGCTATCTCAAGATCTATATCTATTTTCTGTTGACTCAAAGGTAGACTCATTTTACATTTGAGGAGTATCAAAAGGTAAATCATTATATGGCTCAGCTGTTGCAATGATTTTTAGGCTAGACATTGGGTCTAAGATCTGAGGACCAATTTTATCATAATCTAAGACCTATGGCTCAAGTGCCTACATCAGCTTGCAAAGACCTATGGCATGAAAGCATTGAGTTAATAGTAAAATTCTTGATCATGCATTTGTTAGTATCATAGTTTGTAGACTCTTCCATTGCAAGTATCCTGGGTGTAGTCAAGAATAGGGCTACCTTGGAAAGATGCCCATAACTTCAATTTGCTAGGTGTAGTTATGGAATACACATCAATAGGCATCCATCTATTCCATAAAAACCAAATCTTGACAGAGTTAGGGAAATTTAATTCATTGTAGAAGTTTTCTATCGCAAGCTTTTTATTCATAGAATCCATGAAACCACACTATTTTAAGAGAGTTTTCATCTTTTCTAAATCCTATTTAGCTTGATGATTCATGCATTCATGAAAATGGTTGAGTGTACTTGAATGTAACCATGAAAATCTTGGATTGGAGACATGCCAATACTTGTGTGAATGTTATTGTTAAAAAAATTTAGCTACCACTTTGATCGAGTGGGAATCCATCCATTGGGCCATAGCATGCATGATGAATATCCTTATTAGCATATTTCCAACCACCCGAGTCAAATGGAAACATATCATAGCACCATAATACTTTTCATATTGCTCTTCCATAGGACAATTTATGTCTTCATTGGCTATAGGTGCAGCACCTTGAAGTAGATTCTCTTCTTCATTGGTTTCCTTATTCAAGTCATCCATAATGATCATGGTGATTTGGACATTGTTTACTTTGCACTTATCTTTGTGATTGGATGTTTGCTTTTCATTGCACTTGTAATGTAAAACTTTGAATAGCATTATGTGAAACTTTTCTCATAAAATCATCTGGTTTGAAGTCACTCTTTGCTTCAACCTTAGATTTGGAATTTGTCCCATGTTTAGATGGATAGAAAATAGTATACATTGATATGTTGCTAGGTGAAGAAATAGAGCCTCTATCATTCTTATATATCTCATTATGCTGATTGAAGTAATCTCTTGTTTCAATGGACCGGTTTGTTTAAATAACACCCCCTACTTTAGGTAGAATACTATCCCTGTTGCTCTTATATTTACAACTATATTTCTAAGCCAATTGGATATCTTCATGTATAATGGTAGGTTACATAGCTCCTATTTTGGATGGGAGTGCCAAATCAAGACCAAAAATATATTTTTAAAGCTTGACTAAGTCAAAGATTCCCTCAACATAAGTGGACATGTTTAGAAAAAATATGAATCTTTTTTATGAAAACCATATTACTTGCATTCTAATATCTCCTTCTCCATGGAAGATATGAATACTTTGACCATAGCTATCTTAAATGCATTGCAAGTGGGAAATCTATGACCAATATTTTCCATATATCTCCACAAAATGTGCACATATCCTTCTAGGTATAGGGTTGCATAACAAATCTTGGCTTTTTCCATTCGTGGATAGAGGGTAGAGTACAAATCCAACTTGCTAATCCACTCCTACAAATTAGTAGGTGAAGAATTCTATAATGTCTCCTCCCCCCCCTTCCCTTCTCGGCGGGGGGGGGGGAAGAAGACATTACATCCTCTCCCCCTTAGAGGAATCGAGATGTCCTCATCTCAAGAGAAACTAGGGGAGACAGGCACTAATGGGGCTTACGACCTGTGGGTTAAGACCCACCATGCATCTGCTATGCTACTCTTAATGTTTCAAGTAGTGCACCCATATTATTTGAATTGACCATAGGTACAAGAGTAGGATTTATTCCAAGTACAAGACTTATTAACTCCAGAAGATCTTCCTAGGATATCTAGTCATCCTCAAAGGCTACAACAGGCTCCAGGCCTTCATCATCATATGGTTCATAATATGAGCCAAAAGTAGAGTTTAGGCGGCTTTGTTTGACCACACGTTCCTAATTCTCACGGTCCAACTCAGGACAATCTGTTTGGATGTGTCCTAGTTCATTACAGTGGAAACATTGGCGGTTGGGGCATCTCTTACGAATGTGTCCTATCTCTCCGCACTTGTGGCACCTCTTGTCTTGATCCCGTGAGTCATCTTCATCATATTTTCCTGATTTAAGTTCTTGGACGTTTGGATTCGCTCGGAGTAATGCATCTTGCAAGTCCATTGGGCGCATTGATTCCAATCGAGTGTTTATGGGTGGATTCAAACCATCACAGAACTTTGACACTTGTTGTGTCATATCCATTGGGGGTGCATACTTTAGGGGTGAAACGAACTTTGAATAATATGCTTCAAGGGATAATCCTAGCTGCTTCAAGTCGTAGAATTCATTCATCTTTTGTGTGCGGTAGGCAGGTGGCAGATACCTCTCTCGCATAACTTCCTTAAGCTTATCCCAAGTGACTGTCCCCTCCGAGATTGCTTGGTCTCTGCACCATTGTTTCCATCAAAGTCTTGCTTCACCTATAAGCTTAAGTTTGGTGAGCATGGCTTGGTTAGTAGGTGCAGTTCCTGCTGCCTCAAAATAGTCCTCCATGGACTCAATCCAGATCTCGACGCCAGCTTGAACAGTCCTTCCCTTGCTATCAAACTCGGGTGGCTTAATTTGCTTGAGAAGGAACTTCTTCTCTAGCATGTCAGCATACATGGGTGTAGAAGGTGCCTGACAATCAAGCCATACCACTTAGGTTATTTCTGTTTAGGAAATGTCCATGAACCAAACATTAATCAATCATGTATCATTAAGAAGTTTTGCTCTGATACCAACTGTGACGTGCCGCTCCTCAAATCACGAGACACATCTTAGCAGTCCATTGAGAGATATATCTAGAAGACTCCGCTTGGCACTCCCAAGGAATGACACGGGGTTTGCCAACTAGGATCTCTCGAGTCTACCCCGCAATAGAACTTATCCGGCCGTTCCCACTAGGATCTACTTGAAGTCCGGATTCCTAGCCAACATTGTCTAAGGCCATAGACCGACTTTTTCCTAACATTTCTCGTTAACATTTCCTTTGAGGAAAGCTCTCGGCTAATTGAGACCACCCTTCCATAGGATAGACCCATTGGTCACATCCACCACGCTTCCCTTGGGGGTTGTTTTAGTTTCTAATTACCTACCACGTTATCTTTGACACATAAAAGCAGCTTTCTTAATTAATCCCATTAGACACAGGTTCCTTTACGTAATTTTGTCTCCCGCCCATATAGGAGAATTAAGTATTCCTTTCTGCCTCCGCAGAAAAATCCTTTTGTCTCTCGGCAACAACAAAACCCAAAGGTTTATCCTCCCAATTTTCCGCCCTGTAACTAGTATCAAGGCCTCCGGATCCCATCTGAGTCACGTAGAACACTTGTGTAGGGCCCGGAGGCATTGGGATTTACAGTCAGAGCCCCCACTGGCACAAGCGTCCTCCTACGCCAAGTAATTTCCACGGAGAGACCTCTCGCGGCGGGTTTGGTCCACATTCCCGGCACAGATTCACAACTCCCTTGGTTAGGGTTTGGCGGTTCGCGGGGGGTAGCTACCACCATCCTTTCTTAATTATCCCTTTAGGAAATCAAGCATAGCTGAAGCACCTAGCTTAAAAACAATCACTAGGGAAAACATCCCTTTTGTTTCCATGGCAATCAGTCATCTCAGACCCAGCCATGCAATCATCAAACACACCTCACTTGGGTTAACATCCAAAACCACATTAACAAACAGCTGAATGCACAACCTCTTGCTTCAAGGCATCGCAATCCCATTGCATGCACAATCAGAATTTAACTTGGATGTATCAAAACACTTGCTCAAGGGATTTACAACCTTTTCAAATAACCAAGCATAACTTGGGTCAACAATCCATTTAGGGTTAGGTCACCAACTTCAATTAAGCTAGGAGCATATCCATTTGCAATAGTCCACATCATGATCGATAAAAAATTTCGCAGGCAATTATACTTATTCCTAATGCACCGGATCCCATGAAGGTCGAGGTTTCTATCCATCAAAAACTATCATTTCATGTGTTTCTTTTAGTCATGATCGTGAAGCATGAATTCTAAATGACTATTCATGCACTGAACTGGTTTAAAGGCTATTATTTTATGTGAAATAATGCAAAAACCTTATCATTTTATGTGTGTAAAAGCTATCATTTCATACGTCTAAACTTATGCGAACTCCATACCCTACCATTTCACACATGCAACTGAGCGCTTAGAGTAAACAAAAATCCTACGATTCATCCTTGTTCCATGCACGTAGCTAACCCTTTTATCTCTTCCGCGAGAAATAAATTAACTATAATGCTTAAAGAACGTAAGTTTGATTCATGTTTGTAGGGGCGTTTATTGGGTTGGTTGCTCCGCTCGCCTCTCCTGCATTACCGGTACCAATGGTAGCTTTAGCACCTATGCTTCCCGCGATTTTCTTCTTGGGAGCCATTCCTACTCGGGGTTTGGATAGTCCAGGCCTTAGCGGCCTTCAAGGTGACTGGTTTGGGAGGGAAAGGTCACGGGCCGGGGATCCTTTGCCGATGAGGGGGTGGCTTGAGTGTGGCTCCTCGAACCGTCTTCACTGTCCAACTCTCTTCCCCTCTCTTCCTCCTTCTTTCTCTCTCCCTCTCTTCTTTCTCTTCACTTCTCCTTCTTGCTCTCTCTCCTTCCTCCTCTTCTTCTTTTTCTACTTCTCCCTTCTCTCCTTCTACCTCTTCTGCTTCTTCTTCACTTCTTCTTCTCCTTCTCTCTCTCTCCTCTTTCTCTCCTTCCCTTCCTCTCTTCTCTCTCCTTCTGTTCTTCTCTCCTCTTTCTCTCCTTCCCTTCCTCTCTTCTCTCTCTCCTTCTCTTCTTCTCTCCCTCTCTTATTTCCTTTCCTTCTTCTTTTCCTCCTCTTCTCCTTCCTTCTCTCTCCTCCTCCTCTTCTCTCCCTCTCCTCTCTTTTTTTCCTCCTCTTCCGCTTCCTTCTCTCTCTCTCTCTCTCTCTCTCTCTCTCTCTCTCTCTCTCTCTCTCTCTCTCTCTCTCTCTCTCTCTCTCTCTCTCTCTCTCTCTCTCTCCTTCTCCTCCTTCTTCCTCTCCTTCTTCTTCTCCTTCTCTCTCTCCCTCTTCTCCTTCTTCCTCTCCTTCTTCTTCTCCTTCTCTCTCTCCCTCTTCTTCTCCTTCTTCCTCTCCTCTCTCTCCCTCTTCTTCTCCTTCCTCCTCTCCTTCTTCTTCTCCTTCTCTCTCACCCTCTTCTTCTCCTTCTTTCTCTCCTCTCTCTCCCTCTTCTTCTCCTTCTCTCTCTCCCTCTTCTTCTCCTTCTTCCTCTCCTCTCTCTCCCTCTTCTTCTCCTCTCTCTCCCTCTTCCTTCTTCTCCTTCTCCTTCTCCTCCTCCTCTTCTTCTTCTCCCTTCTCTCTCTCCTTCTCTTCTTCTCTCCCTCTTCACCTCCTTCTCTCCTTCTCTTTCCCTCTTCTCTCTCTTCTTTTTCTCCCTTCCTCTTCTTCTTCTCCTCTCTCTCCTCTTCCTCTCCTTCCCTCTCTTTTCTGTTCACGGGAAAAAGGGGGGCCGTACTGCCAGGCCGCTGGACAGGTTGACGAGGCAGGGGGTAGCACTTGCTGCAGCAATGGTGGCGGGGGGAGCTCGTTGCAGAACCAGATGGAGGTCGTTGTTGCTCACGTCCAGTAGGGGGGCCACCTGCACAGAAGATTGGGGGGGGACCTCTGTTTGATGCCGGGAGGAGGGGACGCTGGGGGGGGCCGCTGCCTATACGTTAGGTTGGAGAGGGGGTCACTGTGCTGCCACGGAGGGAGGGGGGCGGTCTTTATAAAGGGGGGGTGCAGCTGTTTGCCGCCACCTGGGGCTGCATGTCCCCCTTGTTCCACTTCACTCCCTCTCTCTCTCCCCGACATACTATCAACAGGGAGAGGGAGAGGGAAAAAAAATTGAAAAAAATTAAACGGGGGGGGGAGAAGACATTACAAATTTCCCCCCTTGAAGTTGGTAATATTGAGCTTTTCCCTATATTGTTAGTCATAATAAGGTTGTAGTTGTCCATATGAATTTATCCCATGATAGGAATGTTGCACAATAGATGGTTTCTATAAGAATGATGAGCACGAAATGATCTTTCTTCATGAATGGGTTGATTATGTGTGTCCACTCTATGGGGTACATTCATAATTGAGGATAAAATGATTCATAGAAGGGATCACATCCATGTGCTTCTTCTTCTCTAGGGAGGAAGTGAAGATCTTCATGGTGATCTTGGTTCTTTGGAGAGAATTACGACCTTCTCTTCATAGAATTAAATGTATAAGCATTGCCTAATTTGGATCTTTAACTCTTGATAGTTCTCCGACCTCAAATGTGGAAGACATAGGATGAATTGATTGTTTCATTGGAATATAGCTATTTATAGGTTGAGCACTTGACAATTTGCTACTTAAATTATTAAGGGCTAATATCATTTGATAAAAATTTGACTCCAAGGTTTGGTTGGAGCTGAAGAATTTCCACATCCATGGTCTAGTTGAGTTGAAGAATCCCTAGATTCATGCTTCTAACATTATGTGAAAGTTGTAGATAATTACAGCCAATAACTTTCTTACCCTTAGGTAAGGGTACCAAATCCTAAGTCTTATTGGCTTCTAATGCAGCCATCTCCTCATCCATTGCCGCATCCCAATGAGCATGACCAACAGCATCCTCAAAACAAGTGGGCTCAACATCCTCAACTAGTTTCACCATATAAGCATAATGGTGAGCTACATAACCTTCAAAGCCAAATCTTTTAGCAGGGTATCTGACCCTGCTAGATCTGCATACCACCGGATCACTCAATGGAGCCTTCACATTACTATGAGCTCTCTGTACACCTAGCATCTTGACTGAAGGAATTCCAAGCTCATCATCCAAACTCTCCGAACCACTAGAATCTCCATCAAATCCCAAATTACTGGTAGATGCATCATTACCATCCAGCACTTTCTTCTTTCCTTTGTCCTTCCCTACAACACTTATAGATCCATCTGAAGGTGTGGGGCTACTCCTTAGTCTCCTAGACCAAGGGCTCACTATAGGTGTAGTACCAGATGATGTTTCTGATCCACTAAGACTCCATGATTCTTGTTTATCTTTCTGCACAGTTGTCTTGATCATTATCATCATCCAAAACATCACTAGTAGGTATATACCAACTTCCCATCTCATCAAAGATAACATCCCTACTCACTTTGAACTCACCTGTGAAAGGGTTATAACAACAATACCCTTTTTGCTCTAAAGAGTATCCAATAAAAACACATTTTTATGCCTTTGGACCAAGCTTCTTCCGTAGCTCATCTAGTACATGAACGTATGCAACACAGCCAAATACTTTCAAGTACGATACATCAGGCTTCTTGCCAGTAAAGCATTCTTCAGGAGTCATCCCATGAATTGCAGCTGTGGGAGTTCTATTCATAATGTAGATAGCAATATGGACAGTCTCAGACCAAAAATGTTTGGGCATATTCTTTTCAACCATTAATTCCCATGCAACTTCTGCAATATGCCTGTTTTTTCTTTTTGCAACACCATTTTGCTGTGGGGTATACCTGCAAGTAAATTGCCTCTTTATCCCATGAGTCCTCAAGAAGCCACTGAACTCATTAGAGAGGTACTCTCCCCCTCCATCTGATCTCAAGCACTTCACTTTTAAGCCTGTTTCTGTTTCAACAGCTGCCTTAAAAGATTTGAAGTGCTCAAACACATCACTATTTTCCTTCATGAAGTATACCCATAGCTTCCTTGAACAGTCATCAATAAATGTGACAAAGTATTTGCTGCCACTAAGAGATACATTTTGTGTAGGCCCCCAAACATCTATATGTACTACATCAAGTATATTTCTGCTCACTTCTCTATCATGCGAGAAGGTTTGTCTTGCATGCTTACCAAATTGGCATGCTTCACAGAATATATGCAATTCTGCAACTCTAAAAGAAGGCAACTATGTAACCAATCCTCTGGACTGCATTAATTTCAGCCTTTGCACATTTGCATGTCCAATACGTTTATGCCATATTTCAATATCTGCAACTACTCCTTTTTCTTTAGCATACATAGCAGCATCCATTACAGGAATTCCAGCATCTAAAGTGAACATTCGGCCAACTCTACTTCCTTTTGCGACCAACCTACACTTATCATTAAAGTCTTCTACAAAACAACCTTTTGCATTGAATCAGACTTGCAACCCCTGCTCTACCATTTGGCCAACAGACACTAGATTCTTTGTAATTGAAGGCACATGTAATACATCTATCAGACTCTTTGTCTGGCCATCATACAAGGACAAGGGAACCTTTCCAATGTGTGAAATTGGGTGGAATGAATCATCACCCATTTGCACATAACCTAGTTTTTGTAAGTCATGTATCTCTCCAAACCATTCAACATGATTGGTCATAAGATTAGATGCACCTGAATTAACATATCATACATCATCATCTGTCCCCTTTCCTGTAATTGCATTCATCATATGTTGCATAACAAACAAACGCTCATTTTTGTCTTCATTTTGTTGTGAAGACGATGCATAGCTTCCTTGCTGCAATTTACTACTGCGAATATCATCCTTCTTTGCATACCAATGGGCTGTAATATGGCCTTTTTGCCACAATAATGGCAAACAATAGCAGAATTTCCAGAACCTCTATTCTTCCATCCACCTCTTCCTCTAGGGCTCCCCTTGCCTCTAAAGTTTTCTCTGCCTCCAGAAACCTGCATTTCACCAAACTGTTGATTGAACCTGTTTTGTTGGTTATCGCCAGCACGTCCCATACCACGGCCTCTCAAAGAGGATCTTCCACATCCCCTTCCTGAACTCGAGTAAAATGCTTGGACCTGTTCACCATTTCTTTCAGACGAATCACCCTTCATATTGATCTCTTCAGTAATCATGAGAGAGATCAGCTCAAATGGCTTCTGTACATATACTGAACTAACTAATGATTTCCATGCCTTCTCATTGTTAAGGCCACTCAGAGTGGATGAAACCAAATCATCATCATCCGGCATTGCATCAATCGCTGCTAAGGCATCTGCAATGCTCCTCACTTTCAAAACATACTCATTGATAGGCATTTTCCCTTTCTTCAAGGCATTCAACTCTTGCTTGAGTTGAATCTTTTCTGCCTTTATATTTACTGAAAACATGCTCTCAAAAATTGTCCAAGCTACATGTGAAGTTTTTACATTCCTGATATGTCCCAACATAGTATTATCAATGACTGTAGATAACCAGTACATCATCTTTTTGTCTTTCGCATTCCACTCTTTCCATTCTTTTAACTCATCTGTAGTCGGAGGGATACCCAGCTCTGGCTCCTTTTCTTCACCTGAGACAAACTCATAAAGGCCCTTTCCAATAAGGAAGTTCGTCACACGGAACTTCCATGAAGGGTAGTTGTTCTTGTCGAGCTTCTCAATAATCGGATTTTCACTATTCTCTGCCATTATCACAAACAAGGATACAACACAGCAAGCTAGTCTTTTGCAATCTTTCACAACACGTGCACAGCAATACACCAAGCAACCTTTTTCACTGATTGCTCAATAGTACATGTAATCTGTAACCTTTTTGCAGATAAACCTTATGTTTGCTTCTTGCAAACACCTCAAAAATTACAAATTTGCAATCTGTAACCTGTGCATCCACTTTCGATCAATATAGCCGAAATCACGATGTACCCTGAAACTGTCATCTGCAACCTTGCGGCTCTAAAACAGGGTCTGAAACGGCCTTGAACACCCAAAATAACTGCAGGAATGCCCTAAAGGAATAATCTACAAAATATACAGTGATTTGCTTGCACACCAAATCTCATAACAATCTGAGAATTTTGCTCGACCCTGCTTTCGGTGCCTCCACTGGCACTATCCAAGAGAGAGAATGGAAGAATGGGATAGCTTCTTACCCGTTGCTTGCTTGCTCGAACCTTGCTTCTTCTCCTTCACTTCAACCTTCGAAATCAGCCTCTCTTAGTGGCGCGGCTCTAATACCATATCAAGAATCACTTGGTGGGGGGACTTGCTTGAGTTGTTGCGCCAAGAACACACTGTATACACAAGAGGAAGCTCACTCAAGAACACAAGAAGAGAGATGGAGGCCAAAACATTTTCTTGCTAGTTTCTTCTTATTCTTCCACACACTATACAATGTACACAAAGTATAGATAAGATACAACATAAAGAAAAGTGGCCTACTAAGTCAAACAGTGCATAACTGACTACACTAATCAACTGGCGCTATGTCTTTGCCAGTTGTAGGTAGGTGTAACAAACTAAATATAATAAGTGATAAGACAGTGGCCATGTGAGACTTAAGTCAGTGGCCATGTGAGTATCATAATGACCATCAACGTGCTAAGTGTAGATGTGCAAACTCATCTAGCCAGGGGGTCCATCATCAATGTCCGCTCGTGTTGAGCTTGTCATCTCAACAATACAGTCCCGGTCACTTTTATTTATTGATATGTCTGGATTAATGATAATGACATGTTCAATCTAAATTAAAATTAGTAAAGAGCTTGGCACTTATTTTTTTCCTTCTCTCTCTCTCTCTCTCTCTCTCTCTCTCTCTCTCTCTCTCTCTCTCTCTCTCTCTCTCTCTCTCTCTCTCTCTCTCTCTCTCTCTCTCTCTCTCTCTCTCTCTCTCTCATATGGATACATAAATTCGAACTTCAACAAGGCATCGAAGCTCCAAATCACATCCATATTAGTGTTTAACTCATTCCAAAAATATGGAAGTTGTATTCCTACAATCATTAGCAAAGGCAGTTAGATCACCATCCAACAAGCATGTAATATTTCCACGCAATTAAAAGTTAGTTGGTTAGTTCAAAAGTTAGTTAGTGAATTAATAAGTTAGTAAGGTTACTAACTAAAGACTAACTAAGGTAAAAACTAACTAACATTAATACTAATAATTTTTATTTAGTTAAAAATATTTTATTGAAAAAATTGAGAGTCGTAAATCTGATATTTTCCTCAGATTAACAAGGACCATAGCCACCCTTCATGGAAGTTACAACGTGAACGAGAGTTATGAGCCATATTAATCACTAGTGTTAATATGTATAGTATGGATGGTCCAAAAAAATTAGATTTTTAGGCACAAAAAAAAAACTAGCATATTTTAGATATTATCCTAAAAAGATAGAACTGGATGTCATTTAAAAGAAAAGACAAGTGATGTTTTAGTTAGTTTTGGAGATTTTATAAAAAGAAAAAAAGATAAAGAGAGTGATTGGCAAAATCCCACGCGCTGTGATCGCAATCTATAGGTAGTAGACAACACTTCGAACAGGGAGAGAAAAAAGGAGTGATCTGGAAGATTTCCAACCAAGTGTCTTGGTATTTTACCTGCCTTTTGGAGCCAATGGAACCATCAGATTTATGAGTTAAGCATCAGATCACTAATTTTTCCAAGAGTCCCTCCACTAAGAACTCTTGTTCTCAGCCTCAACCCCTCTTCTCTAATTCATTATAAATATGAGGCATGGGGAGGCACAAGGGAGCATAAGGAGACCCCGAGAGGCTATGAGAGAGAGGTAGAGAGAAGGATATCCCTCCAAGAGATTGTGAGAGAGATCTTGAGAGAGAGAAAGAGAGAGAGAGAGAGAGAGAGAGAGAGAGAGAGAGAGAGAAGAGTTACCCTGAGAGGCTGCAAGGGAGAGAGTTAGTTCAATTCCCTCTATCTTGATCCTCGACTTAGCCATCTTCTCTTACGCCCTCCCATCTTGAATCTATTCCGCCTTCTTAATCTCTTGAGTCTACTTGCGGACGATGAGCTTCAGGCAAAGGCATCACTATTAATCCAACTACGGTTTGGGTTGTAAGTAATGTATTTCTAAATTGATAGATTCTTGCTTTGATTCTGGCATGAGATACATTAGGCTCCATACTATGATGTATGAGAATAGTTCATGGGGAAGGGATAGGCCTCTTCTCACATATTTGAATGATGGAGTTTGCAAAGTGCATGTATTAAGGGAAGTTAATTGCACTTAGTTGCATATGGCTTATTCATTGATAGAGCAATCGGTCAGGGGTTATGAATAGCATAATCATAAAAAGAATAACATTAGGAATTATGCATACAAGTATTAAGTAAATTTTTCATAGAATCGCTCTTTGATCCCAAGGGGGAGAGCGAATATGTGATGGAATTATTATCGCATCTATTCTTGTATTGTTTGGGAAAAATACAATTAGTTTTGTTGGGTGATTGAACAACACCCTAAATGTTTTTTTTCTTAAATCAAATGATTATTGCATTGTGATTTTGATAAATATCCCAAGTGCTTGTGTTTGATGGCAAAAGCATGGCAAAGGTCAGTAATGACAAGTAGCCATGGAAAATAAAGGAATGTTTTACTGGAAGATGATATTAGGCTGATTGCCTTGATTATGCTTGATTCTTAATTGGATTAATTAAGGAATGATATTTTGCATGGGTGGATCATCTCCAAGATCACACCACAGATTATCCCAAGATGGCACTGCTCGATTCACGAGCCAAAGGTCAAGTGGTGAAAAGGCCAACCACAGAAGTTGTGTCTCACCCCTAGGTCACTTGGGGTCGGTGGAGCTCTAAACACCCCTTGCCTAGACCAAAACAAAATTGTAGACTACCGTGAGCCCAATGTTTAGGGTGTTGGAAGATCCTATTCTAGATCAAGGATGGAAATTTTGGTGCCATGTGATTTGGACCGAGTACTTCTGTTGGACAGAAGGGATATATAATTCTCCTATATGGGCAAGAGACAAAGATTAACTTGAAGATAAGTTAAGGAACTTGTTTGTCAAAAGGACTGCTTGTTTTGTTTTCGTGTCTGTGCTATAAATTACACGAACGAATCTTGTTCCCTAAAAGGCTTAATTAATGAAGTTGATTTTAAATGTAGCACATAAATGTGGTAAGACCTAATTAGAAAACTAAAGCTATCAAGGGAAGCGAGTGGATGGAATCCCCAACGGGTCCCCGTCCAGGGTGGGGTCCCAGAGAACTGGGAGGCCTCTCACAAGGATTTGTCACCGTTTGACTTTAGGTATTATTAAGTTAGAACCCGATTCATGCAATTTTAGGGGACCGGAATAGGACTATGCCCTGGGCAGAGAGATTGAGTGGTGCATCCCTCTCATTTTCCATTCTCTTTGAACCAAGTGCGGTATGGATCTGCTTCGGATTGGGTATCTCTGCGTAAAGTACGATGTCCAAAACCCGACGCTACAATGCTATTAGGAGACCTTGGCCCTAGGAACCCAGATTTTAGGTCGATTCTGGTGGGTTTGTCTGTGAACATCCCGTTGCGAGGTGGACTCAAGACAAGCCCCGGAACATTCCCTGGGAGTGTCGGGTGACAACGCTTAGATTCGTTTCTCGATGGACCACTAAAACGTGCTTGGACAGCCAATAGGCAAGTACGTTACAAAGCAAAACATGGGAAAATGTGAAGTTATGAGAGCTCTTTCATCTCTGCTTGGAAGGGTAGAATCCGAGATTTCAAGCTTAGAGTAAATAAGAATAGCACAAAAGAGGTTCTGATACAACATGTGCTTATGCATAAAAACCCATATTTGAAACCTAGAAGTTCAAATCTTCCAATGCATAAAGCAAATTGTAAGGATTTGATTCTTAAAGCATTTATTTTCTTGAACTTGGTTTAAGGTTTTCCATTATAATATTTGTTCATTTGTCTTGTAGATGTCTATCCCTCTAATCTTGAGGAATGGCAACTAGTTGAGTCTATTATTGATGTGATTGATGTGATGCATGGCTTGATTGGAGAAGAGATGTACGAAGGTAGAAAGAAGATAGAGCTTGCAGAGAATGGAATATTCTTCTATGACCATTATTATATTGTCCCCATACAGCATAGCCATTGGGGATCAATATCCCCCCTTCCTTTGCCCGATTTTTCAAGCTTTTAGTGGTCTTTGCCAAGTCCAGCTACTAGTGAGGGCTATAGATGTAAAATATTTTCTGAGATACAGAGAGCATTAAAACCTAGTATCTCAAGTAGGCTAAGCAAAGTTACTTTGTGCATGCCTATTAATATCTTTGTTGCCTTCTTTTCTAATGCTGAGATAAGAAGATCAAAGGCTATGCTTTCAGTGAAGAGGCTAACATATGATCATGTTACACAATTTGTTAATGAGGGATGGGACACTAGGAAAGAAGAAAAATTATATGTAAGATAGGTCAAGACTCTATAGCTTGTAAATATATGATTGCTACTCAAAATTTCATCCTTAGCTTTTATTATAGTAGATAGCATTATGTTGATGGTAGTCTGGTCGCTTTAGACCAAAATCTTGATAATTTTAGCAAAGATCCTATAGTGGATCTTGATGTTTGGAACAATGAGGACATTATTGCAATCCTAAAGGTTAGATCATCATGTATGCTACATCAAGTGAGAATGCATTTACAAAATGAAGATATTGAACTACCATACTCATTTGTGTTCCAACTTAATAACAAACGAGTAAGTTTTTATATCATATTACATCCACTTAGGTCTATATCTAATTTCACTTAATAAACATTTGTAACATAGTTTTTTTTTATAGATATCAATGGGAAGAGAGAAGAATATACACTGCAAGGATATTGAAGAAAATATCTCTTTACTATCAATATAAAATACAAGTACAAATTTTGTGGAAAATTTTTGACTGACATCTCCATGACTTATACACAATGGCTTATAATCAATTAGGCAAAGCTAATTTTTTTGAGAACTTTTCTTAGGAGAAGGAACATCCTTTCTAGGAGTCGTTTTGCCTATCTTTGATGCTTTGGTTGCCTTGGGTATTGAAGACATAGCTTCACATGCTGTAGTTACATGCACCTCCTCTCCTTCAATGTCCAAGCCCCCACTATTGTCCATTCTTTTCAGTTGTATACAATTGACCATTATGTACTTCATGAACTTTGCTCTTATATACCAAACATGCTCACTTGTATAGAATCCCTTGTAAACTGTCATACATTTGTAAGAAAAGATTTTCAGTTCATTGCTATTTTTTACAATGGACTATATTATTATCATCAATGGACTGTTTTGCAATAAACTTCTATCTTAAAGTTTAGCATACCTTGATAAGTTTATCATCATTAAGATAAATAAATTGAACCAATCTTCTGGCATTTACAATTATTCTCCAACCACGAGTAACTATCATCTTGCTGAGGACACTACAATCAACAATATAAAGTAAAATTATTAAACTTGTTTATGGTAGTTTTTAGAATAAAATTTCTTAGTATATTCCAACCATATTAATCGAGACCTTACCGCAACTTGTCTATATTGCATTGTTGCAAGTAAGTCAGAAGGCATAGGACGCTTTTTCTCTAGCACTTCAATCAATCTTTTTATAGCTCTATACCAAAAATGCAATAAAATTTCAAAGTAATTATAAAAGAAAAATCAAAATACTTAGAGTACCTACAAAAAAAAGTTCAAAATATCAAGGAGACCCTAAATCATATAACTTACAACTTGGCATTTCCATGGCTTCCTTTTATAGAATTGATGTGAGGAAATATTACCTCTCCACACAGTCTATTCCAATTAGGCTTCAATGAGAACTAAAAACAAAAATATTTCAATAATCTAGCAAAATAAGATCTCTTAAAATCTAACAAAATATCAAATTACTTGCTTTTCATTTTATGGAATTAGAAGAACCTCTTTCAAAGTCAATTGAATTGAACCAATGGTCAAATGCACTTGCATCAAGCTCATTCCTCATATACTATGAGATAGATGGATTAAGAACCTCAATCTTTTGTTGTATATCAAAGGGGAGCTCATGCATTATACACCTAGCAAAGGAATGGATATAGTAAGCATCAACATGAAAGTCTATTGCTAGAAAAATATAGTGAGTAAAACAAATTTTGGTATACTATACCTCATCCCAACAAGAAGAATAGATTCATTTACTTCTCTCACTTTATTCTTTACAATTGAACATAGTTAGAGTCCAAAATACCATATCAGATATTTTGTTAATATCACCAGGTAAAAAGAAACAAACATTGAAGCCCTTAGGGTCAGCCCTTTCAAGAAGGGTAGATCTTCAAAAGATGGGTGTTGTTCTTCTTCCTTCTTTCTTTTATACTCCCTCCATTTATCTACCTACTCTCCTATGGCCTTTTCTTATTTTTCATGTTGTCTTGTGTCCTTTTCATGGGTGACATCTTCAACCTTAAAACCTGGATCATTTTTCTTCTTTCTATATGGTGGCACATTTAAAATATTGAAAGCCTTCACATCAGAAAGGGGAATTGGCTCAAGGACCTTTGAAAACCTGTATCTCAATCTCCTGAGAATTATCATGTCTTTATCCATAAGTGTAAGCCTATGTGCATGAGCAGCACAAATATAAGAATATTTGAAAAACTCAATCAAAAAATCTTATGTAGCCTCTTAAATACAGTTGATAGCTTCCCTAGTCCATCTAAAACTATCAAGACTATGCTTGTCACAAATTTCTCTAACAAGCCTCTGAAAAGATAGACTTGGAATTGCATTATTCAGAACCTTCATTGCACTTCTAATCTCCTTTAGGCATCTAACATGCTATAAGAATCTTCTCCTTGACTTTGATTTCCTTGTAAGTTTAGAAGGCTTGGAGGACTGATGGATCTTTGAACCAAGACCTCTAGGATTAACTTTCTGCTTCCTTGTAGTGCCCTTAGTTCTAGCCATCTGAAACATCCAAGAAAATAGATAATACAACCAAATTAGTGGATTTGAGAGATAAAGAAGAATGAATGATTTTGGGATGGGAGAGCGTAAGAGAAGATGGCTTAATCAAAGACTAACACAGGCGGGTTGAGCTAACACACACACACACACACACACATACACACACACACACACACACACACACTCTCTCTCTCTCTCTCTCTCTCTCTCTCTCTCTCTCTCTCTCTCTCTCTCTCTCTCTCTCTCTCTCTCTCTCTCTCTCTCTCTCTCTCTTTGTGTGTGCTTCTTAGAGGGCTATCCTTCTACCTCCCTCTCTCTACCTCCGTCTCACAGCTTGTGGGGGTCTCCTTATGCCTCCCTAAACTACTCCCCATGCCTCTTATTTATAGCTAAATTAGAGAAGAATGGTTGTGGCTAAGAAGAAGAGCTCTTATGGAGGGGATCTTGGCAAAATCAACAATCTGAAGCTTCAAGATGCAATTTGATGCTCAAATCGGAAATTTGATGGTTCCGTTGGCTCCAAAAGGGGGGATAAAACTGCAAGATGCTTGGTCAAAAAACTTCCAAATCACTCCTTCTCCTTGTTCAGAATATTGTTTGCTGCTTGTAAACTGCGACCGTGATGCGCACAGTTTCGCTAATCCTTCTTTTTGCATTAAATCTCCAGCTGAAAAAACCACTTGCTTTTTTTACATGACACCCTATTCTAGAAGTTTCCATAGCTTTTTAGGATATTTACAATAAATAATATCAAAAATATGCTAGTTTTGCCCAAAAATCTAGTATTTGTTTACCATCCATACCCTAGACACCGATACTAATGGCTAATATGGCTCATAACTCTCATTCACGCGGTAACTTCCATGACGGGTGGCTAGAGTCCTTGTTAATCTGGAAAAAATGTTGGGTTATGATCCTTGTTTTATTTTTCTTGAGATCTTCTCTATTTAATGTTTCTAGAGTTCTTTAAGTCCATTTAGTGAGAAGTCAAGAAGCTTTTAAATCAAAGTCGGAATATCACATCCTCTCCCCCTTAGAGGAATCAAGATGTCCTAATCTCGAATGAAACTAGGAATATTGGTTACATAATGACTCATGGTCAATCCAAGTGGCATCCTCTTCAGGGTAGTCTTTCCATTCGACAAGATATTCTCTAAGGGTTATACTCCTTAATTTTCTCTCCCTTACATAAATTACTCTATCAGGTTGTAGCTCAAGGACTCCTTGGTTATGTATTACAACTTGTTGATCATCAAGGATATGATTATGGTTAGCTACGTATGCATTCAATAAGCTAACCTGAAATACATTGTGGATTTTTATATTCTCAGGGGGTTGTATCTTATAAGCGCTTGGTCCTAAGCACTTAAGACTTATAGGGTCCACAATATCTTAGACTTAGCTTCTTAAATTCTCCTTACGACAAAGAACTCTTCTTTGGATGGATACGGACGAAGTCCTTGTCTCCTTCTTTCAAGATTCATTCTTGCCTTTTTAGATCAGCATACGCCTTTTGTCGGTCCTTGGCAGCTGGAATATCTTGTCTAATAATCTTATTTGATTTTATGTGGTGACATGAAAATAATAGCCTATTTTTGAAACATGAATAACCTGGTTTAGTACGACGACATTGGAAATTTCATCTTTGCTTGCACTTACGTTTGCCACACTCAATGTTCCATTAGTAGTGGCAACTCTAGCAACCTCAGGCACTTCATACCTCTGGCAATGCCCGTTTTGTGACTGATTGCGGTGGTTCTCATAGTCTTTCCACCTCATTGCTTTGGAGCCACTGTTCGCAAATGGATTCGAGAGATAAAGAAGAAGGAATGAGTTTGGGATGGGAGAGCGTAAGAGAAAATGACTTAGTCGAAGACCAACACAGGGGGGTTGAGCTAACCCTCTCCCTCGTAGCCTCTCGGAGTAACTTCTCTCTCTCATATTCTCTTACGTATGATATGGTTACGGTTAGCTACATATGCTTTCAATAAGCTAACATGAAATACATTGTGGGTTTTTATATTCTCAGGGAGTTGTATCTTATAAGTGCTTCATCCTAAGAGCTTAAGAAGCTTATAGGGTCCACAATATCTTAGACTTAGCTTCTTAAATTCTCCTAAAGATAAAGAACTTTTCTTTGGATGGACACAGACGAAGACCATGTCTCCTTCTTTGAAGATTCGTTGGTTCTTGGCAGCTTGAATATCTTGTTTGATAATCTTGATTTGATTTGATGTGGTGATATGAAAACAATAGCCTATTTTCGAAACGTGAACAACCTGGTTCGATACGACGACATTGAAAATTTTTTCTTTGCTTGCACTTGCGTTTACCACACCCGATGTTTCGTTTTAGTAGTGGCAACTCTGGCAGCCTTAGCACTCCGTATCTCCAGCAATACCCCCTTTCTTGACCGATTGTGTTGGTTCTCATGGTCTTTCCAGCTCTCGCTTTGGAGTCATCGTTCGCAAGTGGTTTCAAGAGATAAAGAAGAAGCAATGAGTTTGGGATGGGAGAGCTTAAAAGAGGATGGTTTAGTCGAAGACCGAGATAGGGGGGTTGAGCTAACCCTCTCCCTCATAGCCTCTCGAGCGAAGTCCTCTCTCTCTCTCTCTCTCTCTCTCTCTCTCTCTCTCTCTCTCTCTCTCTCTCTCTCTCTCTCTCTCTCTCTCTCTCTCTCTCTCTCTAGCTCCATCTCGCAACCTCTTGGAGGGGTATCCTTCTACCTCCCTCTCTCTACCTCCTCCTCGTAGCCTTTGGGGGTCTCCCTAAACTACTCCTCATGTCTCTTATTTATAGCTAAATTAGAGAAGAATGGTTGTGGGTAAGAAGAAAAGCTCTTTATGGAGGGGATCTTGGCAAAATCAACAATCTGAAACATCCAAGATGCAATTTGATGCCAAATCACAAATCTAATGGTTACGTTGCCTTCGAAAGGGGGATAAAATCATAGGAAATGTGGTCAAAAATCTTCCAGATCGATCCTTCTTCTTCTCCCTTTTTGGAGTACTATTTGCTGCCTATAAACTATGACCGCGATGGCGCAATCTTGCCAATCCTTTTTTTGCGTTAAATCTCCAAAACTAGCTGAAAAAGTCACTTGCTTTTTTAACATGACACGTTGTTTTAGAAGTTTTCATAGTTTTTTAGGATATTTACAATAAATAATATCAAAAATATCAAAAACATACTAGTTTTGTCCAAACATCTAGTGTTTTTGGACTATCCAAACTATAGACACTGATACTAATGACTAATATGGCTCATAACTCTCATTCACGTGGTAACTTCCATGACGGGTGGCTACAGTCCTTGTTAATTCGAAAAAAATGTCAAGTTACGATCCATTCCTTGACCGATTGCAGTGGTTCTCATGGTCTTTCCACCTCCTTGCGTTGGAGCTATCATTCGCAAGTGGATTCGAGAGATAAAGAAGAAGGAATGAGTTTGGGATGGGAGAGAGTAAGAGAAGATGGCTTCGTCAAAGACCAAGACAGGGGGTTGAGCTAACCCTCTCCCTCACAGCCTCGGGGTGTAACTCCTCTCTCTCTCTCTCTCTCTCTCTCTCTCTCTCTCTCTCTCTCTCTCTCTCTCTCTCTCTCTCTCTCTCTCTCTCTCTCTCTCTCTCTCTCTCTCTCTCTCTCTCTCTCTCTCTCTCTCTCTCTCTCTAGCTCCATCTCGCAACCTCTTGGAGGGGTATCCTTCTACCTCCCTCTCTTTATTTCCATCTTGCAGCTTATGAGGGTCTCCTTATACCTCCCTAAACTGCTCTCCATGCCTCTTATTCATAGCTAAATTAGAGAAAAATGGTTGCGGCTAAGAAGAAGAGCTCTTTATGGAGGGGATCTTGGCAAAATCAAACAATCTAAAGCTTTAAGATGCAATTTGATGCTCAAATGGCAAATCTAATAGTTCCATTGGCTCCGAAAGGGGGATAAAACCGCAGGATGCTTGGCGCAGGATGTGTGGTCAAAAATCTTCCAAATCACTTCTTATTCTTCTCCCTGTTTGGAGTGTTATTTGCTACCTATAAATTGTGACCGTGATGGCGCGATCTCGCCAATTCTTCTTCTTACATTAAATCCCCAAAACTAGCTGAAAAAGTCACTTACTTTTTTTACATGACACCCTGTTCTAGAAGTTTCTATAGATTTTTAGGATATTTACAATAAATAATATCAAAAATATGCTAGTTTTACCCAAAAATCTAGTATTTTTGGACCATCCATACTATAGACACTGATACTAATGACTAATATGGCTCATAACTCTAGTTCACGTGGTAACTTCCATGATGTGTGGCTACATTCCTTGTTAATCCAAAAAAAATGTCGGGTTACGATCCTCGTTTTTTTTTCTCGAGATCTTCTCTATTTAATGATTTTAGAGTTCTTCAACTCTATTTGGCAAGAGGTCACGAAGCTTTTAAATCAAAGTCCGGATATCACATCCACCCCCCCTTAGAGGAATCGAGATGTCCTCATCTCGAATGAAACTAGGGATATTGGTTACATAGTGACTCATGGTCAATCCAAGTGGTATCCTCTTCAAGGTAACCTTTGCACTCGACAAGATATTCTCTAAGGGTTCTATTCCTCAATTTTATCTCCCTTACATCAATTACTTTGTCAAGCTGTAGCTGAAGGACTCCTTGGTTAGGTATTACAACTTGTTGATCATCAAGGATAAGATTATGGCTAGCTATGTATGCTTTCAATAAGCTAACATGAAATACATTGTGAATTTTTATATTCTCAGGGAGTTGTATCTTATAAGCACTTGGTCTTAAGTACTTAAGAACTTTATAGGGTCCACAATATCTCAGACTTAGCACTTGGTCTTGAGTACTTAAGAACTTTATAGGATCCACAATATCTTAGACTTAGCTTCTTAAATTCTCCTAAAGACAAAGAACTCTTCTTTGGATGGACACAGATGAAGTCCATGTCTCCTTCTTTGAAGATTCATTTTTGCCTTTTTAGATCTATGCCTTTTGATGGACCTTGGCAGCTTGAATATCTTGTCTGATAATCTTGATTTGATTTTATGTGGTGATATGAAAATAAAAGCCTATTTTTGAAACGTGAATAACCTGGTTTGGTATGACGACATTGGGAAATTCATCTTTGCTTGCACTTGCGTTTGCCACACCCAATGTTCTGTTAGTAGTGGCAACTCTGGCAACCGCGGGCACTCCCTATCTCCAGCAATACCGGTTCCTTCATGACCGATTGCAGTGGTTCTCATGGCCTTTCCACCTCATCGCTTTGGAGCCATTGTTCGCAAGTGGATTCGAGAGATAAAGAAGAAAATTTGAGTTTGGGATGGGAGAGTGTTGTCGGAGGGGTTTTTGCCAAAAGATCAAATCCACCGGGGATCAGAGGTAGAAGGAAGTAGAGATAGGAGATGCAAGAGAAGAAAAAGAATAGACAAGATGTAAACACAACAAAGACAATGCACAATGAATTGAATCAATATGTATTGACAAAACCTGAAATCATTTGTCTAGCACTACTCAGAAGAAATCTCGAGGCATTAGATCTCCTGAACTCTCTACATTAATAAGAAAGTCAAATAATGATGCACTCCAGAGTTTTTCACACCGTGTCTGCATAGTGGCACAACATCTACCCCCTCTGAATCTACACATCCTTCGGTATGTGCCAAAATCCTAATTGTCACCATATTCTGAGTCCTCCTCATCCTCTACAACCGTATCCTTTGCTTCTTCATCTTCCATATCTTCCTGGCTAGCCCCTTGTATCATAGCCACTATTTTCTTCCAATTCTGGCAACTTATAGGTAATAAATTCCCACCTCTTGAATAATTTGATTATTTTCCCTACTACTGAAAGTTTTATGGCTATCCCATCCAGCTCATTTAATGCATGAGAAGCATTATCAAACACTTGTCTTACCACATAGGGTCCAAACCATCTTTTGGAAACTTTACGCATGGCACTATGCTGGTTGTCTAAACTTCTATCATAAACCAATACCCAATCCCCATCTTGTATGGTTCTTGGTCTCAGTCTATGTCTTTTGTCAAATTGTTTCTTGTTCTATATCCTTGCTACCCTTAACTTTGCAATTGTTGTCTCTATGTCTTCTAACTTTCTTTCCAACTGTCTAATGCACAACTCCTCTCGATTCAACTCCTCTTCCCAAGGTAGTACACTCCATGTGAGTGTCATCTCTTCTATCAGCATGATAGGTTTTGGACCATACATCAATTCAGCATGCATATATCCTATAATAGCACTACGAGTTGTTTTGTCAACCCCCACAAAGCATAAGGGAGCAATCGTGGCTACTCTTTTACCTTCTCTCCACATGCTTTTGCCAATGTATTCACAATAGGTGGATGAACTCTTTCACTTTATCCATTTTCTTCAAGGTTATAGGCTAAAGTTAAAGCAAGCTTTATTTCCAACAGTGCAAAGAAATCATGAGCTTCATCTGCATCCAGCCCACCCCTATCTACAATAATTTTTCCCACACAACCATACCGACAAAAGATCTCTTCTAAGAGAAAAGTACACACGGCATTTGTTGTCTTAGTATGTAGAGCTCTCCCTTCCACTTGATTAGTTAAGTCTTCACAAGCAAGTACAAGATATCTCATTTGCCAAAGACTTGTAGGCGTCATGACTAAATCTACCACCCACTTAAAATGAAGAGACAATTGGTATGTGGGCTATAATCCATCCCGATTTCTCACAGATGAATACATTTGACATGGCATACATGTTTCCACAAAGTGAGCAACATCCTTATACATACCCTGCCACCAATATCTTTATTTGATCTTTGCAAAAGTACCCCAAACACCTCTATGGCGAGCCCACAAGCTTTCATGAAATTCTTACATAACATTTACTTGTGAAGTTCTATCACCCAAAACTCGCAATGGCATACCCTGTTTCTTTTTAGCATGTTTCCATAAGTATACATCTTTTTAAAAAAACCCATAGGCTTTCCTCTTGATCTTCTTAGACTCCTCATCTAACCATTCATCTCTCTTTGTTAATGTACTGAGGTATTGACCAATTCTTAGCCACTCTCCTGCATATTTGTCTTCCATAAACACTTCTACACAAGATGCAAAACATCTAAAGTGTCTTCTCTTTGTTGTCCAAGCTTCTATTAATGTTGTAGCAACACCTTGCATTGCTAAATCCACTCTTACAACATCATTTTCAACCGCAAGAAAGTCATCTTCTTCCTCCTCATCCATCATCCCATTTTCATTCTCATAGCGTGCTCGAGATAACATGTCTGCCACCACTAGGTTATCTCTTCTTGCACTATGCTGAAATTCAGGGTTCAAATATTTGATGTATGCAATCCACCAGAGCATAGCAATGTCCGGGGTGCACAACTAGTAATCATATCCAATACTGGCAAACAATCTGTCTCAATGACTACATGAGCACCCATAAAATACTCCTTATCACATTTAAGGGTTGTCGCAATTCCCCATAATTCTTTTTTGACCTGTGGATACCTTCTCTATCGTTCAATCAATACTTTAGCACCAAAGTGTATTGCATATCTTTGCCCTTCCTCATCATCTTGCCCAATTGCCCATCCAATTCCGGTTGGGCTTGTATCAACAGTAATAATGATAGGCTTTCCATGTGAATAGTCAGCCTTTCTCAATGTGGGAGCAGATTTTAAGAGCTACTTCAATTTCTTCATTGCTTTCTGATGCTTCCTTTCCCAATGAAATCTCTGACATTTCCTTAGAAGTTGATATAGAGCATCGGCTACATGTGCAAAGTGAGAAATCCATATCAAATAGAACACACATGCACCCAAGAATTTATGCACCTCTGATACATTCGTGCATACATCTTGCATCCTATCAATCCCATCTATTTTTTATGGTGATGGTCTTCACCCATAGGGCCCACACATATGCCAAACAATCAAAACCTCTTCAAATCCAAGAAAGAGTTAAATGCACCTCTTTTGGACATGTCAAAATCCTCTCACAATCCACAATATGATCTGCAACAAATTGTCTACACCCATGAGCATCCATCTCTTCATTCTTTTCATCCACTACACACCCTTTAATTAGAACATCATCCAAGAAGGGCATTATCAATTGTGGTATAAAATCCCTGAGTACCTTATTCATAGCATTTGTCATGTGTGCCATTGAGCTTGTTGCACCCTGTGGGAGAGTACACATCTGTACTAACCCCAAGGGAGTATTCATCGTTGTGATATCCCTGCTTTCAATTGCAAGCTAAAACTGATCATACCCCGAGTAAAGATCACCCAAAGAATATATCACTCTACCTACAAAAGCCTCTTCAAATTCATCAACCACAGGACCTACACCCACATTTCTTATGGTCACCTTATTGATCCCGTGCATGTCTTGAATAAATCTCAAAGCCCCATTCTTTTTTGGCACAATAAACCAACTATATGAGTACGGGGCTGAAGAAGGCTCCAAGATCTTCATGTGAATCTTTTCATTTAGCAAATCCATCAGCTTTGGCAAGTAAGCTTTAGGCACTGGAATAGGCCTCAAGTTCCATGGTACATGTGGCACAGTAAACATTACCATAGGAGAGACCACATTTGGATCCACACAACTTATTTCAGTTGGCTGAAATGCAAATGCCTTTCCATGCCTAGTCAATATCTGCATAAAACAGTCTTTCTCAGCATGCAAAAGAAACCCTTCTATACCAACGTTCAATTCCTGTCATGTTTCAGATGTAAATTGATGGCCTATATCTTTAGGATCCCATAAGCTTGGTTGCCTTGACACTTTTTAATACAGACCCTCACTTTCTAGTGGAAGTGGCAAAGCAATTGGTTTCATCTTTTTGTCAAGTGTCTTACACTTTGTCTCCACAAGTGCTTCAGCCTATTGTAATCCTTCCTCCTGAGCAAACAATGCTATAACATCATACATGTCCAAAGAACATATTGACAACACTCTATTTTCAGCCTCATTTTCTGCATGTATAGTTGCTGAAATTTCAGCCATATTGTCATTAATATTTAGCCCATAAAAGATGTCTGAAATGCCTTCATTTTCAGTCAACAGTCCCAACGCTTTTATTTCCTTAGTAGCCAATTTCATAGATATGCCTTCAGCCTTGCAATAGCTTCGATAAGCTTAAACCAACATGAACTTTTTGTTCTAAACTAAGAATAACCAATAGTAAATACATGCTTCACTCCATCAATAGGCGAGTACATCCTCTGAACAGCACTATTGTAGCCCCACATTACAGCAATGCTTAATGAAAATCCAGGTCTTTGAATTCCCTTGCATTTGGAGGCAAAGGAGACTCTCGAAGCGTATCATGATTTCTAGGATGATTAACAAAAATAGTAAGAAATTGGACTGCTTTCCTCCCATTCTTGCTTCTAACTCTTGCATAAGTAGAACCATCATCGAGCACCTTTGTTTCCATACACACTCCTGTAATATAGGGATGTCCCAAAATCACTGCATATGAGGAATTATCTTGCACAAAGAAGTGTTACTCTTCTTGTACATCACCAATCATCACTTTTACATTAAGACATGCAGCATAGAGCTCTCCCAAAGAATTATCTGCAGCCCTCATACGACAACCATGATCAGTGTCTACAGGCCATGCACCATTTTCATACAATCCATGCTCAATGACATTTATCTTAGACCCATGATCAAGTAAAGCAACACAAGGAGTTTCACGTTCCCCTATTTTCACTACCATTTCAATGGTAGCCCTGGCCCAATGATTTCTTGTGTAGTGACTTCGAGGAATAAATCCTAGAGTCTCTTCTCCATATTGTTGCATCTGCCTTACTCCACCATGCATATTGCTACAAGACAATTCATTTTCAGCCACTTTCTTTTCTTTTCCACATGCTATCCACTGATTAGTAGCATCCTGCATAGATAAACTCGTACTTACTTCATGCTCATATTCAGCCCAAATACCCAACAAACTAGTTTTCTCTTCAAATTGCAGCAATGCACTAGTGGTATCACCAAGAAACTAATGCTTCCTCTTAATTATGTCAATGATCTCATCATGAAATTCTCACTTGGCGATGCAAAGCACCTCTCCCAAGGTGAATTCCACCCGATTGTTTAAGATCCATTCTTCAAGAACCTTCTTAAGATCTATGGCTGTCTCAATGTTAGACTACAACTTATACTCTGGCTGCTTGCCCTTCTTTTTCCCTCTTGTTTGTTATCCTATTTTTTCTCTTGATTGATCTCTTCCATAACATGCTCGGGAGGTGACTGATTTGTGGCTTTAGGCTGATCCACGCTTCTTCTTAACACTCTTTTGGATGTCCCTGCATTATCTTCATCCCTCTTTTGTTTCTCTTCCACAAGTATATCCGTGTTTTGTACCTTTGCTAAATATGCATACACTGAATATGCATCTACCAGTGATTCCCAACTAGTTATGTCACAAATGTCTTGCCCTGCATGAGACATTTCACAATCAATAACCTTTCTCTTTTCAACTGCATGTAAATCATGTGTCCATATTTTAGTCTTTGGACCAACCATCACTTGGCCATGCATTCTATCCAACTGTAGACCAAAAATAGAATCATGTACCACCGCATAAGCATTTCTAACAACCAAGTCTTCCAACAACTTTTGTATACCTCCCTTTCCAAAATTCAAAGCAAGAGGCAATCCCGGTTCTTATGCATGTATCTTGCCATCTTTCCAAAAGGTGAGCTATCATGCCAAAGCCTCTTGATAGGCAGCACAATCCTTTCTCTCGTGCTACAAACTATCACACCACATACATCTTTTTCCTAGCTTAGGGGATGTTGTGCCCGTCACCTTTCCTCTTGTCCTTTTTCATCCAATTTTGCAACCTTCAATTGAAGATCCCGCATGCCTTTGACCAATTCATCCAAGACATCTTCCCTAACAGAGGGAACAATAGCAGATAAGCCATAGGGTTAGCCAACCACAAAGCGGGTGGCTTACTAGATACTTCAATTGTTTTGCCCATAACAGTAGGCAAGCTAGAGACATGCAATCTTTCTCTTCTTCTATGCTTTTTCACAAGTGCAGCTACAGCTTCCTTGACATGTCTCCACTCTATTTTCAAACATGTCTCCATAGTCTGATACTCCAACAAATCATCAAGCTTCTCTTGAAGCTCAGGATCAACTGCTTGTAGAAACAATTCAATTTTCTGACTTGCAAGAGCTTGTTGTTCTGCAAGATCCAACTGCTCAAATCGACTTTCAAATTCTCTTAACAATTCTGTAGAAGCCACAAGACCATTATTGGGTTGTAAAACCCACTCCTGAAAAGTCTTGCGCGTAATCAGACTGGTATCCTCAATGTAAAATTCTTCCTTGAGTGTCTTCTTGAAAGCTACCCAATTAGCATCCTGCATGTATAATTCAGTAATTCGCGCTTTCAATTCATGTACAGTAACACGTACAAAATACCGGCTCCATGCAAGTTGAGCCACCCCAAATAATTCCATCTTCTGAGCATAGGTATGTACATATGCAGATACATTCCTACCATTGAATAGCTTCATCTCATGCTCAACTGCTTATAGAGCATTCATCACAACACTTTCTATTTGAGCAGAAGCCTGCATCACCTGTTGTTGTTATACCTGCATAAGCATATTCATATTTTGCACCAATTGTTGCAAAACATCACTGGAGATTGTATTCGAAGATTCTCCCTTCTTTCATTTTCTTCTAACAACGACCTTTCACGTCGGGTTCACCAATATCGGAGGGGTTTTTGTCGAAATGTCAAATCCACCAGGGATCAGAGGTAGAAGGAAGTAGAGATAGGAAATGGAAGAGAAGAAAAATAATAATTTGATTTGATGTGGTGATATGAAAATAATAGCCTATTTTTGAAACGTGAATAACCTGGTCTGGTACGATGACATTGGGAATTTTATCTTTCCTTGCACTTGCATTTCCCACACCCGATGTTCCGTTAGTAGTGGCAGCTCTGACAACCTTGTGTACTCCGTATCTCCAACAATACCCATTCCTTGACCAATTGTGATGGTCCTCATGGTCTTTCCACCTCCTCGATTTGGAGCCATCATTCGCAAGTGAATTTGAGAGATAAAGAAGAAGAAATGGGTTTGGGATGGGAGAGCATAAGAGAAGATGGCTTAGTCGAGACCAACACAAGGGGGTTGAGCTAACCCTCTCCCTCGCAGCCTCTCGAGGTAACTCCTCTCTCTCATATTCTCTTACATGTGATATGGTTACGGTTGCCTACATATGCTTTCAATAAGCTAACATGAAATACATTGTGGCTTTGTATATTCTTAGGGAGTTTTATCTTATAAGCGCTTGATCCTAAGCACTTAAGAACCTTATAGGATCCACAATATCTTAGACTTAGCTTCTTAAATTCTCCTTATGACAAAGAACTCTTATTTGGATGGACACGAATGAAGACCATGTCTCATGCTTTGAAGATTCGTTCTTGCCTTTTTAGATCAGCATTCACCTTTTGTCGGTCCTTGGCAGCTTGAATATCTTGTCTGATAATCTTGATTTGATTTTATGTGGTGATATGAAAATAATAGCCTATTTTTGAAATGTGAATAACTTGGTTTGGTACGACGACATTGGGAATTTTGTCTTTACTTGCACTTATGTTTGCCACACCTGATGTTCTATTAGTAGTGGCAAATCTGGCAACCTCGAACACTCTGTATCTCCGGCAATACCCATTCCTTGACTGATTGCAATGATTCTCATGGTCCGCCTTGTCGCTTTTGGAGCCATTGTTCGCAAGTGGATTCGAAAGACAAAGAAGAAAAAAATGAGTTTCGGATGGGAGAGTGTAAGAGAAGATGGCTTTTGACACAGGGGTGTTGAGCTAACCTTGTCCCTCACAGCCTCTCGAGGTAACTCCTCTCTCTCATATTCTCTTACATATGATATGGTTACAGTTACCTATGTATACTTTTAATAAGCTAACATGAAATACATTATGGATTTTTATATTCTTAGGGAGTTGTATCTTATAAACGCTTGGTCCTTAGCACTTCAGAACCTTATAGGGTCCACAATATCCTAGACTTAGCTTCTTAAAATTCTCCTAAAGACAAAGAACTCTTCTTTGGATAGACACGGAAAAAGACCATGTCTTCTTCTTTGAAGATTTTTTCTTGCCTTTTTGGATCAGCATATGCCTTTTTTCGGTCCTTGGCAACTTGAATATCTTGTGTGATAATCTCGATTTGATTATATGTGGTGATATGAAATTAATAGCCTATTTTTGAAATGTGAATAACTTGGTTTAATACAACGACATTGGGAATTTCACCTTTGCTTGCACTTGCCTTTGCCACACCCGATGTTCCGTTAGTAGTGGCAACTCTGGCAACCTCAGGCACTCCGTATCTCCAGCAATACCCGTTTCTCAACCGATTGCAGTGGTTCTCATGGTCTTTCCACCTCCTTGCTTTGGAGCCATCGTTCGCAAGTGGATTCGAGAGATAAAGAAGAAGCAATGAGTTTGGGATGGGAGAGCGTAAGAGACGATGGCTTAATCAATGACCGAGACAGGGGGTTGAGCTAACCCTCTCCCTCATAGCCTCTCTCTCTCTCTCTCTCTCTCTCTCTCCCTCTCTCTCCCTCTCTCTCCCTCTCTCTCTCTCTCTCTCTCTCTCTCTCTCTCTCTCTCTCTCTCTCTCTCTCTCTCTCTCTCTCTCTCTCTCTCTCTCTCTCGTAGCCTCCTAGAGGGATATCCTTCTACCTCCCTCTCTCTACCTCCATCTCGCAGCATGTGGGGGTCTCCTTGTCCCTCCCTAAACTACTCCCCATGCCTCTTATTCATAGCTAAATTAGAGAAAAATGGTTGTGGCTAAGAAGAAGAGCTCTTTATGGAGGGGATCTTGGCAAAATCAACAATCTGCTTTAAGATGCACTTTGATGTTCAAATGCCAAATATAATAGTTCCATTGGCTTTGAAAGGGGGATAAAACCGCAGGATGCGTGGTCAAAAATCTTCCAGATCACTTCTTCTTCTTCTCCCTGTTCGGAGTGCTATTTGCTGCCTATAAACTACAACCATGGCACGCATGATTTCACAAATTCTTCTTTTTGCATTAAATCTCCAAAACTGGATGAAAAATCCACTTTCTTTTTTTACATGACACCCTATTCTAGAAGTTTTCATAGCTTTTTAGAATATTTACAATAAATAATATCAAAAATATGCTAGTTTGGTCCAAAAATCTAGTATTTTTGGACCATCCATACTATAGACACTTACACTAATGACTAATATGGCTCATAACTCTCGTTCACATGGTAACTTCCATGACGGGTGGCTACAGTCCTTTTTAATCCGAAAAAATGTCATGTTATGATCCTCATTTTTTTCTCTCAAGATCTTCTCTATTTAATGATTTTAGAGTTTTTCAAGCATTTTGTGAGAAGTCAGGAAGCTTTTAAATCAAAGTTAGGATATCACATCCTCTCCCCCTTAGAGGAATCGAGATGCCCTCATATCGAATGAAACTAGGAATATTGGTTACATAGTGACTCATGGTCAATCCAAGTGACATCCTCTTCAGAGTAGTCTTTCCACTCAACAAGATATTCCCTAAGGGTTTTGCTCCTCAATTTTCTTTGATAATCTTGATTTGATTTTATGTGGTGATATAAAATTAATAGCATATTTTTAAAATGTGAATAACCTCGTTTGGTACGATGACATTGGGAATTTCATCTTTGCTTACACTTGTGTTTGCCACACCCGATGTTCCCTTAGTAGTGGAAACTCTAGCAACCTCGGGCACTCCGTATCTCTGGCAATACCCGTTTCTTGACCGATTATGGTGGTTCTCATGGTCTTTCCACCTCATTGCTTTGGAGCCATTTTTCACAAGTGGATTCGAAAGATAAAGACAAGGAATGAGTAAGGGGATGGGTGTCAAGGGATTCAGGGCTTTTATATAAACTCAAAAAGTGAATGAGAAGCTCATTCTTTGATGTGTGGCTAAAGTGGTCTCTTCTTCTTCTTCTCTTCTTCTCTTCTTCTCTCCTTCTTGCTTGCTTGTGTGTTCTTGAGAGAGGGAGTGTGAGAGTGCGAGGGAGTATGAGAGTGTGAGGGAGTGAGTGTGTGAGGGTGAGGGTGAGGGTGAGGGACCATGGTGGAGAAGCTCTTCAACATCTCCCCTTTGCCTCTTCCTCTTCCTCTTCCTCTTCCTCTTCCTCTTCCTTTCCTCTCCTCTCCTCTCCTCTCCTCTCCTCTCCTCTCCAGCTATGGAGGATGGAGCTCAAAGGAGGAGGCTTGTGGTTGCTTGAGCTCTCATCTCGAATCGTGGAGCTATTAGCTTGCTTGAGGGAGGAGGCTCCTCATTCAAGCATCAAGATAAGCTCACTACACCCCCATAGGATCAAAGGTGTGTTGGCTAGGTGTTGAAGCAATAAGTAGTCCATGGGCCTTGTGATCGAGCGTAAGCTCCCACTTCATTTTTGTTCTGTTTTGCCAGAACCAATGGATTCAAGCTTGCGCACTTGCGCGCTATTGTAAATCAAGCATCGAAGTAGGGTTTCATCCTTGAACTAGTGCTTGATATTGGTAGAAGGTTTTGGGTTTTAATCTTCAAAACAAGTAAGTATTTTGAGTTTTTTATGAGTAGAAAAGTATGATAAATCATTTTAGTATTTGGGTTTAGAGTAGGTTAGGATCAAGAAATCAAAGCGAATCACTTTAGCATTTCCACTCTTGTAGAACAGGCCCAAACAGGGCAAAAACAAGGGAAAAATGGGAAAAAAGAGTGCTTGAATGTGTTGATGTCACAATGGGAGAGATTAGAGAGGTCAAGGCTGAGCAGGGCAAGGGTTTAAGAACCTAGAGAGCAAGGGTGAAACTCATTTTCACCTATAGCAGTGAGAGAGAGAGCTTGAGAGAAAGAGACCTAGAGATCTCGGCAAATCGAGCGTCTTCAACACGTGTTTTTCGCGCATGCCAAGTATATACAAACCTTACCCCTTGTCTATTCTTGCTTTTAGAAGGTTGTGTGGCCTAGCATGCCCAAAATTCTTGCCATTGATTCAATTTTTGCATCGATTGGAACCACGGCCGTCGAAATCAGACGCCACTAACAAAGTCTGATTCCTAGAAACGGACTCGGACCATCCAATTTTGGATAATCAAACGGTCTGATTTTGGAAATCGGACCACTCGGACACCACCTAGCACATCCAATCGGACACGTGGCTTGTTCGATTCGGACCATTGGACAATCAAAAAATTGGACGATCGGCCATCAATCACTCGGACAACCTATAATCAAACACGAAAATTCGACAAGGTAGAATCGTACCAAAAACTTGATAGCAAAAGATTGACAAATCTAGCGTATTCCAAGCAAAGCAGAACACCTCCAGCAGAATAGGGAAATCCTCCAAAAGCCTTACAGGCACATTTGACCTTAGAAATTGCAATTGGGTGAATGGAGACATCCACTGACAGCCACGTCATCTTTTAGCCCCTCTTAGAGCCATAAACTAACCCGCAAACCCCAATTAAACCTTGACTAAGCTAAAAGATGCAGCACAGAACCTAGAGACCATTGAGAGCAACTAGCAACTAAGCCTAAAGCTATATTCGGTCGAGAATATAGACAAGAGTGTGGAAGCTCCATTTACCATTTTGCATTGCACCCCACATTATTTGACACTTGAAGTGAACTTTAATTTTTTATTAAAAAAATTGAAAGCCTGATTTCGCACCGTACATGGAAAGAGCACCACGTACACACTAAGTGAACACAAATTGAGGGTTGTTTGTAAGTAAAAAGAAACCCACTCATGCTTAATAAGTAGAACAAACCCACCAAAAGGAGACGACCCTTAGACCTAGACAGGTGATCGAGAATCCCAATTTGTAGGACCAGGAGAGAGAATCGACATAGAAAGCCAGGTGCATAGAAGGATCGACACCATTGGAGGCACAACGTTGCCTGACTTAATCAACCTCATCCACAACTTGGTGGAGTAAGAGACCATAAACCAGTACGAACCACATAAGCAAAGAGCTTGACTTGGGAGATTTTCCAATCAAAATCACAGAGAACCTGTTCTTCTCTTACAGAGCTCTTACAGAGACAGAGACAGAGACAGAGATAGAAACAAAGACAGAAGCAGAGACAGAGACAGAGACAGAAGAGGACGAATATGATATGGACGAAGAAGGTTATGAAAGTGAGCCAGAAGAGTCTATCCCACCTGTAGAGGATACATATGAAGAAGAAGTTCCAGAAGCATCAGTAGACGAGCTCATGCTGTGGGACAGAATGGCGATGGTACCATTTGGCCTGGTAAATGGATCTTCTCATATGCAAAATCTTTATAAGAAATGGATTAAGAAGAATAAGCCGTCTTTCAGCAGTGGCTCATGCCGTCCTCACCCATCCTTGCCAAAGAAAGATGATGATGATGCACCGTGCCAACAAGTACCAGTCCCACAAATCCAACAGAAATCAGAGGGTCCCTGTTATGTGACGTTCTTGGATGTGTCATCAGAAGATGAGTTTTCAAGCCAAGAGGTAATTAATCTTGAAACCAAACCCGAAACGGCTCTAATCCCATTTCAATATCTCAAGGAGCACCCTAAATCTCCACCAAAAGAAGAAGTTGGTTTTAGTGGGACATTAGAAGAGGATACCACTCCTTTGAAGGAGTCGGATTTGTATCCAGATGCAGTCCGCAGGACCTTCATCCGTGAAGTAGAAGGTGAAAGGCAGTTAACTTTTGTGGATGCAGATGGCACTGAACTTCACTTGAAGGTGGGTAGCAGCCTCCCAGAAGAGGAGTTGTCAACCTTGTACAACTTGTTGAAAGAAAATTTGGACGTGTTTGCGTGGTCCTACAAAGACCGAAAGGGATTGATCCCATAATATGTCACCATCATATTGACTTGGAGCCTGATACCAAGCCAGTACGGCAACGACAGAGGCGAATGAACCCGAATTATTCCACATTGGTGAAAGCAGAGCTGCTGAAGCTTCTGGAAGTCGAGTTCATCTATCCAGTGGCAAATAGTGAATGGGTTTCACCCATCGTGGTTGTACCCAAGAAGAATGGCAAGCTTCGAATCTGTGTGGATTTCCGCAAGCTCAATTCGAAGACGAAGAAGGATCACTTCCCTATCCCTTTCACAGACCAACTGTTGGACACAATGGCAGAACATGAGCTTTATTCCCTTCTGGATGGGTTCAGTGGATATAACCAAGTGCAGATAGCAGAAGAAGACCAATCCAAAACAACCTTCACCACAGAATGGGGGACCTACGCTTACCGCGTGATGCCATTTGGACTCTGCAATGCCCCTGCTACTTTCCAGCGAGTCATGATGGCCGCATTCCAAAATCATTTGCACGACTTTATTGAGGTATATTTGGATGACTTCTGTGTCTATAGTTTGATCCGTGAACACTGGGGACATTTAGAACAATGCTTTGACCGATGCCGGGAGTATGGGATTTCCCTCAACCCCGACAAATGCATTTTTGGGGTCTCTTCTGGAGTTCTATTGGGCCACATTGTCTCTGCACAAGGGATATCAACAGGCCCTGCAAAGATCGAAAAGATTGCAGCTCTGACAGCACCCACCAACCTCAAACAGTTGAGGGGATTCCTAGGCCATGTGGGTTAGTACAGAAGGTTCATAGCTCATTTTGCAACAAAGGCAACCTCCTTGCACAAGCTTCTGAGGAAAGATGCAGAGTTTACTTGGATGGAAGAATGTGACAAAGCCTTCAACACTCTGAAGCAGTGTCTGATTGAGGCACCCATTCTGCAACTTCCTGATTGAATGAAGGAGTTCCATGTACACACTGATGCATCAATTGAAGGCTTAGGCGTAGTTCTCTGCCAGAAGGGCTCCTCGAAGCTGGATCAACCCATCTATTATGCAAGCCGAAAAGTCACTGATAGGGAACGGAACTATACAGTGACAGAGCTGGAGTGCTTGGCAATGGTGTTTGCACTGGAAAAGTTCCGCCACTACCTCCTATCCACCCACTTTAAGTTTTATGTGGATCATGAGGCACTGTCCTTCCTGATGAACAAAGCGAACGTGAAAGGACGAATGATGAGATGGCTCCTTCTATTCCAGGAGTTCGACTTTGAGGTAATTACCAAACCTGGTCGTTCCCATGTTCTGGCTGATTATCTGTCGCGTATCCCACAAACTGCAGACGAGGAGCAGGATGATCCAGACCTCCCTGATGCTTCCCTATTCCTAGTAGAAACTGTAACTCCATGGTATGCAGACATTGCCAATCTACTGGCAACCCAACAATACCCTCCTGGCATTTCTAGTCGGGAAAGGAAGAAGCTTATGTTAGAATCAGCCCCCTACACTCTGCTAGGCGGCGCATTGTACAAGAAAGGCAAAGATGAAGTGCTTAGAATATGTGTTGCAGGAGATGAGATTGGGATTATTTTGAAGGCTTGCCATGACGAGCCATGTGGAGGCCACTTTGCAGGAGAAGCCACAGCTAGGAAGGCTCTGCTAGCAGGATACTGGTGGCCTACCATCCACAAGGATGCCTATGATTACTGTAAAAGATGTGATGCTTCCTACCAGAAGGAAACAGAACCGATACATCCTCGTATGTATGGATTATGTCACAAAGTGGTGTGAAGCTAAAGCCCTAAAGCGGGACGATGGTAACAGCGTGGCCCTGTTCATGTACGAGAATATCATCACCCGTTTTGGCAGTCTCTTAGAGCTGGTAAGTGACAGAGACACTCATTTCTTTAACAAAGTCATGGAAGAGTTGACAGAGCTGTATAAGATCCACCACCGCAAGTCCACTCCTTATTACCCCAGAGACAACGGCCAAGTCGAAGTCACCAATCGCATTCTCTGCTCGATTCTGACAAGAACAATTGCCACACATCGTCGTGACAAGGATGATCGACTTACAGAGGCCCTCTGGGCGTACAGAACCTCCCACAAAGCAGCAATAGGACAGACACCCTTCCAGCTGCTATATGGTACAGAAGCTGTTTTCCTTGTTGAACTGGAATTACCCTCTTTGAGAGTGGCTATTAAAGAGCATTTGGGGGATGATGATTCACTGCAACGATGTCTCCTACACGTGGAATGTTTGGACGAAATTCGCAGGATGGCTCTACAGTGCATGGAAGCCACGCAAGCTCGACGCAAGGCTTACCATGATAGCTTCATCAAGCACGAGGAGTTCAAAGAAGGTGATTTGGTCCTAGCCTATGATTCCCGATTTGGCAAGTTTCCTGGCAAGCCACAACAGCGGTGGATGGGCCCATATAAGGTACTTGCCGTCAACCCTAATGGCTCTGTCCAAGTGCAGACCGTTGATGCCTCTGATGATCCCTTCCTGATCAATGGATATCGCCTGAAGAAGTACTTCCCTCCTTGGGGATCCTGACAATCACGGTCACCTGATCCTTTCCCTCGTTGGCGCGGCACTGTACTTCTTATGATGCTACTTCTGATAGCCGTTCTTCAGCCACTCCTGATGAGGTGGACACAACCCTCTGTCCCCTCCACCCCACCTTCCAGCCTTGATCTCTTATCCTCTATTTTCCACCAGTGACAGTGGCGAAGTTGGTTCTGATACATGGTCTTTCTACCATTCCCTTACTTAATTCGAAGAGGAAAAAAAAAAGAAAAAAAAAGAGAAAAAAATAATATACATATCGGTCATGGGAGAAAATGACTTAGGTCCCTGTCATGCCGACCTATTCTTCGAGAAAAGGTGGAAACACCCTCGGGAATAGGGGAAAACCAAAAAAAAAAAAGAGGAAAAAAAAAACAAGAAAAACAAAACTGTTATGGGAGAAAATAAAGAAATTCCCTGTCATAGCAGGCCTCGTTCCAAGAAAGGGTGTTTAACACCCTTGGGTGAGAAGCTGGCTGTGGAAAAGGTGGAAAGACCCAGCAGTCCAGAAAGTGGATTTATTAATTGATATTTCCAGGATCCAATTCCGAAGCTACCTCCCTTGGTACGCTGTGTCCTGGGTCTCTCTGCAGAGCGTCTAACTGTCCTCTAGTAGCAGATGACATGTTCTATCCAACACAATGTTCGATTTGATGGCTACCTCCCTGGGTACGCCTCTTCAGCAACTAATGACGCAATCTTCATCGACAAACAATCGAGTGACGTGAGCTTTCATCCTAACCGGATGGGGAAGTGAGTATGGTTACCCTCTGTAACTATCAATAGAGAGTGAGACAGAGGGTGGGGCGAGTGACCAGTCTTTGCCTTCAAATCAAATGAGAGGTGAGAAGTGTGAATGAAGTGTTGCATGCACGGGATGGGCCTCTCAATGCACAAAGCACAATTTGTTTCTGTGCATTGTCAACACAAGACACATCACCCTGTTCTGTACATTGCACTGTAAGGCTCCCTTGCCTTCCTCCTTGCACTTATGCCAGATGGGTTCGACGCACTAATGCACCATCAACTGTGCACCCTGGCATACTCTCTCTGCACCATTCCTTTGTTGATTCCTAAACCGGGTACAAGATATGGGTTTTAATCATTTTTCCTCGAGTGATATTAGTCATGGGGCGAGTGACAGTTCTTTCATTCCATTTGAGTGACTATGAGCGGAGTGTAGTATCCCTCATCATCGACGAATTTCCTGCGATTCCTTCAACTAGCTACCTCCCTAGGTGCTACTGCGTGGTCCCTGCCATGACGGACGTGTGCCGAGAAGATGCCTTGGTACCTTCTGCAGCCGACAACAACACAGGATGTGCCATTGACAATCAACCTTGATCCTCAACAAAATGGGCCAAGTTTTTCTAACCCTACCACTTTTGTTTCTCAGTGACGTTCCTGTTTTAAGTGTGGGGACGTTAGTGGATGGTCTGTTATGTGGTTCTAGGTCCCTGTTGCTCGGTTAACCCTATCCGTTAAGGTTTTAAGTGTGAGGACGCGTCCCTGCGCATCTACATTGCATACCCTTCTGTATATGCCTCAACCTGATCATGCCTCTATGCCATGACTTTCTTTTACCCTGATGGGGTCCCTTCCCACCCAACCATTCATTTTCCACCCACCCTTGGGGCTGTTCCCTTGCAGTTTTCCTTCATTCCCTGATTTTGCGGTCCTGCCATGTGAACACATCCTACGTTCACCGAAGTCCAAATCCAACCTTATAGCCCTGTTCCTCCCTCTGAATTGACCATTTTTCCTTTTTACCTACCCCTGTTCCGGTGCACGGTTTTTGAGTTATTAATTTTTGAAGCATTTTGTATAAATTAGCCGGTTTTCCATGTGAACGCCCTTTTCTTGCTTCGGAACCGTGATTTGACATCATAGCCCTGACAACCACTTTTCCCCTGACATTTTTCCTTTTTACTCCAAGTCATTCCGATGCACGGTTTGTCCAATATTAATTTTCCGGTTTTTCGAGACTTTTTCGTGCGTCGTTTTGACATTTTTCCATGTGAACTTGCCCTGTTTACATCGGAATTCCAATTTGATCTGACAGCCGTGTCCCCCGTGCCTTCCCCCACCTTTTTCCTTTTTCCTCCACCCTCTTTCGCCTTCTGGATTTTTTATTATTAATTTTTCAATGAGTTTTCGGGCGTATTTTTGGTGTTTTTTGCATGTGAACCCCTTCTCCTTCCACCGGAATTGCGGTTTAGCATGACAACCCTGTGCCACTCCTTCCTGCGGACATTTTTCCTTCTTACTGCATGTCCTTCCGGTGAACAGTTCGTCCAATATTAATTTTCGATCCCATTTCCAGATTTGTTTTTTGGGTTTTTCCCACGTGAACGGGTCTTATCTTAGTCAGAACTATGTTTTGATGTGATATGATTGTCAGGCACATCTTTCTGCGCATTTTTCCTTTTTCCTGCACCTCGTTCCGATGCACGAATTTTCCGATATTAATTTTTAATTGCGTTTTTAGACCCGTTTTTGTGTTTTTTGCACGTGACCGCCCTTTACCCCCCTGGAACCCCCGTTGCACATTTTCCCTGTCTTCCCCATGTTGTCCTGCCCACTTTTTGTTTTTACACCCTTTCATTTTGGCGATCGGATTGGGAGTTATTAATTTTTCTTTATTTTTATGTATTTTTGCGCGCCCCGTCCTGCGCGTGAATGCGCCCATTTTCAATTTTACGCGTCTTAACGCGCCCCGGTCGCATCCACGTGCCTCGTCCCCACATCCGAGCACCCTTTCAATCCCGTCACGGCAAATTTTTTTTACCCCCGCCCCGCGCACGCGCGCGGGACGGGGGGTACGCCTCGTTTTTGGGCCCATTAACCGTAACCCTAGCACTAACCCCTTACCCTTCCCCCCGGGCACCCCTCGTGGGCTACGCCCGTACCCTCCCATGGGCGTACCCCGCCCATTTCCACCCCCATCCCCCTATGGGCACCCCCCATCCCATGGGTTCCCCTTACCCTTCCCCTTGGCCCCTACCCACAACCTTCCCTATCCCCCCCATCCTTCTCTCTCCCCGACCCTACCCACCCCAACTGCCTCCCTCTCTCTCTCTTCCCGTTCCCTGCGCGTTTCCATCCCCTCTCCATCTCCACTTCAACCTCCATCTCCTTCTCTCCCCTCCTCCTCTTCTCCTCCCCTTCCCTCCTCTCTCGCCTGCTCACCTCCATCTTCATCTTCTCCTCCCCTCCTTCTTCTCCCATCTGCTCCTCCTCCCCTCCATCTCCTTCCTCTTCTTCCCCTCCTCCTCCTCATTCCTCCTTCTCCTTCCCCTCCTTCCCCTCCCTCTTCTCCTCGTCTGACGGCGCCCTTCCTCCCCCGTCCTTCGCCCTGTGCCACCTCCCTCTGCTCGCCCGGTGTACCCTGCCCGTGGGCCTCCCCACCTCCTCCCTGCCGCCCCCTTGACCTCCCCACCTCGGCGCCCGCGCCCTGCCCCGTGCTTTCCTCGCCCTCGTGCGCCCTGCCTCCCTGACGCGCCGCTCCCTCTTCGTCCGCCAGCCCTGCACCCGCCTCATGCCGCCCTGTACCACCTCCCCGACGCCGCTGGGCCCGCCTTTGGAAGCGTTCGCCACTGTGGCCTCCTCCCTCACGCCGCCCTCCTGCCACCTCCCTCTGCCGCTATTCGCCTCGCCGCCGGCCGAGCGACGCCCGTGCCTGCCCGCAGACGCCCTCTACCATGTCCTCGTCAGCGCCCGCCCGAGCCGTCGCCCTCCTCTGCATTGCCCGTCGCCGCCACCCTGCTCTACGGTGCCCCGTCAGCCCGCCCCTGCCGCCCGTTGACGACCCGCCAACCACCCTCCTCCACATGTCTCCCCCCATTTCCCTCCCCTAGCCCCCTTTCCCCCCATTCAAACACTCCCTCCCCACCCCACACAAACCACCATTCACACTACCCACTAACTCCCCCATCGAAACCCCCCTTCCCCCCACTGCAACCCTACACACCTCCCTCACCCCCACACTAACCCCCATTCCCACCACCTTCCCCCAGCACACACACTCCCCCCCACCCCCACCTAAACCCCCATTCCCCCCACTAAGTTAACCCCCACACTAACCCCCATTCCCACCACCTTCCCCCAGCAAACACACACCCACTTACACCCCCCACCTAAGCCCCCTTCCCCCCGCAGGCACCCCCACAAGACACAACCCTTCATAAACCCTTGTTCCCCCCCAAGGCCCACACACACACTAAACCCCCCCCACAGGCACACTAGCAACAACCACCCCCCTCTAACCACTGTTCATACGCCGACACCCGCAGAACCCCTTCCTAAGCCACTGTTCCTACCACACACGCAACCCCTCCATCAGTCCTGTTCTCCCCCGCAGATACCATTTTCCATCCTTTGACACACGCGTCGGTGTGTACGCGCATGTGGGTGATTGTTCGTGATTGCTCATATGCGGGTGCGGGAGCTTGTTAGCTGGTCGGTTGCTGACACACAGCTGCCCTGTAGCCTATTTCTGGGTATTTTCCCAGATTTTTAATTCAAACACCCGACACCTTTAAAACACTAAAAAATAATAATAATAATATAAAAAAATTAAACACAAAACAACCTTTAAAATTCTGAAAAATTTTCCAAAAAAATATAGAAAACTTCCTTTTATTTTTGCAACCCATGGCCATATTTTTCTAAACCTGTAAATTTCAGAAAAAACATTTTCAACCATTTTAAAATTTCTCATTTTTTAAAAATATCCAAAAATATGAAAAAAAATCATTAAAAATGCTTAAAAATTCCAAATTAATTTTTGAAAAATTCATAACACTTCCATTAACATTTTTACTTATTTTTGGCATATTTTTCTAAGCTGTCCCAATATTTCATTTCACACCTAAATTCTTTAAAAATACGAAAAATAAAAAAATAAAAAAAATCATAAACATCCTTTTTCATTCCAAACACCAACTAAACATCTAGAAAAAAAATCCATATATTTTTGGATTGAGGAGAGCGCATTCTTTGCATTTCCATACACCCACTACCAGGTATTTTCCCTTTTTTTTTGTTATTTTTTCAGCTACCCCAAAACCCACGGTTAATTCAAAAATTTAAAACAAAAAAAAACCACAAAAAAAACAAACAATTACTTTTAAAAAATGAAACCTACACACCACCATGGCACGCGCATTCGCGTTAAACACTGTAAGAAGTTGGGAATAGTTAGATTGTTGATAATATGCCATGTCACACAGACATTGGTATATAAGGAGAGAAGTTGTAAATTTTCACATCTTTTTGACATATCAATACAATTACAATCTTTCTCTCCCTTCTTGTTCACAACTTCTATGGCTTCATCTTTCCTGTCTTTCTCTCTCCAAATCTAGTCTTTCCCTCTCCTCGTCACTCTTATTCTCTCTCTTCCTGCAGTCTTTCTCTCTTCTCTGCAGTCTTTCTCTCTCCTCTTTCTCTCTCCCTGGTTCTCTCTCTGACAAGTGGTATTAATTGCGTTTGAAAGCCGTAAGCTTACAGATAAGGAGATGGCCATAAATGTTTATGACCAGGAAATGTTGGCTATCCTGCATGCAATCAAGAAATGGCACCATTACTTATATGGCAGCCGATTCAGAGTACATAGTGATCATCGGGTACTCAAGTATTTCCTTACTCAGTCAAATCTCACTCCAAAGCAACGACGATGGGTAGCAATATTACAAAATTACGACTTTGACATCACTCATACAAGGGGCAAAGATAACATAGTGGCTGATTCTCTTTCTCATATGTGGGCCTGCAAAGTGTCAGCCATGACAGAACTACATAGTGATTGGATTGAAGAACTACAAGAGGCATATCTCTTAGATGAGGAATTCAGTCAAATCTTTCAGAAATTACAGCAAGGTCTTATGGAAGAAAACTCGTATTACCAGCTTAAAAATGGTCTTATTTGGTGGAAGGGCAAGATTGTTATTCCCTCTGCTTCTTCTTTCAAGCGGAAAATTATGGAGGAGTTACATTCTTCGCCTTTAGCTGGACATTTGGGAGTTTTCAAGACTTATGACAGGATCAGCAAGAGCTTTTATTGGAAAGGACTATGGAAAGATGTCAAGGACTTCGTCATGAAGTGTATGCCTTGTCAGCAAAATAAGGATAGCACCCATAAGCCAGGAGGTTTGTTGCAGTCATTGCCTATTCCTACAGGTAAATGGACTCATATTACTATGGACTTTATCACTGGCTTACCTACTACCAAGAAGGGGTGGAATAGTATTTATGTGGTGGTTGACAGACTCACCAAAGCAGCTCATTTTATCCCAACAAAAATTCAGTTTACTGCTTCTCAAGTGGCCAACCAGTTTATGGAGCATATTTTCAGATTACATGGATTACCGCAGGTGATTGTCCATGATAGGGACTCAAAGTTTATGAGTAACTTTTGGCAAGCGGTATTTACATCTATGGGTACTAAGTTGGCTCCATCTACGGCTTATCATCCCCAAACTGATGGACAGACAAAGAGAGTTAATAAATGGTTGGAGACTTATCTTTGCCATTTTTGCTATGATGTCCAAACCTCATGGGATTCTTGGTTACACCTGGCTGAGTTTGCTTATAACAATTCCACTCATGCGAGTATAGGAGTTTCACCCTTTGAGGCTTTATATGGTTACAAGGTGCCCTTACCCATAGTCATCTTTAATGAAAAGATTAACCCTCATGGGAAGGAAGAGTTGGAAAGAATGCAGACCCTTCTTCAGCAATGCAAGGTGAATCTAAGGAAGGCTCAAGATCAGATGAAGATGTATGCTGATGAGAAGAGAAGGCCTTTAGAGTTTCAAGAAGGAGGGCTGGTTTTGTTGAAGGTGCCCAAATCCAAGTACTCTACATTGAAAGATGGATCCAGTAATAAGCTTGCCCACAGATTTTATGGCCCTTACAGGATCCTTAAGCGGATTGGAGATTTGGCACGCGCTGGCAAAAAAGCGCTCCACATCACCTTAATTTGTAATAAATGAACTTGCATTTAGAGACCCAGTCTGGGTATCGAAGTCCGGGATTCGAATTAAAGCACCGCTTTAACCTAATAATTGGTGATTAAATTTTTAAGAAGGAACCGCCGTTTTCTTGCTAAGGTTTATCACTTAATAAAAATTCACCCATTTCTTAATAATTTATTAAAATGAACCTTTCATTAAATTAATTCCCCCTTACTGCACTTACTTCCCCTTTTTAACAAACCCGTTTCGTGGGATGGGTATGCGAAGTCTTTGGAGTTATTTCCATGGTCAAACACCGGTTTATCAACGATGTGGTCTTGATGTGTGTCGGTTGTGGTGATGTTTTGGTTCGGTGTCTTTGTTACGGTTCAGGGTACGGTGTGTAGTTTTTTTCTTTTAGTGCCTGATACGGGGTTTTGGGTGTTTGTATGATGCATAGCATGAAGCTTTCGGTCGCATATATCTAAAGGTCATGTCGAATTTTTTCTAGGCTGTGGTTTGCTTGGGGATAGTTGGTCGAGTCACGTTTATCGTTTTGGTTGTTCTCTTATCCTTGGTTTTTTGTATGTTGCTTTGCAGGCATTCTCCTTGATTGTCTGTGTTTGTGGTGTGTGTGTGTAACCATCTGAATGGTGCCTTCTCACGCTCCTCCCCCTATCCAGTATGTCCCACTAGTTAGTAGGGATTACTCTTCCCTACTCACTTTTGAGCCTCTCACGAAGGCGGGACTCGCTGCTTTTGTGGCTACTTCCTTTCCATTGCTTCCAGAGGATCCATCGCTGTGTGATGAGTTTTTGGCCTCCTACAGCAAGAAGTCGGGACTGGTCCAGGGTATTTCTATGACTTTGACACCTCGAGGCCTAGGGAATGCTCTGTCTCTTCCCTTCAAAGGTGAACCCTTTGTTACCACTCATCAGCTTTTCTCTAATGAAGAGATTTTGAAGTTGTTACAAAAACAGACAAGGGAAATGCTGGATGTTAAGAAGGTGATCAACTCTTCAGGAGTTTCCTTTTCCATGATCACTGATCCTGTGTGGAAGATGGTCTGTCAGTTTCTCCAGGATAGGTTTATGCCTGCCAAAACGCCATCCTAGTACTTGTCCAAAGAGCTTTTCACAGCTTCCAGGATGGTGTTGAAGGGAGTCGCTATTGATTGGAGCACTTATCTCCTCACTAAAATGGATCAACATTTCGTCAAAGTCACCAGGGGTAATGTTACCAATGTCACATATGGATCGTATTTGTATGCCTTCTTGACCTACTCAGGTTTGCAGAAGAGGGTGCCTCCACCTCCTCCATCAGATCCAGTTCCTTCTCCACCTTCAAATGAGTCAGAACCCATTGATATAGAGGATGATGATTCTCCACCTCCCCTGGTCATACAGTGCAAACGCTTGAAGCGGGTAGCGGATAAAGCTCCTTCAGTTCTTTCTTCAGTGCCCATTCCTGCTACCTCTGGCAGTGATCTCCTTGGGTATCTCACTTGTAATAACCTGTTCAGAGCACATCGAGAAGGTTCGTTGGATATATCAGTTCCCTCACTGAACAGTCTAGTCTCGGGAGATGCAATTCCTTTCCTCTGTAAAGATATTCAGAGTTCCATTGAATTGTCAGTGACAGCCTGTGTTCAATAGCTGTACGCTTCCTTTTATGAAGAGCTCATGCAGTCTAAGGACCAGTTGCATAAGGCAACATCCGAGTTAGCCTCTGCTAAGGATACCCTAGCAGATTTGTTTAAGTAGATGGAACAACAAACCCAACTGGTTGCAACCCAAAGAGATGAGATATCTTCTTTGAAGATCCAGTTACTAGAGGCTCAATCAGAGGTTACTAGCCTTTCAGAGGAGAAGGAGAGGATGTCCAGAGAAGCGCAGGAGTTTCAAACTCTCTTAGATGACAAAATTTCAGCCTTACAGACTGCTAATGACACAGTGGAATCCCAAGCTTCCCAAATCAAGCAGTTGCAAGATCAACTGGCAAAGTCACGGTCTGTTCCTCCAAGCCCTAATGTTCCCTTGATCCCTTCTCTTTCACAGCAGGATTTGGCTGCTCTTCAGAGACAGGCTACCTTGTGTCCTCTCTTCCAAGATAAAGTGGAAAGATTGCAATCTAGAATGGATTTGTTATGGTCTACCTTTGAGCAGTTTCAGGAATATGTTCCACCAGACCATTCTTTCTTTGTCCACTACCAATAACAGAAGTTGGCCTTCTACATGAAGCTTTCCACAATGGATTTACCTCTTCCTGAGAATGGATGGAGTGGAGCTTGGTCTGCTGAGTTGCTGACAGAGGTGGTAAGGATGGTGTTTGAAGATTCTGTCACGACAGATACCATGTTGATGTCCTACATGTATCTACGAGGAGACTTGTTAATTCCAGGTGAGGTGGATATGGCATGGTATGTGGGGGACATGGTTCTACAAGCTGTTTTGTATGTCAACCATTTGGAGTTGCGCATAGCTGATATGTTCCAGAGTTACTCCTCCAAAGTGGTTAATTGTCATGATAATTCCTGGTATACCATGATTGATTCTATGGTCCTGAATTATAGACAAAACATAGCCCCTACCTATGCCTAGAGTACTAATCAATTGAGGGTGGATCTTTTAGCTTATCTTTCAAAACATAATCCGTTTGATTCTACCTTCTTTGATGCCTATCATAGAAGATCTCTCTTAGGACCTTCTGTTCCTACCCTCCTGTATTACCAACAAATGGCTCACCGATATGATCTATATCTTTCCCTTTGTCAATCTAATTCCACAACTATTTTACCCCTTCTTTTCCAACCTTCATCTTTCCCTCAAATTCCCATTTTTACATACTGCTCCTTTATTGAGGATAGAGTATTTTCCCCTTCTCCACCATGTCTTTCTCCATCCATTCATGTACCTTCCACATTTCCTATTTATCAGTTAACACTCTTTTTAACTGATTCCATATAAATTTCTGCCACTCCTTCTTTAAATTATTCTTCCTTTTATGATTTTGCCTATCCCTCACTTCATCCACTTTTCCTTATTCCCTTTCCCTCTCCTAACACTTCTATATCTCAACCACCTCAGTTGGTTAGTGACTATGATGGGTTTGATAATCAGATTTCCAGAAGAAGGGGATGGAGCTCGAATGATTCCCTTACAGGACCTCATATAAATTGGCCAGTAATTCCAGGAGAATGGACAGCTGCCAGTCAAGCTTATCAGAATTATATTCATTTTGCTCAGTAGTATTCACAGTCTGCAGATCCTTCAGTGAGATTAACTGCTCACTTTGCTTGGTACCTGGCGTATATGCATAGGCACTCTCATAATGATTCCAAGCCTATTCCAAAGTTGTGCATGAATGTCAATGTGAGCATTGATTCCCAGCAGCTGGATATATTGTATTTTCATGCCCTTTGTTTGCCTAACAGATACCTGGTCCTGTTGGAAAGGATGTGCTGTCTTCAGTTTTTTCAAAATCCTCCCAAAACATTTGTAGATGAATCCTTGTCTATGGATCGTTTCCGAAATCATCAATCTTTCAAGAGGGATCATCTTCATTGATACCCTTTCCAATGTATGGTGGATGATTTTTAATGAAAATCTCTCTTTTTGGAGGAGTCATTCAGATGGTTGTGTTATGTGTAGTGTTTGTGTTTTGGGTTAATTTATGTAAAAAGAACGTATTGGATTGGATTTTGTGCGAGCTACATTTTGAAGAATTGTGGTGATGAGGTCGTGGTTGGAGAGTTGAAGATGATGCAAAAGAAGAAGAAGAAACATCTTATATCCTTTACAAGTTTGTTGTAATTTCTAGTTTGATAAGAAGTGTTAATGTATAAAGGGTTTTCCTTTCCTTGTATTTTTATATTAGATACAGGTTATAAGTTGGTGTCATGGTTGGCTGGATTGTTTTTGAAGAGATATTGAAGATCAAAGTTGAGCTTTTTGAATGAACTTGTATTCTCTTTTTCCTGGGTCGCGAGGACGCTTCCTTATTAAGTGTGGGGATATGTTGAGTGTTGAAATGACTTGTTTTTTGGTTGATTTTTTGTTGTTTTTGAGAGCTGAATGGTTGATTTTATGAGATGATTGATTGGTTTGGAAGTGGTTTGAGAGTGTTTTGGATGATATTGATTGTGTTTTGGAAGTTCATGATGTTTATTAGTAGAGATATGAGGTTCTGATAGGTTCTGTATAGCTTCTATTTTGTTCTGTTTTGTTCTGATTGTCTTCTGTAAGGAGGGATGGAGTATTGATTGATGAAGATTGAGATCTTGTGAAAGATTATTGAATAGTTTTTGAGAGTTTGGAATGGTTTGAGTATGAGTTATGTGGTTTTGATGACCTTCTGTAACCTTCTGTAGGTCTTCTGTAGAGCTTCTGTTTCTGTTCTGTTCTGTACTGTAGTTGTTCTAGTACTGTACTGTGAATGTTCTATAGGCTTCTATATGTGTTCTGTTGGATGAGAGTGTAGCTTGGGAAAGTTTTCTAGCCTTGGAAAGAGGTGAATACAAGTGCAAAAGAGCTGAAAGAAGTGAAAGAAGTAGCTGCTGAAGACTCAAGTGAAGACTGAAGTGAAGTGACAGTAGTGAGCTATGAAAAGACACTGTAGTGGCTCTGGCGACCCTTCATATCAGACATACCTCTTGGGAGGGGTATCCACGACCTAAGAAGGATTTTTGAGAGTGATTTTGAGAGATTGTAGTGAGGAGATGATGTATTATTGATGGAGAGAGAGAGAGAGAGAGAGTCAGAGATAGTCAATTCTACTGAAACAGAGTGGTTGTATGTGAGAGATTGAGAGAGAAGACTATGAAGATATTGAAGATGAATACTATGTGATGTATTTCCATTCAAAGATGGTGTATTCCTTTGATTTCTTTGTTATATTGATGGATTTTGTGAAGATATTGAAGAATATGGTTGATTCTATCAAATCCGTGGGAGATCTACATGATGCTGCATGAAGATTTGTTGTGCCTGGTGTTCTTTTCTTCATTGTGATCATATGAAACATAATAAACAAGCTTGTTGATGTTACAAGATAGATTTTCTTGCAAGATAATTCCATTTTCTTTGATGTTCCTCTTGGGGCTCCAACACATTGAGGCTCTACATGCTTAATGGTGTTGGGCTCTATGGGCTTTGCAGCTTGAGTCTTTTGTGGTTTTAGTGTGTGATCTATTGTGGGGCTTTGTGTGGTCAAGTTTGAGGGTGGCATTTGAATAGTGCATTGGCCATCTTGGCTTTAGGCACCCATAACCATGCATTGCCCTCGTAATAGCCTCGCGCTTGCAATAAGGTCTTGGGGACCCATCGTAAGCTGATAGTTCGTCGATGTCTATAGTTTCTTCTTTGCCTCCTAGGTTTCGAGTATGAGTTCCTAAGCTTGCAAGGTCGTGTTTGTCTACTTCTAGGTGGCAGTCCTCCTTGACGTTTAGGCACCTCATTGAACTGTGGTTCAAGGGCTTCAACTTTGATCTCAGTGGTTTGCTAGCAGTGTGGCTTGGCGGGTTGTGACAAGTAATGACCCCCTCCTTAGGCTTGGTGGTGGGTTTCCCTATCGGTGGTCATGCAGGCTTTGATGAAGCTACATTTCCCTTGTTGAAAGCCATGACTATTTGTACATTGCCGATAGTAGGGTGAATACGCTGAGACTCGTAGTCGACATTACAACATGCTTGCTTTTTAAATGAGTGTCCTAACAACGATTCCTTATCACCATCTTTTGTATTCGACAACACATAGAAAATTATGGGTATGCTTTTAGACTCTATAGAGACTGCAACTTTGTGCATACGATCGGCCCCCAAAAGGCTAAGTTTAGTGTTGGTGGGTTGTAGTTGTGGGCGGCCAATTAATGATTGTGAGTTAAGATATTAAAATCAACTCCCTCATCGATCAATGCATCGAAGGTATGTGTTTGTTGGGCAATGACCATTATGCGCAGGTAAGCATGTGCTATTGCCTCTTCATCCTCCTCATCAATTTTCGTTATTGTGGCAACTTGGACCTTCACAACAGGGGACCCTAGCATCAGAGGCTCGTGCATTGGGTGTGTGGGGGGTAGTACTTCTTTATGTGGCTAATGTTGAAGAAGCCTATGCCCTCCCCATCTAGGGTCTTGAGCTCTACATTGCCAATTTGATTGATAGCGCAAGCTCTGAAGGGCCCTAATCCCCTAAACTTCATCTTTTGTTTATGGTCTTTTACTGAGTACAATAACACTAAGTCACCCTGCTCAAATTCTTGCTGCTTGACATGCTTGTCAAACTAGCTCTAGCATCATGCCTTTTCACAAATCAGTGCATGGGTGGCTAGGAGTTGAGTCTTCGATAAACATTCTAGCTCAATCGGGCGTTCCGTCCATTCCTCCTTTCCGTCCCATCTCTCTTGGATGGGTACTCTCAGGCTTGGGACAAATAACTCTACAAGTAGAATAGCTTCAATCTCGTAGGTTAACTTAAAGGGAGTCTGTCCCATCGCTGTTTTATAGGCTATTCGGTAGGCCCATAAGGCTGCCATTAGTTTGTTGTCCTAGTTGCTGCATGAGGCTGAGACTACTTTGGTCATGATGTTCACAAAGATCTTTTTAATAGACTCAGCCACTTGGCCATTCACTTGAGGGTAGTAGGGTGAGGATTTTTTATGGATGATCAGAAAGGTCAACAGGAGGTGAGCAATCACTTGATTAATGAAGTGTGTGCCTTGATCACTAGCTAGTTCAATGGGGTAGCCAAATCGTGAGATCACCTACTCCCAAAGGAACTTACCAGCGGTTTTAGCATCATTTTTTTTTGTGGCTCGTGCTTTTGCCCATTTTGTGACATAATCCATGGCAACTATAATGTACCTAGCATATGAGTATTATGCTGTAGGGCTGATCCACCCAATGAAGTCAATTTTCCATTTCTCGAATGGTTGTCTTGCAATGATTAGGGTTAGCTCCATTTGCTCCTTGTGGACAGGTACCTTAGTCCATTGGCACTCATCAGAATGCGTTATGAATCATGTGGCATCTTGGAAAAGAGTAGGCCACCATAGTTGAGATAATAGCTTCTTGTGGGCTGTCGTGTCTCTGTTGAAGTGTCCTCTAGCAATTCCATCATGTGCTTCTACAAGCACATTGTGTATCTCATGTTCGCCCATGCATCTACATAGCAATCTATCTTGCCCTAACCTATAGATTTGGCATGCTATCAACTGATGGAGTTTTATCTTGAGGATGAGTCACCTAAGTCAGGCCTTCTTGATAGGTCATTCTAGTAGTCCGTGTTCCAACACTTGGACTATGTTATCTGCCTAGTATGGCATCAAATAGGCTCTAAACAAATCCCTCTCACTGGACAAGTTAAACTGATGCGTGTCTAGCAAATCGTGCGTGATGCCCTGTCCAACAGCTTCTCGTGGGTATGTGAGACATATGATCATCCATGTAGTGATGCTTCCCTTTGCGTACAACCATAGAGAAGTCAAATTATAATAGTAGAAGTAACCATCGAGCGATGCATCTCGGTAGCACATGGGTTGTTAACAAGATAAACCAAGGCTTGATGATCAACAAAAAAGGTAAAAGGCATAGCCAATTGATAGTGCCAAAATTTCCTAATAGGAAACACCATGGCTAATCCCTCTCTCTCCGTTGTGAAGTAGTTCATCTCTATATCCGTGAGTTGCTGATGGCAAAGCTCACTAGATAGTCTAGATTGTGTTCATCGGGCTGGCATAACATAGCTCCCACGGTAAACTTCAAGGTGTCAATGTTAACATGGAAGGTTATGGTCCAGTTTAGGGCTCTTAGGATTGGTGTGGTGGTTAGAGCCTTCTTCAATTCTTCATATGCATGTTGGTATTCCTCAGTCCATTCGAATATTATAAGCAATTTGTATAGGGTCTAGCAATTGATGCATAGTTCAACATGAATCACTGATAGTATCCCGTATGGCCTAGGAAGCACTGAATTCCCTTGTAATCAATTGGTGGTGGTAGGCTAATAATAACCCTAACTTTTGAGAAGTTGGCGGCAGTGCCATTCCTAAACACCACGTGCCCTAGGATACACCCATGCTTCACCTAGAATTGGCACTTCAAGGGATTCAATGAGAGACAAATTTGCATCATTCAAAGATCACTCAGAGTTCCGCTCAGGGTTTGTCTAGGTGTTTCTTCCAACTTGAGTGAACACATAGGTCATCAACAGACACTTCTAACTCTCATCTTAGCATGTCCTTGAATATAGCATACATGAGCCGTTGAAACGTGGCTGGTGTGTTTGTTAGCCCAAAGGGCATGACTATGTAGGCGAAGACACCCCACTTGGTAGCGAATGCGATCTTATGCCTATCATTAGGATGTACTTGCACTTGATTGTACCCTGAGAAGCCATCTAAGAAACCGTAGGCCTCTTTATACCAGCTACTCTCTCGAGCATATGCTTAGTGTATGGCGGCAAGCAATTGTCTCTCTTTGTAGCCACATTAACCTTCTCATAATGACGCACGCTCTGATCTTTCCATTCTTCTTCAGTATGATCATGATTTCCGAAACCCAATCCATGTGCTCACTAAATTCAATAGCTTATCGATTTCCTCTTTGACATCATGAGCGTGTTTGGGATTCATAGGATATGGTTGTTGCTTGATCAGTGTTGCATTAGGTGTCATGGGGATGTTATGAGTCACCACACTCAGATCAACCCCTTTGATCTCATCAAGAGACCAAGAGAATATGTCTATATACTCTCATAAGAGAGCAATGAGACTCGCTTCTTCTTGCTCACTCAAGTCATCGGCTATGAATGTAGGTCAGGGCATTTCCCCTTCCTTAGCCAGATTGACCTCCTTCACTTTGGAAGGTCCTTTTATAAGCTCACTTGCTTGGCCTCGTCATTTGGCTCCTAGCAAGATTACTATCCTATCACCTTTCTTAAATTTTGTGAATTGTTTTAGTAGGTCTTGCGTCTTTCTTTGCTCCTCAAATTGCAGTTCCCTAGGATGTCTTATTCCTTTCTCCTTCAACCTTCAATGCCTTAGGTGGATTAATAGGTCTCCCTTGGTGCGTTTGGTCTTAGGTGGTCGGGGTATCTCAGGATCATTGTTCAAGCTTACCTTCGAGAAGAGGGAGTCTCTCTTGGTGGTCATAGCTTGGATGGTGATTTCGTCCTAAACAATGGTACAACACTTGGTTGGGTGAGGCCTACTTGTTCATAATCAATTGCTTCCACATGCTCCAACCATGTCTGATCGCAATCCTTATGCATGACTCCTTTCTCGATTCTGAAGACGTTCTTCTTCTACGCTTCAAAGTCTACATGTATTTGTTCAATTACATGTCCCTCAGTGTCGTACTCTATTGTGTCAATCTCTCCTTCGCTCTTGTTTACTGAAGGAACAATAGTCCTCGTACTCGCCATCTGAGTCGTCATCATCTAGCTTCTTGTCATCCCTTAGGTCGTGATATTGCATTTCCTTGTCATTGGTGACTAAGGCCTAATTGTATATCAAGTTCAGATTGTGTACCTTGGTTCATCGCCACTTGGGTTCATCTAGGAGATTCTTGAGTGGTTTGAGATTTGCGACTAGGTTACTCGTTAATTTTTCCATTAGGTGCTCTAAGATCTCGTGGAGCTCTCGTTTGTTGTTTGAGACATGGAGGGCGACAGGGGTGGGTCGTCTATGAGAGCTTCTAGCCATCATACAAAGATTGGTATTGAGGGTTTGTTCTTGGGCTCACCAACTGCCTTGATAGCTTGTTCATACTCATTGTTTGAGAATGGCTGATTGATTGTGGCTAATACATGCATCCAATCTTGCTCATCCTCAGGGAAAGGGATATACTTGGTCAGCGGACCATAAGATTTTCTAATCTGAGTGTCTTCCTTTAGCATGGCTGAGATGGTGTCTAGGTCAACTAGTGTAGTCTGCCTAGTGTCCATCTCCACTCTCACTGCTTTCGTTCGATTGCCTAGGAAGATTAGACCATTGCCCCAGTCTTCTATGACTCATGCATTGCACATCTAGGGTTGGCCTAACATAATATCATAGTCCACTTCTTTCATGACTATGAAGTCTACAGAGAACTAGACTCCTACGATCTTCAATGGCCAATTTTTTAGCACTTCGAATGGCTTTACTTTCATTCTGTTAGCCAGTGTGACATTGAACCTAGCATTCTCGATAGGTGGGTTACCCCAAGTCTGGAGTACCATGTGGCTAAGCACATTGACTCCTGCCCTCATGGTATCACCTAAAGGTAGGACTGGCAAGACTGTGTGCATCTCTATGCCTTTCCATAAAGCATTAACATTCAAGAACTTGGGCATTGAGTGCAACGTTAGGCTTGGTATTTACGTTACTGTGTCATGGTCTTGCAAGTCAATTGCCGTTTTCTCTAGTGATGCTTCTACCCATTGCTTTAACTCTTGCCATAGCATTAGATGCTGCCTAAGCAAGTCTCCTGTGCTTAGAGTTACAAGGGTGGCCACTAGTGTTGTCAGAAAATTGTTGGCTGCTTGCTTCTCTCTTAATTCTATGCTCCTTGGCCAATGGTCTTGACTAGTTTGCCGAGCCGTGGCATTCAAGCTCTGTCTAGGTGGCACTACTTGAGGTGCAGATGCGTCTCTCGGTCATGTGGGGAGAGACTAGTGTGCTTATGTTGGAGAGATCATCGATCTCGTCCTCCAAGATGGGGCTCCTGCAACGTTGGATATACTAGCGGTATTCACTTTGAGTGTCTGTAGCTGTTCTGTAATCACAACCATCAACTCCTTTTTGATATTTGCAACTGAGTTGGATAAGTAATCCTTCAAGCTTTCTCCTCCTGAGGCACTGGCAGGAGGGTTTTGAGGAGTCTCTGTAATCACTGCATAAACAGGTTGTGCAGAGGGATCTCTGCTCTGATTCTGATTCAGAGCTCCTGTTTGAACTGTTGGCTGTTGGCTCCACTTGGTAGGGTTCCACTGTTGCTGCTGATTTGGCATTGGGAAAATTGGTTGGGACCATTGGTGTTGTGGTTGAACCATCATTTGAGGCATTGATTGTGGCCACTGTGGATTTGGTGCACTGTACTGTGATACTGGGGGCATCTGTTGGTAGGGGTAGGGGACTGTCCCTGGGATTGCATTTGGTGAGTACATCATTCCTGGCATCAGAGGAGGTAGGACTCCTCTTCCTGGATTCATCGCCAATCTAGCTTCCACTTCATCGTACAGTCTTGCACCTTCTATTGCAGCTTGCAATGTGGCTGGTCTTTGCAGCTCCACAAACTTACGGACTTCTGGTTGTAATCCTCTGTGAAACACCCCCTTCTGAATGCCATCGTCTAGATTATGGTTAGTCCATCTCTTCAGGATGGATTCCATTCGTGAGACATAAGCTTCTACTCTTTCTCCAGAGGACTGACTTAGGTTCATAAATTCCTCTCGCATCCGCTCTTCAAAACCTTCACGCCTGAATTTAGTGAGGAAGGCCAACTTCAGGTCGTCCCATGTGCCAAAAGTTCCTGCTGCTTGTCTCTCATACCACTGAAACGCCACGCCCTTGAAAGTGGTAGGGAATATTGCTAACCAATGCTCAGGGGTTCTGGCATTGTTAGCCACACATGCTACCATAAACTCTGCTACATGAAGATCGGGGTCTTCATTGTACTCTCCCTTAAAAACTGGCAATGGAACTACATTCGCTGGCCTGTCATCAATATTTCCAGGACAGATCTGGCTTGGAAGTGGACCTCCAGCAGGAGGAGGAAGGGCTTGATGTGCCATTGGGACTTCTGTAAAGAGTTCTGCAAGGGCGTCAAAGGCGGCTTCTGCTACGAGCTCATTCTCGGCTCTGATTTTTGCTTTCTCTCTTCTCACGTACCTCTGGACTCGTTCTAACGCTTGCCTCTTTTTTGCATCATTTATCAGGGGGTTGGCTCCACTATGTTGTTAGTGCTCCACAGAGGGTTAACAGAAGGCTTCAGTCTCTAGAGGAATGTCTTGCCAACATTTCTTCTACTTCTTCCTTTTCAACGTCTCTGAATTCTGCTTTCATGCCACTGCATAGAGGAAGGTATTCGGTTCTGAAGGTGTCAAAATGCATACGTCTAAGCATTGTGGTGGTGCCATCATCATAGTAATGCCAGCTTTTGATGGTTTCAACAGTGTATGTTGTAAAGAACACTCTGTCTACCAACTTCCAGTGGGTTGCTAATTGAACAAACAGAAGATTATCAATGCACCAAGCATCCCATGTATCTTGCTGTTGAGCATCCACGAACAAATTCCAACTCTTTTCCTTCTTGTCCTTGTGAACCTCTACAGACCAAGACTCCTTTGTTTCTGCTCTTCAGTTTATTCCCAAACAGTTTGCCACCAAGATGCAAGTTTCTGCTACTTCAACAGGAAGAGGAAACTGTCCACCACATAGAGCATGCATCATGATGGTGATGTGTTTCCGCCATTGTGGGATGAACTTCTTGTGGAAAGTGGCTTTGATTATGAGAAATTCTGACTCTTCAGTGGAAGAAGGAACTTTACAAACATCCATTGAATTCTTCTCTTCTTGGCAATGTCATTTCCTTCATTTTCAGCCTCTTCTGGTGCTTGTTGATGGCAAGTTTCCCCGGCTGCGCACCAAAAACATGGAGTCCCAAGAGGAACACCAAGGAAAAGGGAATTCTCTTGCAAGAAAATCTATCTTGTAACATCAACAAGCTTGTTTATTATGTTTCATATGATCACAATGAAGAAAAGAACACCAGGCACAACAAATCTTCATGCAGCATCATGTAGATCTCCCACGGATTTGATATAATCAACCATATTCTTCAATATCTTCACAAAATCCATCAATATAACAAAGAAAGCAAAGGAATACACCATCTTTGAATGAAAATACATCACATAGTATTCATCTTCAATATCTTCATAGTCTTCTCTCTCAATCTCTCACATACAACCACTCTGTTTCAGTAGAATTGACTATCTCTAACTCTCTCTCTCTCTCTCCATCAATAATACATCATCTCCTCACTACAATCTCTGAAAATCACTCTCACAAATCCTTCTTAGGTCATGGATACCCCTCCCAAGAGGTATCTCTGATATGAAGGGTCACCAGAGCCACTACAGTGTCTTTTCATAGCTCACTACTGTCACTTCACTTCAGTCTTCACTTGAGTCTTCAACAGCTACTTCTTTCAGCTCTTTTGCACTTGTATTCACCTCTTTCCAAGGCTAGAAAACTTTCCCAAGCTACACTCTCATCCAACAGAACACATACAAAAGCATACAGAACAGTCACAGTACAGTACCAGAACAGCTACAGTACAGAACAGAACAGAAACAGAAGCTCTACAGAAGACCTACAGAAGGTTACAGAAGGTCATCAAAACCACATAACTCATACTCAAACCATTCCAAACTCTCAAAAACTATTCAATAAGCTTTCACAAGATCTCAATCTTCATCAATCAATACTCCACCTCTCCATACAGAAGACAATCAAAACAAAACAGAACAAAACAGAAGCTATACAGAACCAATCAGAACCTATCAGAACCTCATATCTCTACTAATAAACATCATGAACTTCCAAAACACAATCAATATCATCCAAAACACTCTCAAACCACTTTTAAACCAATCAATCATCTCATAAAATCAACCATTCAGCTCTCAAAAACAACAAAAAATCAACCAAAAAACAAGTCATTTCAACACTCAACATGTGTCTATCAACCAAAACCACAACTTGCTAACTCCACACCGACTCAATCTAGCCCTGCTAGTGCCCCTCTAAAGCCTCACAAACATTTGGTAGCACAACATCATAATCACAAACCATGCTTAGCGCTCATGGGGCTAAACGGCACACTCGATAGCAGCTACAACAACCGCAAATGTCAGTTGTTGAACTGATGAGTCCAAGCCAAACCCCAGCCTCTGGTAGGCCTTAAACCCTCCTACAAATGACGATTTATTCTTACCTTGGCCTCCGACTTAGCTGAAAATACAAGGGGTGACTTGGTTATTTTCCTTTGGCACTTGGATGAGCAGGATCAATGTGTTGATGTTGGAAAGCATTGCAGCTAAGTCTCTAGATGAAGTGAACCTAAACTGCTTCATGCAAAAGACCATTGAAACTTCAGCAAAGGCACTATCCACATGAGAAAGACCTACAAGTAGCCTCCAAGGCAAGAAAGACATCATCCTCTAAGGCCTCGACCATAGGATTTGGTGGAGTCTTGACAGCCATCATCAGGGAGGCATTGGGGGAAGCCGAAGATGGAGAAGACGTCTCGGACAAGTCACCACCTCACCGTGAGCAAGAGCAATCCAGTGAGAGAACAGTGAGTGACAAAGAAGAAGAGGAAGAAGCACAATCTAGTTGTGGAGGGGCCAATAAGTTAAAGATAAAGACTCTATGGGAGAAGGCCGAAGAAGAGAGCATGAAGAAAGAGAAAGCAGACCTACAAAGAGCCCAAAGAGAGTCCAAAGACACTGAAGAGAAAATAAAGAGAAAAGAAAAGGAATAGTCAAAGAGAATAAAAGAGTAATCCAAGAGGGCTGAAGAGGAGAGAAAGAGGAAAGTAGATGAAGAAGTCGAGGAGCTCAAGAGGAGAGAAGAAGAAGACATAGCCCTGGCCATCCACCTATCGATGGAGTAGCCCTCCAGAGAAGAGGAGCTGGCTGCCATGAGCCCCCGCAAAGAAGAATGCCTAGGGATGATGCCACCCCCAATGGTAGAGGGCAAAAGCAAGGGCCTAATTGACCCCATCCCACCTATCTTAGTGCCCACTACCCTAGTCTTTGCACCCACCCTAGGCACTTCTACCATAGTGGTGGATAACACAAACCTTGTGGCCGGGGTGCAGTTTCTAGTCAATAAAGAGATAATTCAAGGTGCAAGTGAAGGGACCCCAGTGATTGGAGCAAAAAGACCGGTAGCTCTACGGATGCGGAATCCAAACAAGATCCCAAGAGACATAAGATAGAAGCATCCATAATGACTACTCCTACATCACTGTCATCATCCGCCAACTATGATGATTACGTCAAAGAACTCCTATCATAGCTGGAAAGATAGGAGGAAAAGAAGGTGGCCATTGTGTTGAGCTAGAATCAAAAAAGGATACATTAGTGGCCTTTTAGCTCGAGAAAACTTGCCAAGTGGACTTGTGTCAAAAAGAGATAAGTGACCTTAAAGCTGATGAGCTCAAGGCCAAGGAAGGAGAAGAAGACATATGGCAAGCAAGGCTCGCTGAAGAGACACAAAACCTCATGAGCCTACAATGCCATTATGAAAAGCTAGTAGTGCTATATAAGAACCTACAAGGGGAGATGCAAAAAATCCAGGATGCCACAGAGGAGTTAGCAGCAGCAAAAGAAGAGTGGGGCTGAAGGTATCAAAAGCACATAGAAAATTTGGAGAAGAGGGTAGCCTTGGAGCTAGAAGAGTACAAAAGATTACAATGAGAAATTGAGAAACAAGAGGGAGGCTAATGGTCTAGCTCAAAGGCAAAATGAAGGCTTGGAAGAGATGAAAAAGCAAGCAGATGAATGGGTGGGCAAAAGCAAAAGAAGAGTTAGACCTAGCGCGTTGTCTAGCTCCTGTAGAAGGTGACAAGATGCTAGCAGAGAGTAGAGTAGAGGCTGCACAAGTAAGCTTAGAAGCCCAACAATGTGCCTTCCTCAACACTATCATGGATGTCACTCAAGTCAGAAGAGGAGGAGGCCATTGAGCCATTGAAAAGAAAGTTGGGAATTGCGTGCAAGGCTCTAAGGCAAGGACTGCATATGCCACCACATGCAGTAGGAGTCAACCTAAGCCTATAGGATCAAAGGAACTATTTGCTAAGGGCAGGCTTGACCATACAAGAACTAGATGCCCTAGGATTCACCGAAGGAGCTCCACAGGAACAAAGAGAAGAGGAAGGAGCATGACCGAGTTATGAGATGGGACAACAAGATGATGAGCTAGTCCCACCGCCTCCCTCTCCACCGCTTGAATTGCAACAAAAGGTGGACACCACTGCTGAGAGAAAAGCAGAGCTCAAAAAGAAGAGAAGGAGAACACTAGAATAGGCTTGGAATAGGCTGCAAGCTCAATTGTAAATGGTTCCAGTAATGCTAATCCTACCAAGAGAAGACTACTTCCCAACAAACTGGAATGCAAAACTCATAGTCTATAGCAGCAATAAGAGAATGGCCGCAAAACATTTGACTTCAATTTCTAATTCCCCACCACATTGAGCAGAGCCTATTATCAATCAAGGTGGTGGAAGAGGTGATTAATGTGGGAAGGAGGTTGGGAGACACATGGACCTCTAAGGGAGAAAAGAATCCTACCCTATGGGGAACAAAGGCTCCCGACTACTAGGAGAACAAGGTCCTAGAAGTGCCTAGAATAGTAAAAGGCTATGAGTGCTAGTCATGATGGAGGAGGAGGATCTAGGATTGCAACATGGATACCTAGATGTTATTTTGCAACACCCTACCCATTCGAGAGAAATAACCCTACCTACATGCCACATCCTAGAAGGGTCGAGGTGGACTACAATCCAGACATCCACAACAGATCTGATTTCCCGAAAATATACAACGTGAATGCCACCAAGCCGAGCCTTCAACTAGAATGACCTATATGCTTCTATTGATCATTTCCTTAGCAAGTTCTCCTCTTGCCCAAACCCTACCTTTCTCACTACTTGTAATTATCTTAGACTCCTTAAGGTACTACTAAAGCAAGATCCTATCCCTCCATAGTACCACCTCATGCTGCTCTTTTTCTATTTTAATGTTGGCATAGATAGTTGTACCATGTCTAGGTTGATGATGTGAGTTGCTCTCTTACTATCCTTTTGTATGGCCCTCTTAGAGGACATGAATGACAGCTACTTTACTCAATGTAACCACCCCTTCCCATCCATTACTCCTCTTAACACTCGAATAGGCCTAAAACGATACATCCAAAGTAGATAATTTCTTAGCAAATCCATTAAGCTTCCAACTTTTCCCTTGTATGACCATGACGATGAAGATTAGTTATTTGTTATAATTCAAAAACAAAGGGATAAAAGAAAAGAAAAGAAAATACAAAGGGAAAAAGAAATGAGAAAAATAGAAGAAAAGGGTACGAGAACAAGAAAATAAAGTAATAAGAGAAAGCAAATGAATCACCTCACTATTGTAGGCCACAATCACTGCACCTAGGGGTCCTCAATTTAGGTGTGCCCAGTGGCCTCAGTTGGCTGGCTCCGCCCCTAACCCCCTAGCCCTTTTTTGATTCCCCACTTCACATTTAGGGCACATCAAGGGCACGACTTACCTAGGGAAGGTGAGCCTCGCCTATGGTTAGACCTATCTCCCTAAGTTACACCCACCGCATCTCCCTTACGCGCAAACTAGATCCTCAAGTGTGGGACAACAACCAGGCTTCGACCTAGCTCCCAGTTCCACTAGCATGAGCACAATGCACTACAATGCACTAGCATGAGCACAGTGCATCTTCTTTTCTTTTCAAGTAAATACAAATGTTGCAAACCACCAACTTTGGAGGTCCCGGTATCCACTCAATTCACTCTCAGTCTCCACCACCTCAATCATTTAATTAATTTCTCCCAGGACCAATCCCCATGAGGCCCCATCATCATCGACTCACACAACCACCCTTCAAAGCCCGCAAGTCCCATGGGATTAGTACTCAGCTAGGAGGGGGTAATGTTAACCCCAATACAAGATGGGAAAAAGAAAATACAAAAATAGAGAATAATGCAAAAAAAGACAGCCATGCAAGGAATAAAAGAGGAAATGACAAAAGTGCAATGGCGATTGCAAAAGTCAAGTCAAAGACAAAGGCACATTTTATAATGCAAAAACACCACTAAAATTTTGTAAAAGAGTGACAAGCTCCCTCCATTGCGAATTGTAAAACATAGATGGGCATAGGTGAAGGGATAAGGTAACTAAAAGAAAATAGGCAAAGAGAACATTGGTAAGACACCTGATCATGTAAAAAGGGGATGGATGTCCAAGGGATTGAGGGCTTGTATATAAACTCAAAAAGTGAATGAGAAGCTCATTCTTTGGTATGTGGCTAAAGTGGTCTCTTCTTCTTCTTCTATTCTTCTCTCCTTCTTGCTTGCTTGTGCGTGCTTGAGAGAGGGAGTGTGAGAGTGCAAGGGAGTGAGTATGTGAAGGTAAGGGACCATGGTGGAGAAGCTCTCAATCATCTCTTCTCTTCTCTTCTCTTCTCTTCTCTTCTCTTCTCTTCTCTTCTCTTCTCTCGTGTGTGGCTATGGAGGATGGAGCTCAAAGGAGGAGGCTTGAGGTTGCTTGAGCTCGCATCTCGAATCATGGAGCTACTGGCTTACTTGAGGGTGGAGGCTACTCTTTCGGGCATCAAAGTAAACTCATTACACCCCCTAGGATCGAAGGTGCATCAGCTAGGTGAGAGATAGCTATTAGTGCTCACTTGAAACGCTTGAAGCAACAAGCAGTCTGTGGGTCTTGGTGGTCAAGCATGAGCTCCCACTTCATCAAGTTGCGTTGACTTGTGAATGCAGCACCTCAAGGGGTAAGCTGATAGGTGACCTTAGTATTAAATTAGGAATTGAGTTTTAGGTCACGATCCTTAAGGGTTACGACCAAAACCTTCATTTGCAGAGTGGACTTGAGAGAGGCTAGGTGACAAACCCCATCTTATTCTAAGGAGTACTGGATGACATTGCTTAGGATGATCTTGTCATTGAGGGATCCTTAGTCGAGAATATTACACTAGTTTTCATGTAGATTTGATGGTATCCCAAACAAAGGTCTATCATCTTGGTAAAAACTCTTGTATATTTAAGTTCATCCAAGAGATCATCGATATAGGAAATGGGGTTTCCCTTCTTGATGGTGGACTTATTTAACTCCCTATAATCAATGCACATATGGAATGTCCCATTCTTCTTCTTCACTAACAACATGGAGAAAAAAAAGATAACTAACTTGGTTAGATCAATTCCATTTGTAGCAACTCTTTGACTTGCCACTCCACCTCCTCATGCTCAAACTTAGATAGTTTGTAAGGTGGCTTGTTAATGGACTTGGTATTAGAGACCAAGTCAATAGGATGATTGACCTCTCTCTTGGGTGGTAATGAAAATGGGGACAGAAATAAGTCTTTTTATATTTCTAACAATTTGCTCAATGTTGAATTCTTATTCTTTATAGTGGCTGTGGGCTGATCTTCATCCTCTTTAACCATTCAAAAGCCCTTTGAGCCGAAGAGTACTTTCACCACTACTACCCATCCATGCATAATGACAAATAGTGCCTAATGTAAGAGAACCACTTAGGTTGAAAGGAAACCCATCCATAGGATCATAAAATTTCTCATTTTCAACTTCCTTCATCTTCATGTGGCTCCTCTAATGTAGGCATAGATAACATTTGAAATAGTTCACTCTCATTTTCTTTCTCATTCGATCTATCTTTGATGATTACGCTAATCTTAGCACTCTTTGACTTGCACTTAGCCTTATGGTTTAGGGTCTGTTTCTCCCCACACTTGAAGTACAAGCCCTTGGTGTATATATCTTTCGATTTGTCACTAGATACATGCTTCACTTGTGTATTATTAATAGGCTATAGATTTCCCACCAAAATCTATCCTTTTAAAATCAAATCTAATTTTAACATTAGACCTTGGATCTATTCCTTGTTTTATGCCATGAGCTGTAGGAAATGTCGAAACTCTACTATAAGAATGTAAAAATCTTCCTTCTTATCTAGACGGCTCCCTTTGTTGGATGAATTGCTATCCCAACCTTGAATATTTATTTAAAGGTAAGTTTCTCACAGTTTTATGTTGAAATGAAGGTACTTCTCTTCTATATTTTGACTATATCTTTTAGCAAGTTGAATTAGTTCATGTATATTCTTGGGTTGCATTGCACCAACCTCCAAAGAAAGATGTAAGTTAAGCCCATAAATGTACTTATTAGCTTTACTAAAACTATAGTTCCTTCTATATATATGGAAAGATTAAGAAACATGTTAGAATAGCCATGTACAGACACTACCCTTTGCCTCAAGTTATACCACCTTCTTTGTAGCTTCTCTTTTTCTATGGGAGACACGAATACATCAAGATTGTAGAAATTACATGGCATAATGGACAAGGAGTAGAGAACACACAACAAATATGAGAAGAATAGAGATTGCTTTAATTTCAAACAAATTGATACAAAGAGGGCTTTGTCCACCCGTGCGCTTCCACTATGAAGCTTAGATGGTGATCCAAACAAATGATAGGTGAAGAGCGTAGGGTAGCTAGAAGAACTTTGACTGGGTGAAATGTAGATTGATGATGTCTTTTAGTGGAATCTTCCTTCTATGGTGCGAGAAGGTAGTTTGATTGGCATGTTTGACCATATTATGAATCTTCCCTAGTTGGCCAAGGAATATTCTCCTTACTATCAAGCCAGGGGATAGTGCCCCTGAACCCCTGTGAGGGGGGCCACTGACCTCCCTAAGACCCCCTAGCTAAGCGCTACTTTGGCCCCCCGGACCCCAAAATAGGGGCCTCTAATAACTCCCGCACCTTGCAACTCGATGCATTGTGTCTCAAGTTGCTACTAGCATAACTACTCTATCTAACCCTAAGGATCCACAAAGGTCACCTTTTTGCCATCTGATCACATAGACCTCATCTAACATACAAGTCGGGACCCACCCAATGTACATGTTCACACATGGCTTCTCCTCAAAATGGGGGCCTTATAACTTAAAGCACCATGGATCATTAGTGTGGCACCTTACGAGGGTGGGGCATTGAGTATATCTAGCACCCCCCCCCCCAATGTCCATCCACCACAGGTGAACTACATTCTCGGCCCAATGCTGTCACTGAAGATGAATTCAAAGGAGATCCTTCATAAGAGCTTTGGTGAAGATATTTGCTCCTTTCTCCTTTGTTAGATAGTAGGCCAACTCTACTATCCCATCCTCGATCAAGTCATGCACATAGTGATATTGGATCTCAATATGTTTGGTGTGTGTATGCAAGCTAGATTTTTGGCAATAGTAATGCAACTCTAATTTTCACATCTTAGCACTATTGGATCTTCATCCTATACTCCCATATTCCATAGGACCCTCCTTAACCATACCTCTTAACATGTAGCAAGGCAAGTTGGCTTTACTCTACTTTGGTAAAAGACAATGCCATAGTTGGTTGCTTCACTGATCCAAGAGAAATTTCCTGAACCTAAAGAGAAACAATATCCAAAAATTGATTTCTTAGAATCATTATCACCTGCCCAATTTGAGTCACAGTTCCCCATAAGAGCACTTTCAAAACTGTATGTGATACCATAGTCAAGACTTCCCTTCAAGTATATGAGCACCTACATCCCAACTTTCCAATGACTTTCTCATAGTTTGTTTGAGAACCTACTCAAAACACCAACAACAAAATTGAAATCCGGTCTAGTGTTACAAAAGTAGATGAGGTTGCCAAACAAATCATGTACCTCCCAATGTCTGCTTCTAGTGATGATGCATTCTCAATGTATAACTTCACATTGACCTCTATAGGTATAGCTTTCTCCTTACCCTCAGTCATGCCAAATGATTTTAAGATGTTGCATGCATACTTCTTTTGAGAGATGAAGATTTTACCAACAGACTTCAATCCCCAAACAATAGTGCAACAAGCCCAAGTTGTCTTTTCAAACTCAGAGCTCAAAGCCTTTCAAGTCTGATGGATCATATCTTCATAGTCACCTGATATAAGAAGGTCATCCACATATAGGACAATCACTACAGACTTTTCACTATCCATGTAAGCATACAAGTTAGCATATGAGGCACATCTTTTGAAATACAAACCTAGAAAGAATCTATCTATCCATTGGTACCATTCTCTAGGGGCTTGTTTCAGCCCATACAATGTCTTCTTTAGCTTATAAACTTTGTTCTCAGAATAGGGGGCCTCAAACCCTAGTGGTTGAGCCATGTACACCTCCTCCTTGAGGTCACCGAGAATCGTATTCGCAATGGCCCCTAAGAGATGATACTCTGGAGTGGGGAGCATGGGAGTTACAAATGCAACTGTGAATGTGGATAATACACCATCTCATGTAACACAATCCTAGGTTCCTTTCATAAACTTATAAAAACTTCTTTCAAATTGTAATTGAAAATTATATAATTAGCAAGCTAGGAAAGTGAAAATTTTAACAAGAAAGGAATCTTGGAATCAAATAGGAACTACTAATCTAGGTTACAAATTTTGAAAGGTAGGATAAACTACATGACATCACAATGCATTGAGTAAACTCTTATTATAGTTGTATATAAGCAAATTGCATCAAATAAATTAATTCTTGATTCAAAAAGGTCCATTAGAAAAATCCACAACAAATTTTAATAAGAGTTAGGAATCAAGTAATTGTATCAAGAATATTTTTCTTAGCATTTATGAATCATGTAAACATAGAAAAAAGTGAATTAAGATAGTTAAAATTAGGCCATTAAATTCATTGAGTAGAAGTACCCTCTTTAATAGAGAAAATCCCACTATTATTAATTAAGGCAAGATTATTAGATTACATATGTAACCATTAGAAGCCTAGGATATTTGAATTGACTCACTTTGCCAACATAACAAAATGAAGTACAAGCCCTAGCTAATGGAGCAATTGAAAAGTTAATACGATCCTCTTTCAAGAAAATAAACGCCTAAATTCTTAGGAAAAATACTCGTCTGGTTAACTTACGTAGCTTTCATGATAAAAATCAAGATTCCAAGGTTTCTAACCTAGCTTCCACAAGTTAAGATAAATCTTAACCGTATCCTAACACATAAAGGTCTAGAAAAATAGTCAAGACTCATAATAAGGTCAATCAAACAACCTTCAACGAAGGTTTAGTTGAGAGAGGTTGTAAGAAAATATCAAAACAAGTTAGAAAACTTAATTAAAAATAAGAAAATATCCAACAAAGAAAACTAATTAGAATTGATATTTCTAAGGGAACCTAGAAAATTCCAATGGGAAACTAGGAAAAATCCAAGAAAGGGGATAATAGCAAGTTGGAAAGAATTACTACTAGGTCAAAAATCTTACTCTAATTGCCTCCTTGTTTGTGTAAGAAATATTGATTGTGCTTGCGATGGTGCATACAAGTTTACATGATGCACTTAGGAAGTTTGATTGAACTAGTCAAAATCCTAATGCACCAAATTTACAAGAGGATAAAAGGAAAGTATACTAGACCTCCCCCAAGGCTAGCTATGGAATCCTTTACCAAGAGGGATTAGTTTACCACCTCAGAGAGTTCAAATCGGCCACAATGGTGAGAGGTTGCTCTGAAGGGGATCCCTGGTGGGTAGAATGAGTTGAGAGTGCTAGGGGGCTCTGGCGGCTAGTAAACTCTTAGACTCTTAAAAACCATCCAAACCCTTGTGTGACTTAGGATGGACTTCCTAAGGGCCATGTTACCAATTAGAGGTGAAATCTTAGTAAAATAAAGGCCTTAGGATTATTCTTTCATATGGGTGAACGGTGAACGTAAATTAAAGAATATTTTTTTATTTGTAAAACATAAATGTATTAGGCAAGTAGATAACTAAAACTATCCAATAGAGGGAAACGAGAGGGAGAGATTCCTAACAAATCCACTCTAAGGTAGCATGGTCTTAGTAAGCTGAGAGCTTCTCTACATTTCGATGCATATACTATAGGGAACATTGATCACATAGAATTAGTTAGTACCTTGACTCCATATCATTTTAGGAAAATAGAGAGAGACTTCGCCCTATGAGCAAGAGGGGTCAACATACTCATACTCTCCCTCATTTCTGACTCTCCTCAAATCAAGTCCGATATGAGTTGGCTCAAGCAAATGCTTGAAGACCAATGCTAGTTAATCTTTTAGGTGACCTTAGTTTATTTAATCCGAATTTCAAGTTGATTGTTTTGGAACATCTAAGACCTTCCATTGCGAAGTGGACTCAAGGAAATCCAGGCAAGAAATCTCATGTTATTTGAAAGAGTACCGAGCAGCGTCGCTTAGAAAAACATCTCAATGGACCACTAAATCATTCTACTGAGGATATCTCAAAGTGAACATGCCACACAAAAGAAGTATGTGGGATTATATCCAAAGTGCAATGAAAATCAATTTGTATACAAAATTGTGGCTTATTTAAAATATTTGCATTCTCTCTGTATCTGAGCTCTCAAAATCATCAGTGTTGTAACCTTGTCACTCACCCCCACATCATCAAAATGTATAGTATTTGGATGGGATTCTACCCTTTTGACTTCTTTGGGTATTGGGTGAGGTGGCGGAGGTGCATAGGCAAGTGGTATTGAGATATTTCTATGTGTTGCACAATTGATTAAATCTTCAACAATCTCTCCTTGAAACAGAAGAAGGTCATCATCTATGTAGTTTGCAAAATGATCACCTTGCATAAAATTGTTCAAAATGAGGCTACCTATAGATTCATCAACACTATGCTAAGTTCATTTAAGAAAAATTAAACTTACATTGCTAGCTTGGATCCCAAGTAGATACTCTAAGAGTAGTTTGGCATTGTAGTAAACGCTCCAACTATAGGTTGGTTGTCACCTTGCCCTAGCATTATGCAATTGATATATTCTCTAGTAGTTCGTTGTCTTGGATGACAACCACAAAGCCTTTGATAAGCTTTTCATAATAGATCTCTTTAGGTAAAGGAAAACAATGTTAGTACTTCTATCTCTTTCTGCCCCTCTTCCTCTCATGGGCTTAAGGCACGTACTTCTTCATATTATCATGTTACCCATATATTGAATTGACCAAAAAGCATATCTTTGTGGAAATATCAAACGCTATTAGATTCCAATGAGATCTACATGGCAAGGATGAAACATAATTACAAAAAAATAGATTTGAGATATTTTAGAAAAAACATACCAAATAGTTCCTTATCTTTCATGATATACCATTATAAGGTATGTACCAGATCTAAATTACAACCTCTATTCCATAGGCACACACCTAAAAAGGAGATCCTCTCCAATGTCAAGACCGTGGATAGCAGGGAGTCTAGGACAAAAACCTTATCTTGTTGATCAAACTAAAGGTTTTCAAAAAATAAGCTACTAAATTAAATAAACAATATGTTTCAAGCCATATGATATGAACAAAAGCATGCACAATTTTTGAAGTATTATGGCTTAATAGATATACCTTAGGATGACAATCATCACTTGATTGTTAATCTCCTTGGGGAGGTTTTCAAGCACTAGAATGTCCTTCTTGTTGAGTTGAATGGTTCTCAATTTGTGCTTTAGTGCAACCTTCATAGCGACAATACAATATCAAAGGATGGACCATGCATACCTAATACCTAGTTATTGTCCTCATGCATACTAATGTGCCTCTCTGAATGTAATTGATCTCATTGATTTCATTAATATCAAGAGTCCCCCAATCTCTATCTCACACATCTCACTTTCTTCTTGGGTTGTTGCTCTCTGAGCATTTATAATGTGATGGTTCTGATGTGACATTAGTCACCTTCACTTTACTACTCCTTTTGAGGAGAAATCCAAAATTTCCTTCATTTTTCTCTTTGAAATGCCATCCGAACTCAACATTTTATTATATCTAAATCTCAAAAGTCTAAGGTATGTGAAGTCCCTTAGCATAATTGTGACTATATGCACATGATTTGCAAGAATGTGTACATCCTAGAAGAACTTGATAATAAAGTCTTCCTCAACTTCATGCAAGCAATCTAGTGTCAGGTATGCAAGCGATAGTCGTGATTACTTCTTTCACATTAATCTTTAAGAATCCTCTCATGAACGAAACTTAGGGATGGAAAGCTTGTGGTGGTCTATAATTCTCTTTAATTACTTGAGAATGGACCCATGTTATTGATATCTCTTTTGCCATGCAATGTGAGGGTTTGCTTCGTTCCAGTCATTTGTACAAAAAAATAAAAAATCAATATTTGAAATCTAAAAGGTAAAAAGGATGAAAAATTGGAAAATTTGGATGAGAGAGGCCAAACCCACATAATATGAGGAGGGTTTCCGAAATCATGAGCCCCCCTCCCTTGCGTTGTGTGGCTCCAAGCCCTTCCAAGGGGAGGGAGGGGACCCAAACAATGTGAAGAGGTTCATCAAGATTTTGGACCCTCCTCCCCTTACATTGTGCAATAACTCCCTAAACCCAAACAACACGATGGGGATTATCCAAATTTTGGACCCCCTCCTCTTACTTTGTCTGGTTATCTCCCCTTCCCCCCCTTGGACCGGAACAATATCCTAGGGTGTGAGGGAGATGGGGTGTGGTCAAATAGATTTTGGACGCCCTCCCTCGTGTTATGCGTCCCCCCCCTCCCACAATGAACCCAAACAAAGTGAGGGTAGGGTGGTCATTAACATTTTGGAACCCCTTCCCCTCATTCCCTTCCTTGCATGCTATACAAACTCTTTCCCCCTCCTATCCCCCCAAAATGTTTTTTTAAAATGTGATTTTTTTGCTTTTTAGGCTAAAAATATGGAACTCCAAACAAATCAGGCAAAAAGTAGCATCATTCTTTTCCCCCAAAATCATAATGATCACTTGGAATTGAAAGTTTTGGCATGAAAATTGAGTTTTGATAACCTAAAGTGGCTATTTCTATGGAGGAAAAGTATGGTTTTTCACAAATATCCTTAAAAAAGTATATAGCAACATGTGATGAGATACCTCTCAGGTTGAGGATATTGTAACCAATTAATGATCAATTTTTAGAGAGAGGTCTTTGAAAAATAAACATCGCCCCTCCTCCGCCCCACACCTGAATAATGTGAGGGGGGTTCCTCAAGATTTAGGATCCCCCTCCCCTTACATTTTGCGATATCCCATCCCCCCTCTTAGTCAAACCAAACAACATTTGGGGGGTTGGGGGGGGGCACTAAGATTTGGGATCCCTTCCCTCATGTTGAGTGGTGGCTGCCCCCTCCCCTCCCCCCAAACCCAAACAATGCAAGGGGCATCATTGAGATTTTGGACCTCACTCTCCTGACATTTTAGTACCCCCTCTCCATCTAGGACTTGAACAATGCAATGGAGGATCATCAAGATTTTGGATCCCCCTCCCCTTGTGTTTTGTGGGTTATCCCCTCAAAAGGGACCTACATAACACAATGGGATGGTGGTACATAACAACCCCAGGGTGGACTCATCAAGATTTTAGAACCCCTCTCTCACATGTGCAAGGCTTGGATGAGCACAACATGAGGAAAGGGTGCTCTTTGAGTTCTTATGGATGGTGGATATGATTATCCATGTACCTGCCACATGTGTAATACCCAAGGCTATAAATACCTGAGCCAGTGGCAAGAGCCAATGGCAAATCTGCTTGCCATTTTCATAATCTCTCTCTCTCTCTCTCTCTCTCTCTCTCTCTCTCTCTCTCTCTCTCTCTCTCTCTCTCTCTCTCTCTCTCTCTCTCTCTCTCTCTCTCTCTCTCTCTCTCTCTCTCTCTCTCTCTCTCTCTCTCTCTCTCTCTCTCTCTCTCTCTCTCTCTCTCTCTCTCTCTCTCTCTCTCTCTCTCTCTCTCTCTCTCTCTCTCTCTCTCTCTCTCTCTCTCTCTCTCTCTCTCTCTCTCTCTCTCTCGCATGAAAATGCATTGCTCCTTGCACAAGTTCTTGCAAAATACATTTCAGAGGACATCGAAAGAAGCAAAGTGCATCTCCATATCGCAAGATGGATTCTAAGGTACATGTAATAAACTGTAGAAAAGATTAAAGCGCAGCTAGACTCATACAATAATCACATAAAGTTATAAAGATCAGATCATTCAAGAAGGTCATAGATCGTGTAAATAATTACATAGAGGATAATGTTATAGAAAATACATTCGCATGTGTGGCATAAAATGACGTATGGATTATATCAAAATTGTAAGCATTGAAATGAAGGCATGGCATTACGTTGCGTGCATTAAAGTTGTTGGGAAAATTCAACGCACTTTGTAATTTACCAAATGGGACTGAGATCCATGAAACCCATGTCAAAGTCCTTGGTGACTTCAAGAGGGGTAGGTAAAAGCTTAAATACATGTGAGTATTATTAAGAGGGCTTAAGAAGATTATACTTAAGATGGAGTAGGAACTGTTCTAAATAGAACTATCTTGACCAACCATGGTCAAGGGGATAGACAATCTTGATCAATTAAGATCAAAGATAAAGGTACATAGGTACTTCAAGGGATCTAGGAGATAACCAGCAAGTTGACCAACCGAGGGCAACGAGGTTGTCCATGATCTATTTTACAAGGAGACCTAAGGTAAGGGTAATTGGGGTCGGTAGGGTACAAACCCTAACCTAAAGAAAAAGGGTAACCAAGCAACCTAGCTTGCCAAGCCCCTAGAATCTCACCTAGTCGTGAACGATCCAGGACCGAATGTTGGGAGTGTTCGGGAAGAAGGAATCACACCTTAGCAGTTGGTCGTACGAATGACCTCTGAAATGATCATGATTGTAAAACTTCTTTGCTCAAGGAACTAATTCAAGACCAGAAACTTAATGCTTAAGGTTCATAGCCTAGAGGGAGAGGTAGGTTCAATTACCTCCGACTGCCCGCTTGGCCCTATCCAAGGGGGTTGTTAGCCGCGCCAGGTACATGGACCGAAACCACCGCGACAGGTCTCTCCGTGGGTATTGCTTGGAGCGGGAGGATGCTTGGGTGCCAGGGGAGGCTCTGCCCGTAAATTCCTTGCCTTCAGATCCCACACAAGAGGCCGATGTGACTCGATATGGGATCTCGAGGCCCGTGCACTAGTCTATGGGTGAAACTTGGAGCAGCAATCCTGTTGATTGCTGGGATAGCCTTTGGGCATGATACTTGATGTATTCCAGGACTATGATAAATAAAGATCAAATATTTGAAAAAGGAACTTGCTTGACATTGTTTTTGTGTCAAGTGCCTAAGTTACGTGAAGGAACCCGTGTTTAAATTGATTAATTAAGGAAGCTGCCTTTGCATGTCAAACATAATGTGGTAGGTAATTAGATAACTAAGCAACCCGAGGAAAGTGCGGTGGATGCGACTTGGGTCCAGAAGGGTGGTCCCGGTTAGCTGGGAACTTTTCTCAAAAGACGTGAAAACGATATTGTGAAGACCTAGAGCCAGTAGAGCTAGAATCCCGATTTATGTTGTTTTAGGGGAGCGGAATGGGACTATGCCTTATGGGCAGAGAGGTTGAGCTTCGCATCCCTCTTGTTTTCCATTCTCCATGAACCAAGTGCAGCATAAATCTGCTTCGACTCTGTTGTTCCCACGTAAAGTGGTTCATCTGAAACTCGACGCTAGCTACTCCCTAGAGACTTGGATGATAGGAAAGAAACCTTGACTTCAGGTCGGTCCTAAGTGGGAATGGTCGGATACTTCCGCTTCGAGGTAAACTCGAGAAGACCTAGATCACAAACCCTGTGACATTCCTTGCGAGTGCCAGGTGGCGCTTTCTAGACTCTCTTCCCAATGGGCTGCTAAAACGTGTCCCACAAGTGGACAAGCAGACATGTTACAGTTGGCATCAGAGCGAACCAACGAGATCTAAAGATTACAAGGGAACTTAATGGAGGAAAATAAATGGAATAAGGGGATAAACAGGGGAGGGTGAGTAGAATAGAGTAGTGTTTTCTGTTGAAAACATTTCTTTACTCGCTTATGGATGCTAGGTTGCAGAGTCACGAAGCATGGAGCAAGTTCTTGGTGTTCCAAGTCATGTTCATGACTGCAATGCATACTTCAAATTATCATCAGAGTCTTGGCATGATGGATATTTTGGACCGCATCTATAATCCTTCGCCCCTATATGCGGAGCGGAGATGGACGGGAGACTCAGAAATATACTACATAGTAGCCCACCGACTCGCGTACCTTCAGACCAACTTGAAGAGAATCAAGTGGATGGAGGAATTAAAGATTGTGAAGCTATTCATCTTTTTCGAAGCTCCCGTAAATGCAACTCTACATGTTAGTGGTCGGAAAGTCAAGTAGAACAAGTACGTCTATGAAGAAGTAACTCAGATGATCTCTGCTGACATAATCAAAGTGTTAGGGCACTATGAGAAGAATGGGTATCAAAGGAAGGGATACCCCAAGCTTCCTATGACTTACCGTTTCCTGAAAATCCATGACCCCACTCCATATTATTATTCTGTCCCTGTAGCCGATTGTAACACAATCCTATTTTTTTCAAACTGATGTATCAATCAGCCTGTCCTACTTATCCAAAATAAATGTACTCAAGGGGTTATGCCTTCATGAATAAATAAGACTTTTTACCATTATCTATCTTGATCATAAATGTTAACTGAGGTGTTAAGTGATTAAATCACTTAGCTAAAAAGTTGTGCTATTCATATTAACATAATATGGGAACGTATGATAAGATGTTAACATAAAGAATCTTATTGTTCAAACGCAACCCCAAGCAGAGGTTCCAAATCCGACTCCTGCACTAAGTCTAGCTGTGGCTCAAGAGAAGAAATTCCTTCTCAAACAAATTAAGCCACCTGAGTTTGATGGCAAGGGGAGGACTGTTCAAGCCGACGCCGAGATCTGGATTAAGTCCACTGAGGACTATTTTGAGGCAGCAGGAACTGCACCTGCTAACCAAGCCATGCTCGCCAAACTTGAGCTTCCAGGCGAAGCGAGACTTTGGTGGAAACAGTGGTGTAGAGACCAAGCGATCTCGAAGGGGACAGTCCCTTGGGATAAGCTTAAGGAAGCTGTGCGAGGGATGTATTTGCCACCTGCCTACCACACACAAAAGACGAATGAATTCTATGACTTGAAGCAGCTAGGATTATCCCTTGAAGCATATTATTCGAAGTTCGTTTCACTCCTAAAGTATGCACCTCCAATGGATATGACACAACAGGTGTCAAAATTCTGTGTTGGGTTGAATCCACCCATAAACACTCGATTGGAATCAATGTGCCCAACGGACCTACAAGACGCACTCATTCGAGCTGCTCCGATAAAACAGGAGGTGCAGACCAAACCAAGGAACAACATGATTTGGCCTTACAAAGATCAGAATAATGGCATGTCTAAGGCTCAGACTAAGAAAGCACAGGGTCAGAATCAGGGCCAAAGAAAGAAAGCTAGGCCAATGCTATCAATAACTTTGTTCCAACACAAAGCAATGATCACAACCCACGTCACTTCCATTGCAACGAGCCCAGACACTTCAAGAGGGAGTGTCCCAAGCTTGGCAAAGGGCATCGCCAGGGGCGATTCCAAGGTCAAAACAAAGCTGCTCATGGCCAAGGAACCACCGTTATGACCAAAGGGAGAACCTCTAGTGTTTCCAATAAGGAGCTGGACAATGAAGAAGATCCATCCATGGATGCTGACATTGAGAGGCCAATGGTTCATGCCACTCTTCACAAGAAGGGTCCGAATCGCCAATTCTCAATGATTCAAACTCCATCAGAATATCGAGGTAAAAGCTTCAAAACCTTGATTGACTGTGGCAGTACACATTCGTTCATCTCACCAATCTATGCAAAGAGATTAGGGATAGCCACAATAGATGCACCTACTTTACTTGTGGAATTAGCAAATGGTCGTGAGATCACTTGTACTAGGCAAACTGCTAAGGTGAAATTCCTACTGGGTGGGAAGCGAACTTCTGTGAGATTCAAGGTAACGAACCTAGGTGTCCACGAATGTTTACTCGGAATGGATTGGCTAATACCCAATGATGCCCACATCCACTGTGGGAAGGGCCAAGTCTCCTTCCGAAATTTTGAAGGGGAACCGGTCACGACTCAAGGTGAGGCTGGTAAGACAAAAATACAGTTGGAAAAAGCAACACGGATAATAAAAGGTGTTCAAAAGGTTCTACCTGTCTATCTAATTAAATCGAATAAGCTAGATCTGAATCAGGAATTCGAAGAAGAACCTTCATGGTTAAAGGAATACGTAGACGTATTCCCTGAAGATATGACAGAACTTCCTCCCCAAAGAGAAGTCGACCACGAAATCAAACTTGTGCCAGGAGCTGCATCGGTCGCAAGGAGGCCGTATAAGATGTCCATTCCGGAAGCTATCGAACTAAAAGAGCAACTCAAGAAACTGTTAGATCAAGGCTACATCCGTCCTAGCAGTTCACCATGGGGAGCTCCAGTGTTGTTCCAAAAGAAGAAAGATGGAACTCTTCGCCTATGCATTGACTACAGAGGGTTGAATCAAGCAACCATCAAAAATAAATACCATATTCCAAGAATAGATGAATTAATTGACCGTCTTCAAGGGGAGAATATATTCTCAAAGATAGATCTCAGATCTGGATATTATCATATAAGGATCAAAGAAGAAGATATCCCGAAAACTTCATTCAGTACAAGGTATGGACACTTCGAATTCCTAGTGATGTCATTCGGGCTGACGAATACTCCTGCTACCTTCAACAGGTTAATGCAGGATATCTTTAGGCCCTATCTTGATGACTTCGTACTCGTCTTTTTTTATGATACCCTAGTCTATTCAAAACAGGGAAAGGATCATGAACCCCAGCTTCCCATTGTTCTTGAAACAATGAGAGCACACAAGCTTTATGCCAAGAGGAAGAAGTGCGCATTTTTCAAGCAACAGATTGAATATCTAGGATTCATTGTATCAGCAGAAGGAATTTCAGTAGATCCAGCTAGAGACATTCTGAAATGGCCAACGCCAACTTATGTCAAAGAAATACGTAGTTTTCTTGGGTTGACAGGGTGGTACAAGATTTTCATCAAAGATTATGCTTTGATTCCAGCACCTCTGATTGATCTACTAAAGAAGCAAGTAGCAATTGTGTGGTCACCTGAACAGACCGGCTTTGGCAAACTAAAGCAAAGCTTAGAATCAACACCCATCCTGAAACTTCCTGATCTTAGTAAGGAGTTTGAAGTGGCAACTAATCCTAGCACACTTGCTTTAGGATGTGTACTTATGCAAGAAGGTCATCCCGTAGCATATTCTTCAAGAAAATTGAAGAGCCATGAAAGGAATTATGCTACCCACAACCTGAAGCTGTTGGCTATCATTCACGCTCTCAAACTTTGGAGACATTACTTGCTAGGAAACAAATTTTCCTTAGTAAAGGACCACAAGAGTCTTAAATGGATTTTCACTCAGAATGAGCTCAATATGAGGCAACGTCAATGGATCGAAGTATTGGAAGAATATGATTTTGAAATCAAATATAGGCCTGGAAAAGAGAATGTAGTTGTCGATGCGCTCAATCGCAAGACATTTCTAAATTCTCTCATTTTGCAAAATCCATCAATAGCAAGGTCTCTAGCCACAAAGGTATCAATGCCAAACAACCCGATTCTTGAGCTAGCAAAAGAAGGGGCATATCATGACCCAGTCTATTAGAAAATGCTAAGGGAGATCCCCATCAAGGATCAAGACCCGAAGCTAAAGACGAAGTATCAAGAATTCTCCATCAGTAGTGGACTTGTCTACTTTAGGACAAGATTATGTATCCGTGCAAGCCAAACTCTCAAGTAGAAGATACTTTGGGAAGCCCATGACTCTCCTTTCTCACGACATCCTGCTTATGCCAAGACCCTCAATACTGTCAGAAAGAGCTATTCTTGGGAAAGGCTCAAGGGAGACGTACTCAAATATGTCACAGAATGTTTGTCTTGTCAACGCATTAAGGCAGAGCATGTTAAAATGCCTAGGAAATTGCAACCACTTGACATTCCACAAATGAAATGGGAGTTCATTAGTATGGACTTCATTGTTGGCTTACCCCAAGTTCAGGGACGATATAACTCTATTATGGTTGTAGTAGATATGCTCACCAAGGTCGCACATGTCATCCCTGTCAAGATGAACTATAAAGCTTCCGACATCGCAAGATTATTCATCAATGAAATATTCAAACTTCATGGGTTACCCAGAAGAATCATTAGTGATCGTGACTCTCTTTTCACATCACACTTCTAGAGGGCTATCTTTGAGGCTATTGGAACTCAACTTTGTTTCAGTACAGCTTACCATCCCCAAACTGATGGTCAAACAGAACGATTCAATCAAGTCATTGAAGATATGCTTAGGGCATACTGCTGTCGCGAGCTCAAAAAGTGGATTCAATACTTACCACCGCTGGTTGAGTTTGCCTACAATGCTTCTTACCAACAGAGTATTCAGATGACCCCTTTCCAAGCATTGTATGGGCATGATTGTCGTACCCCCTTGAACTTCTCAGATCCAACTTTGAGGGTAGAAGCTTCAAGACAGATGTTGGAAGACATGGATGATCAAATCAAATCAATAAGACAAGACATTCAAGCTGCCAAGGATAGACAGAAGGCTTACGCTGACTTGAAACGGCAAGACAGATCCTTCGTTGAAGGTGATATGGTCTTCATCCGTGTACGCCCTAAAAAGAGTTCACTATCCTTGGGAGAGTATAAGAAGCTAAGCCCGAGGTATTGTGGATCTTATAAGATCATCAAGTGCCTAGGGCCTAATGCTTACAGACTACAGCTGCTTAGCAGTTGGTCATACGAACGACCTCTAAAATGATAGTGATTGTACACTTAGGTACATTGTTTGAACTTCTTTGCTCAAGAAACTAATTCAAGACCAAACACTTAATGCTTCAAGTTAATAGCTTGGAGGGAGAGATAGGTTCAGTTACCTCCAACTGCCCGCCTGGCCCTATCCAAGGGGGTTGTTAGTTGTGCCGGGTACATGGACCGAACCCGCCGCGAGAGGTCTCTCCGTGGGTGCTGCTTGGAGCGGGAGGATGCTTGGGCGTTAGGGGAGGCTCTGATCGTAAATTCCTTACCTCTGGATCCCGCACAAGAGGCCGACATGACTCGAGATGGGATCTCGAGGCTCATGTACTAGTCTACGGGCGAAACTTGGAGCAGCAATCCTGTTGATTGCTGGGATAGCTTTCGGGCATGATACTTGATGTATTCCAGGACTATGATAAATAAAGATAAAATATTTGAAAAAGGAACTTGCTTGACATTGTTTTTGTGTCAAGTGTCTAAGTTACGTGAAGGAACCCGTGTTTAAATTGATTAATTAAGGAAGCTGCCTTTGCATGTCAAACATAATGTGGTAGGTAATTAGATAACTAAGCAACCTGAGGAAAGTGTGGTGGATGCGACTTGGGTCCGTCCTATGGAAGGGTGGTCTCAGCTAGCTGGGAACTTTTCTCAAAAGACATGAAAACGATACTGTGAAGACCTAGAGTCAATAGAGCTAGAATCCCGATTTATGTTGCGGAATGGGACTATGCCTTATGGGTAGATAGGTTGAGCTTCGCATCCCTCTTGTTTTCCATTCTCCATGAACCAAGTGCAGCATAAATCCACTTTGACTCTGTTGTTCCCACGCAAAGTGTTTCATCTAGAGCTCAACGCTAGCTACTCCCTAGAGACTTGGCTGATAGGAAAGAAACCTTGACTTCAGGTCGGTCCTAAGTGGGAACGGCCGAATACTTCTGCTTCGGGGCAGACTCGGGAAGACCTAGATTGCAAACCATGTGACATTCCTTGCGAGTGCTAGGTGGCACTTTCTAGACTCTCTTCCCAATGGGCTACTAAAACGTGTCCCACAAGTGGACAAGCGGACACATTATAGTGACTTACACAATGCAAGATGGGTTTCGAGATTTCACAAACCTGCCCCTCCCCCCCCCCCCCCTCACATTGTGTGAGTCCCATAGGGGGGTGACCCACACACTACAAGGGGGGATCTAAAGACTTTTACATCCCCCCTTCACATTGTGCAAGTCTCGAGGGGTGACCCACATAATACAAGGGGGGGCTCAAGATATTTGCAACACCCCCCATCCCCTAGCAGCATTCTATGGTCCACCTTCAAACCTAATGCCCATTGGAGTTTCTTTTGTAGTTATGTGCTTGCCGATGGATACTACTAAGGTGCAATATGTGGAGGAGCCTCAAGATCCTGTGAGGATTGAAGGCACTCTTAACACTCCTCAACATGAGCCTAGGAGGCTTAGGAGCCTATGATGAGGAGTGAAAGCACTCTTAACACTTCTCTACAAGAGCCTAGGAGGAGTACAGGTACCCCTAGCAACATGCTTTTAGGTTCTCTTACTTGATTGGGATGAGAACATTTACTATCATAGGTGTCCCAATTGTTTTCCATTATTGCCTCTATGGAAAAATGGATTAGGGCCTAATGAGTGTATCTTGAGGAGCAAGAGGCCACTTTTGTGGAGAAGACACTTATTGAAGAGGTTCAAATTGAGGGCCTTCGATATGTACTATAGGAAAATGTTGAGGGTTCTTGAGGGCATGAAGAAGGTAGACATACAATGTCGTACACATAATCAGAAGTGCCAAATCATGGAGTACTTTCATGGGTTTTCTGCTTTCTGTATATGGTGTTAGGGGATGAAGGGAAAGGACCTATCCAAGACCCAAAAGGTGCACAATAGCCTACTAAAGTGGAGATTGATGAAGTGCAAGAGGTTTCCCAACCAATAGATATGTCTAGTGAGAGGGAGCAAAGTGATCAACTAGATGTTGAAGCTTTGAGAAGGGAGAACACAAAGATAGGTTTTATTAATGAGCAACAAGAGACTAATAGGATGATGGTGAAGTTCCTAAGATTTGTTGCCCACCTTTCCTATTGGCAAAAGGCAATATGTTCTCATGTCTAATATCAAAGCCCTTTTAAACATCAAGAAGGACCATTTCCTAGCCATCATCACAAGAATCTTGAAAGACTTTGACCATGATATACAAGAATACACTCCAATATAAGTCAATCCTTCCTTTAGAGCAAGAGTTCAAAGCATCACAAGGAGAATTGAATATATCTCACTTGGATAAATAAAACAAGGACTTGACTTCTAAGTCTTTACAGATTGGCCAATCAAGCATCCAAATATAGAGTGAGGAATTGCTAGTTTTAGATAAAAATCAAAAGGTTTGTTTCACACGCTATGTTCATTTTGATACTATATTGATCTCCAAAACAATTTTACTATAGATTACTAGTATGTTTACTAATTTTCATATTTTTGTATATAACAATGGATTTTTTGGTCATGCAGTATCTTAGAGGGTATCCTATTAGGTGAAATATAGAGAAGATAATGTTTTTTGAGAAACAAGAAGCTCTACAAATATTTGGCCAAAGGCCCTAGTTGCCACGTATGACGTGGTAAATACTACTTAGCATATGAAACATTTGGCCAAATGAATGGGATCAAGAACCCAAAATATCACTCAAAGTATGAAATATTTGGCCTTATGAGTGGGAATAAGGATCCAAATGCACTTATAAAATATGGAAAAAGATGCCTACTTAGAAGTAGATTAATTCCAAAAATTGATGAACAAGCTTTAAACGAACTAGAGCATCAATTACATGATGAAGTTGGGCCAATTTCAAAGAGGCCACAAGTAGAGGAGTGAGCTTGAACATTGTATTGTCACTTTACCAAGAAACAATGAATTTCAAAAAAATGAGATGTATTCTATAATGTAAAAGATCATTACAAAAATTGATAAGTGTTCCTTTGTGTCAATATTTCTCCACAACTTCTCAAGTATTTATTCCATTGTATATAGGCTTATGAGGAATATTATTTATGGGTATCCAAATCTTTCATTGTCTTTGTCTAGTTTAATGTCACATAGTATGTTTCATTAGTACATTAGGATTCTCCCACAATTCCTTTCTTCTTCATCCCTCCAAATATTGCATTGCTTTGTTGATTTCAAATGTTCTTGATGCTTCTTTTTTGTTCACTCAATGGATAAGCTTTCTATAGGTCCATTGGTGTAATTCTTCCAAACTATTAGCTTTGTCTACTTCTTCATCATGTATTTTATGGTTAAAATAGTCTATAGGAGTTTGACAATGGGTTTTCTCCATACCTTGAGTTGACCACACTAATAGACTATAATATCCCTTGGCAAACTAGGGGATGTGATTATATATAATGTGTGTAGTGACCCCATGTCTACTTCTCCATCATGTCTTTTATGGTTAAAATAGTCTATAGGAGTTTGATAATGGGTTTTCTCCATACCTTGAGTTGACCACACTGATAAACTACAATATTCCTTGGTAAACTAGGGGTGTGATTATATATAATGTGTGTAGTGACCCCATCTTGAATAATAAAATAATCATTTCTCCTCCCATGTTTTCCCTCCCCCTGCTATTCAACTAGTGTTGAACCATTGAAATTCCCAACCACACTTAAGTTCCATCGCTCACATGACATAGTTTGATAAATCTTGCTTTGGCCTCACACACATAGTTTTCCTCACCGTATGTGAGTATAAATGTTGAAATGGGATTCTCATAAGGACTTTGCATGAATGAGGAGTTAAGAAAATAAGGTTTTAAAACCTTAGAGAATGGAAGATTAAGAAGAAAAGGCAAAGAAAATAGAGGGGATGCCTATAAAAGGCCACCATTCTGGTTAACACTCCTCCCAAATAATTGTAATATATTTTAATTATTTTAAAAATTAATAACCTCGTCAACCCCTCTTGCCTCCCCCACCCTCCCATCAACCTCAATCTCTCCTTAAATCATCATCATCATCATCATCATCATCATCATCTCTCTCTCTCTCTCTCTCTCTCTCTCTCTCTCTCTCAACATCATTCCCTCCCCCATCATTGTCATCCTTATCATCATCATAATTCTCTCTCTTTCGCTCCATCATTAATAGGCTATGGCCATACTCCTTCCCATCCATGTCATAAAGCAACACCACCTATATATTTTTCTTAAATGCTTTCAATTAATGACCTCTCTCTTATCTCTTCCTAATGCTTGTAATGTGCGTGCGTGCATGTGTGTGTGTGTGTGTGTGTGTGTGTGTGTGTGTGTGTGTGTGTGTGTGTGTGTGTGTGTGTGTGTGTGTGTGTGTGTGTGTGTGTGTGTGTGTGTGTGTGTGTGTGTGTGTGTGTGTGTGTGTGTGTGTGTGTGTGTGTGTGTGTGTGTGTGTGTGTGTGTGTGTGTGTGTGTGTGTGTGTGTGTGTGTGTGTGTGTGTGTGTGTGTGTGTGTGTGTGTGTGTGTGTGTGTGTGTGTGTGCGTGCGTGTGCGTGCGCATGCGTGTCCTCCCAAATATATTTTTCATTTTCCATTTTAAAATCATCAAAAAAAGAAAGAGGAGAGAAAGGATTGTACTTCACACCCCTCCCCCTTCTAAGCATGTCCTCTTCCTCTCCTTTTTGTTTAACAAATATTCTAAGGATATTTTACTCCCCCTCCCATCCGACACATCAATCATCCTCAAAATTTAACAATAAATTTATGAACAACCCCTTCCCTCATTTAAGAAAATAAGAATATGGAAAACAGAATAGGAAAATTTCCTAGAAAATATTTTAGGAAAATATTCTCCATGTGACAACAGATTTCCTCTCGTAAAAATATCTAGGAAATTAGTAACACTTGGATTTTAAGAAAAAAGGAAATCTAAATTATTTTTTGCCTCTTGCCACACACTAATACCTTGAAAATCCCATGGCATAAGCAAGATTCCCATCCCTCCCCACCCTCTCTTCCTCAACTATAAAAGGAGGTTCAATTGAGAGTAGAAGGCCAGAAAGACAAGCGATGGAAAAATGATGCTACAAAGAGAGGAATGATAAGAAAGAAGAAATAAAAAATAATATATACAAGAGCAATTGAGAGAGGGTGAGAAGCTGAAGACCAAGGTCATTTCCAATGAAGCACTTTCCCTAGGCCTTAAAATACAATTATTATCCAACCCATTTTAAAAAAATATGCAAGAGCAATTGAGAGAGGGTGAGAAGCTGAAGACCAAGGTCATTTCCAATGAAGCACTTCTTAGGCCTTAAACCACAATTATTATCCAACCCATATGCTAGGCAAAACTGATAAAAAGTTGGGATTATTAGCACATGTTGGATCATGCACATTAGTAAAACCATGTAATGGTAGCTAGGGGTGCATGAAAATTTTATTAAAGGACTGAATAGTAGAATCTCTACTTGACTTAATACAACTGCCAAAATTAGAAAGTGTGGTCATATTAAATGTATAAATCTCTATTCTCATGAAAATAATAAAATATTATTTGAGAAGGACTAATTGGTTACTACGATGAGTTGCAAGTTATTTGTGAAGTATATCCAAAAATTTATTAAAAACTTTTGCTTATACCTAGAGGATGGATAGAATTGAGCAGTTTTATTCCCCAAAGGGCAACTACTAGGGCTTGGTTTGAATTCGTTTTATTCTACCTATGAGCAGTTGACCACTGTCTCCTAGAAAGTAAGAAGGTACTAGGGAAGGTTCCCTCCTATGGCAACACGTAACTAGGGGGCTCTAATAAAAAAATTTAATTACATAGTTGGTCCTATAATAGAGAATAAATATGTATGAGTATGATGTGGTGGGCATTGGGAGCCTGAAAATTATGTGCTAGTTATCATTTTGAATGAAACGTGCTCGACTCTCGACTGTCCAAGCACATTTTAGCGGTCCATCGAGAAACAAATCTAAGCGTCGCTGCCTAGCACTCCCATAGAATGTTTTGGGGTTTATCACTTAGGGTTTCCCGAGTCCGCCCGCAACAGAATGTTCGTGGTTGAACCCACTAGGATCGACCTAAAATATGGGTTCCTAGGGGTCAAGGTCTCCTAACAACATTCTAGCATCAGGTTCTAGACATCCCACTTTATGCAGAGATACCCAAGCTGAAGAGACCCATGCCGCATTTAGTTCAAAGAGATTGGGAAATGAGAGGGATGCGCCACTCAACCTCTCTATGTGTAGGGTATAGTCCCATTCTGGTCCCCTAAAACGGCATGAATCAGGTTCTAACCTCATGATACTTAAAGGTCGAACGATAGTAAAACCTTTAAGTATCATGAGGTTAGAACCCAATTCATGCCGTTTTAGGTGACCAGAACGGAACTATGCCCTACTGGCATAGAGGTTGAGCGGCGCATCCCTCTCATTTCCCATTCTCTTTGAAATAAATGTGGCATGGGTAAAACCTTTAAGTATCATAAGATTAGAACCTGATTCATGCCATTTTAGGGGATCGGAATGGGACTATGCCCTACAGGCATAGAGGTTGAGCAATGCATCCCTCTCGTTTCCTATTCTCTTTGAACCAAGTGTGGCATGGGTCTGCTTCGGCTTAGGGATCTCTACGTAAAGTAGGATGTCCAAAACCTGATGCTAGAATGCTATTAGGAGACCTTGACCCCTAGGAATCCATATTTCAGGTCGATCCTAGTGGGTTCAATCACGAATGTTCCATTGCGAGGCAGACTCGAGAAACCTTAAGCGACAAACCTTGGAACATTCCATGGGAGTGCTGGGCAGCGATGCTTAGATTCGTTTCTCGATGGACCGCTTAAACGTACTTGGACAGCCGATAGGTGGGCACGTTACAGTTGGTATCAAAGCAAAACTTCGTAATGATATGGGATTGATTTATGTATGGTTTGTAGACATATCTTAAATAGAATAGCCTAAGTGGTAGGGCTTGATTGTTAGGCACCTTCTACACCCACGAATGCTAACATGCAAGAGAAGAAATTCCTTCTCAAGCAAATTAAGGCACTTGAGTTTGATGGAGAAGGGATAGACGTCGCAATAGAGGCGAAGATATGGATTGAGTCAATGGATGATTATTTCTTTGCTTCAAGAACCGCTTTCTCCAATCAAGCAATGATAGCCAAACTTATGTTAGTTGGCCAGGCTCAGATATGATGGAAGCAATGGTGCAAAGATCAAGGTATTTCCGAAGCCGCTATCACCTGGGCTCAACTGAAAGATGCTATACGTGGACAATACCTTCTACCAACCTACCAGACTTTGAGGATGAATGAAATATTCAAACTCAAGCAATTGGAATTAACCTTGAAAGCCTACTCCTCAAAGTTTGTAACCCTACTAAAACACACACCACCTATGGATATTATGTAGCAAGTATCCAAGTTTTGCCATGAACACTCCTCTGAACCACCATCTTGAGGCAATGCGTCCAAAAAAATTGCAAGATACATTACTTCGAGCAAAGCCAATCGTCCAAGAATTTAAACCGAGCAATTGTGACAAAGATGATTCTCGAGATCAGGGCAAGAGATGCCACACGTGCGGAGAGATAGGGCACATCTGTAGGAGATATCCCTACCATCAATGCTTCCATTGCAATGAGCTAGGGCACATCCAAGCAGACTACCTTGACTTAAGTCCAAAAGATATTGAGCCTCTGAGAAAACGAAGCTACATAGGCACAATCTATGGATGTATAGAGGAATTAAATGAAGACGAAGACTTAGAACCCACTACACCTCTTTAGGATGATTAGAAATCCTAGGGATTTTATTGGCATGTTATACAACTTGCATTGGAATGAATCTTACTCTTATAACTACAGTTAGCCCAAGTAATATGAGTTGCATCAATTTTGAGCCTAGAACTTGCAACAAGTGATCGAAGATACTCTGGCAAGGAATGATAGTTATAACTTGCAATGAATTTCCCTTAAGTATTATTCTTGACTAATATAGATTGGATCTTGCCAAAATTGTCAAAGTTTGGGAGTGTTCTCTAATATTACAAGCAAAGTTGATTGACCGTGGACCTTAGTCCAGGTCTAAAAAGAGGACAATTCGGAAACAAAGTTTCTACAGTAAAGGACCACTTCAATCTGCTGAAAGGATCCCAAGAGGACATTTTGGCCTAAAGAAGAAAATCCTACCTAGGATGACTAGAAATCTTGTGACTCCAAGTGATAAAGCTTCGTAATGTTCCTATTGCAAGGAGCTAGGTCATTTCAAAAGGGAATGTCCAAAGCACCCTAAACACCAACACTCCGAGCGGCACAACATTGGACATAGCCACATCAATTGACCCAACATGACTCAAAGAGAACTTGAACTTACAAGGAATGAAATTGTACAAGCTCTAGTGATCCATAATATACCAGATACTTAGGAAACACCTATAAGATATCCATGAGATGTAACTACAATAAACTCTTCTCTTGTAATCCACACTCAAATAGATCTAATACAATAAGTTGCATTTCAAAAGACTGCATGCTTATGAGTGATCATAGTAGCGCAGCAAACATGTGATGGGTACTAAGCCACATGCCTTAAGCCCCATTAATGTTTGTCTTCCCTAGTTCTTCCAAGATGAGGACATCTCGAGTTCTCTAAGGGGGAGAGAATGTAACATTCCGTTCTACCCCCCGCCTACAAACTCCCTCCCCCCCCTTTTGTTAAAGGGGATTGAAAAAAAACTTTAATTGTCTCCCCCCAGCCATTGCCAAATAGGTGACAAGGGGAGGAAGGAGATGACAACGATGGCATCGAGGAAGCTGACAACATTGAGTGGGTGATGGCATTGAGGATGCAGAACATGACGATGATGGAGGAGGGAGGCCACAGACCTACTACCTCCCCCCCATCCCTCGACTAATGCATATGATAAGTGGTGGGTGGGGGAAATACCACCACCAGCACACCTCTTCCACATGCCCCCCCCCCCCCCCAATAATACACCCCCACCACCTATAAAATCCCCCCCCCCCCCCCCAATCATAAAGAGACATAGGTGACATTACCTCTTTCCCCCTTCCCTTTTGCTGTCGAGGGAGGGAGGGAGGGAGGGAGGGAGGAAGTGACAGAGAGAAAGAGAGAGAACCCCCCCAAGAAGGTTCTCCTCCCTTTCCCCTCTTAAGAGGGTGACCACACGAACCTTTTTCCCATTTGCCCGTAAATAACTATACCTTTTTCCGTAAGAATTATCCTCTATCTGTAAGCCTAATTCTCTCCCCAATTGGCCCCATAAATCGAGCGTAAGGTGCAGAAGTTTTGTATGACTCTCGCCTAAGGGAGACAAAGATCGAGAATGGTCCCCAAGCGGAAGATGTCACACGCGAATGGCAATCCCGCAACGAAAGCCTCGAGTGAGGACATCACTACCCATCCGATTGTGGTACCGATCGTAAGTAACATATTTCCAAATTGATGAATGCTTGCTTTGATTCTTGCATGAAGTACTTTAGGCCCCATACTATGCTACACAAGAATAGGTCTCCCAAAAAGGATAAATTTCATTTCATGTATTTGAAAGGTGGAGTTTGCAAAGTGCATCTAGATGCTATGTGACAAACTTGCACGTAGCATAAAAGCCTTCCAAGATATTATCGACTCTCCTTTTCTAGAAAATAATAGATAAGTATTTTACCACACTAAAAGTATGTTGAGCTTGCACGCTTGACAAATCACATGGTAAGTAATCTATCCTAGAAAAGAATCATTTCGAAACTCTAGTGCATAGTTAACACAAACAATGATCATAAGGATTAGAACTAAGACGCATAATGAAGAGCTCAAGGAATTAGGAAACCCTAAGTCGAAGGAAAGATCGATGCTTTTGTACTTGTTGGGAAGAGGGTTGGGTTATCAATGTTGCAACGTAAGTAGCTACTAGGACTTATGTCTTGTACAATGTTTGAAACCTTAACATATGCCTTAGTCGAAAGAAGGGTGTGCTAAGTAAATTTTACATAGAACCGCTCCTGATTCCAAGGGGGAGAGCAAACACGCGATGGAAAGGTTATCGCGACTATTCCTGCAATGTTTGGAAAAGGATACCATTGTTTTTATTGATTGATCAAACAATGTCCTAAATGCTTTTGCATTAAGTTGATTGTTGGGATGTGATTTTGATGATTATTCCAAGTGTTTGTGTTTGATGGTAAATGCATGGTGGCAAGGGTCTGTGATGACAAGTTGCCATAGAAATAAAGGAATGTTCTCTTGGAAGATGATATTAGGCCAATTGCCTCAATTGAGCTTGATTCTTAATTGGATTAATTAAGGAATGATATTTTGCGCGGGTGGATCATCTCTAAGGTCACATCATGTTTCAACCCAAGAGGGCACTCCTCGATTCACGGGCGGAAGGTCAAGTGGTGAAAAGGCCAACCACGGAAGTTGTGTCTCGCTCCTAGGTCACTTGGGGTCAGTGGAGCTCTAGACACCCCTTGCCTAGTCTAGAACGGAGTTATAGACTACTATGACCTAAACGTCTAGGGTGTTGGAAGATCCTATTCTAGATAATGGATAGAAATTATCGTGCCATGTGATTTGGACTAGGTCCTTCTATTGGATAGAAGGGATACATAATTTCTCATGTATTGGCAGGGGACAAAGAGTAACTGGAAAATAAGTTAAGGAACTTGTTTGTCAAAATGACTATTTGCTATGTTTTTGTGTCAATGCTACAAGTTACACGAACGAACCATGTTACCTAAAAGGCCTAATTAAGGAAGCTAATTTTAAATGTCACACATAAATGTGGTAGGACCTAATTAGAAAAACTAAAGCTGTCAAGGGAAGCAGGTGGGCGGAACCCCAACGGGTCCACCGTCCTATGGTAGGGTGGTCCCAAAGAACTGGGAGGCTTCTCACAAGGTTTTACCATCGTGACCTTTAAGTATCATGAGGTTAAAACCCGATTCATGCTGTTTTAGGGGACCGAAATGGGATTATGCCCTACAGGCATAGAGGTTGAGTGGCGCATCCCTCTTGTTTTCCATTCTCTTTAAACCAAGTGCGGCATGGGTTTGCTTCAGCTTGGGTATCTCTATGTAAAGTAGGATGTCCAGAACCCGATGCTAGAATGTTGTTAGGAGACCTTGACCCCTAGGAACCCATATTTCAAGTCGATCCTAGTGGGTTCGGGCCGCGAACATTCTATTGCGAGGCGACGAACTTGGGAAACCCTAGGTGACAAACCCCGGAACATTCCATGGGAGTGCTAGTCATCGACACTTAGATTCATTTCTCGATGGACCGCTAAAATGTGCTTGGACAGCCAATAGGCGGGCATGTTACATTGAAGAAGAGAGCTGATTTTTGTATCTAATTTAAAAAATATAACTACGTAGTTAGTCCTATGATTGAGAATAAATATGTAGTACAAGTACCATGTGGTGGGTGTTGGGAGCTTGAAAATTATGGGCTAGCTATCACACTAAAAAAGAGAGTTCATTTTGGTATCTAACTTTATAAGTAGGAATCCAATGTAAATATTATTAATTAATAATACAAATTTTTTGAAAAGATTGTCTTCATTGCTTTCGTATTGTGCTTAATGAAGATGTGAAATGAACCTAGTGTGTAAGGAATAATTAGAGAAACTACTTTTAAATGTCAAATAGCATGATAGCATACTTTGTTTTGAAAGCTAAAGAAAAACCACATTCAATTGGAAAGTAGGTGATCATCTTTCCTTGATGAAAAACAATCAATGGTTGGATGGACTTGATAAATCAAGTATTTTCCTCGTATGAAATTTTAAGAACAAGAGTTGGGGACGCTTAATTTTCCTAGGGTTTGGACTTAGATCCAAGTCATGTACTATTTTAGGGGAACGGAGATTAGATTTTACCTTATAAACAGAGGGGTAGATCTCAACCCATCTCTCAATCACTAAAGTGCAACAATTGACCCAAGTATTTCATATGCCAATTTATTAAGTGATATAGAATATGACTTATGGAGGATACAATGGGCTGAGTGTCTACAATTAGTCCATTTTATTGTATTCTACACAAGTCAAACAAACCCTATAGTATAAAGAGAGGACACATCAATGACCTTGACCCAGTGGGCTTATTATGGCATGACTAGGGTCATGCAACCCAATTGTATGGTCATAGCTAGCCATTGGTGTTGTGCCAACAATTATGGAATGAAAGAGCTCCCTAATTTACCTTGGGAATACTTAGGACTCAACACTATGAACAAATCTCCTACTTATTTTGAATCGATGTGCAATAATTTCATGATAATGATATGTACTTATCCTAATTTCCCTTAAATTCAAAATCTTGTGTAAACTTTTTCTTTTGAATCTTGGTCCAAGATCCTCTGTATAGAAGCTTGTAATCCCTCGATATATAAATAAAATATAAGTATGTGAGCTTCATTTCAAAAATCCATGTAGCATGCATCATGAATAACTAGTCTCAAGAAAGAAGACATTTGAGTTTACCAACAAGAATGTGATAATGAATTTGTTAGAAATAGTGAAAGGTACTAATCAATATCATAAAATTTTTAAGAAAATACTCATCTTTTCACCATATGCAAATCATAAAATTTAATCTAATGTGGAGGTATGCTCTCATATTTCCTTAATTAATGCATGATGATTACTAGAAATGTATGACACCTATTTCCAATAACCTATAGAGATGGATCTCAATTCATTCTTACCCTAAGAGAAGAAATATACCATACAATGGTGCAAACCTTTGTCCCTCAAAACTTTCAATTTAATCCAAATCATTGGACTCAATATTGAGGAATCCGCTTATCTCTCCATCTATATTGATTTGACAAATAGTAATAAATATGATTTATGGAAGTTGTGTTGGGTAGAAAGACTTTTCCTTGCTTAACTTTATATGTTCCATAGGAGCTAGAAAAACTCCATGGTCTATAGAGATGATGAGACATGGCTCCTTAATTAGTGGTTCTATCATAAAGTCACCAAAATTGTCAATGCAAGTCGAGTTGATGTAACTCCTAAATCTCGAGCCAACAACTACAAGCTCGAGGATCTTCCCAACTTATCTAGTGTATATTTAGGGCTCAATACCCAAAGTGAACCCCTTACTTATTTTACAATTTTCGTATAAGAATTTCATGGTTAAGTATTGTATATATAGCATGTATATCACTCATTCCTAGAGAACATATAAAATCCTTTTTGAAGCATATATTAGCTACTCTTATATCGCCAATGGTGCAAAATTACGATAATATAAACTCTCTTTTTTTAATATATTTTCTACCATGATGGCTAAAATAAAGATAGTTGATACATGTAATGAAGCTCTTTCTTATTAGGCAATTCCTAATGTTACGACCTTGCAAATATTAAGTTATGTAAATGTGTTACTAATGATGAATAGAATAAAAAATGCATAGAGATAAAATGTATCAATATTCTTTCAAGTTTCTTCGATCATAATACCCTTAGGCTATTTTAACTATCATTGACCTATCAAATGAGAAAGAGAGAAAATTCCTACTCAAACACATCAAGCCACTTGAGTTTAATGGCAAATAAACAAAGGTGGAGATAAGTTCTGAATCTTGGATTGAGGAGATGAAAGATTACTTATTTGCTACTAGAACTAGTCTTGCGAATCAAACAATGGTCACACAACTAAGGCTTACAAGAGAACCACGACTTTGGTGGAAACAATGGTGATGTAATAAGGCTTTGGTGACATGGAGTCAAATCAAGGTGGCAATCTAAAACTAATATCTGTCTTTGACATATTATACTCTCAAAATTAAATGAGTTCTTTAGCCTCAAATAGCAAGGACTAACTCTTAAATAATATTATTCTGGTTTTTTTACACTACAAATTTTTGCATCCCACATGTCCATGAGCCAACAGGTGGTAAATCCATTTCTCAATGGGTAGTTGGAAGCAATGAAGCCCAATGACCTAGAAGACACTTTCATGAGAGCGTAGCCACTGGTGGCTACTCTTCTAAGGCAATACAACTAGATCAATAGGTTTCCTTATGCTAAAAGGGCTTGAGTAAACTATTGGTAGGGAAACTTTAATTAGGGCCGCATAAAGCTTAATCATGGCAACAATAACAACAACAACAACAACAACAACAACAATAGGAATTGGAATAATGTGCCACGTTCCTTTAAATGCAACCAACCAAGATACTGCTACACTCAATGCCCTAACATGGGAATGAACACCTATGTTAATGCTCCTTACAACCCTCCTAGGAAAGGAAATTTCAATAATCAAGGATGCAAATGCTGGGCAAGGTATGGAGCTAGATCAAGGGCTAGATCAAGGACTAATTAGACAAGGAGTAGGATAGGAGCAAGGCATGGAGCTCGAGCTCGTGTTTGTGCTATCACAAGCAATGAACTAGATCTATCTCTTAATGAAGAAGCCAAAAGAGGGTCTATTTATACTTTAATAAACAACCAAGGCTTTGAGTGATAGTTTTTTGTCATCTAAATTCTATTTGAACATCAAGGTATCTCTTTCTAAATCTTGATCAACTTTGGAGATACACATTCATTTATTTCCCTTAAATGTATAAAAATGCTAAAGTTAAATCTCTCACCCTATAAGAAACTCATTGTAGAACTAGCAAATAGGAGGGAAAAAATGTTCACTCAATCCATTCGGAATATCTAGTTTAAATAAGGGGAAGAGACCTTGACAAAAAAAATTTGAGTCATGCCGTTAGGAAATTATGATCGCCTCTTTTAATAATGGATTGGTTAGCCTCTTATCGAGCAAACATACACTATAGGGAAGGTCAAACCACTTTTTAAAACCCATATGGAAAAATGGTCCCAAGCCACCAATACACAATAGCCTTCAAGTAGTTTGACTACAAATCCACCTCAATCAAACATCTAGTGTGGTAAGTAAAATGGGTATGGTCATGTGGCTACTAAATGTCTGATGCCCTCAAGGCTAGCACCAAACCATCACCATTATGTACTTTTTGCCTAAAGATAGGGCATCTAGGTACAAATTGTTGGCATAAGATAGGTCAATGGCAACAAAAGGCATGGGCAATGCAATAAAATTACAATTCCATAGACAAGAATAATACTACTTGCAAGATTGAACCACCTAACCAAGTTTTAAGGTAGCGAGGTTTGCCTACCCAAGGAAGACCTCCAGTGCCCCAAAACAATTATAATAGTGATTGGAATTATGAAATAAATTCTCCTTTTAAGATAAATAATGAAAACTTTCGTTATACATTGGGACAAAATGGACAACAAAAGCCTAAGGGACCAATAATTTGTTATCAATGCCAACAAGAAGGTCACATACTATGTACTATCCAAATGTATGCAAAAATCAAGACTATATGCCTCTTTGCAAGAAGTGTAGCGGTAAAGGGTATTATGAAGAAATTTGTCCCAAGCAAGACGATAGCAATATTAATAGTAAATAAGTATCTAACGATCCCTCAACTTCATATGCAAATTTAGTTGAGGTAGAAACAAAAGAGCAAGAATGCAGAGTTAAGACAGAAATCCTACCTCATAGGGTAACTTTTAAGGTTGACCCAATGATTGGTGTTATCACTAGAGTGCAAAAGAAGCAACAAAAAGAGCAAGGTTTAGATAAAGAGAGTCCGCAACCAAAAGGAGCTACAAAAAAAAAATCTAAGCATGTAGATCCTAATGTAGAGTTACCTAAATCATATTCTCCTCAACATTCTTCTAATCATCTGTTAATACCTATGTCCTTGGGGCGAATCCTAAAATTTAGGTGGGGGTAGCTCCATTTCCTAAAAGGCTAGTACCCCCAAGAGGAGAAAGTAAAGAGCAAGCAAAGATGGTGAATAAGGCCTATGAACGTTGGGAAACATTGGAGGAAGTACACTTGACAACTAACCTCTAACAATTGCTCTAAATAGACCCTACATATCAAAGACAACTTTATCACAAATTATTTTGATACATAAGAAAAAAAAGACACTAATGCCTCTAAAAGAAGCACAAACGCATCCAAAAGGAAAACAACTAAGGATGTAAAAATAGTAGATTTATTTGTGGATCCATGAGTGCCAGTAATAGATATTATTAGCAATGGACATTTGTTGAATGAAGTACAATTAGATGGTGGATCATCACTAAATTTGTGCACTTTTTGCATATAACAGGTTGAAAATATTTTCCTAACTTGGAAGATGTGGAGGGGGATGAAGTACTTACATCAAATTTGGACAAAATATTGACAAAACATTCAATAATTATAGAAGAAATTGGTGCTAATAAGAATGGTTATGATGAATTAAAAAATAATGTATTTAATGCTTTTCCTTTGAAAGATAGATGTTATGTCTTTTGGTTTTGAACAACTTCCAGTTGCAGCTAAAAAATGACTTATTATTGCCTCTATTGGAAAAAAAGGAAAGGGATATGAGAAATAAGGATAGGTCAAACCTTTATAAGGGCCAATGTTACCTAGTGATAAGGATGACCCATCTCCAACATTAAATAGATTTATGTAAACTACTAATGGATGTCATGATAGCTATGAACATATAATTAGAGAATTAAATGAGCCATTAGAAGGTGAGCGAGAAGAAATAGTGATTGCTGTGTAAATGAAGCAATGAATAAAATTTTTGAGCTACAAAAGGAGCAAATTTCCAATTTAGGAAGAAGTGATATCTAGAGGAAATTTCACTTCTAGAGATGTATTTGGAGGAGTAGGAATTTAAATTAAATAGTGATGCTCTTCAAATGGAACAACCTTCATCTACTATAAGAAATATTTAGTTGAACATGAGAACTTGGTTAATTCTTGGAGAAAAGACAAGTATACGTTCCCTTTCAGAATTGGAGTTCAAGTGAAAAGTCCTATCAGCACTCCCTGGTTATATCAGTCCCTTAAGTGCTCTCTTAATACTAACCGCAAGATATACCTACATTTTGATAGGTACAGAGTTGGTTATTATAGAAGCCATATTAAATTGATTAAGATTAACTTGCAATATATTCACAAGGTTTGTGTTGCCTCATCTAGAGGAAACCTCAATAGATTTTATTGTTTGTGGTGGAGATGGAGTCGAACCACAACTTAGATGGTTTGAACCATTATCACCTAATAACTTTATAGAGCTTGAATGAGTCATTCATTATCTAGACTATTGGATCCTTCATCTAACCAATGGTCTTGGAGTTCAAATGATTGAAAGGTGAGAAGGATCGAAGCTTGCACGCGAGCTATGGCGGGAGAGCAAGAGCAAGAAAGAGAGAGACAAGAAATGGGAACTCCAACGGTCACAATGTGTGACCGGGCCTTCCTTTATTCAAACTGCCACTAAAAGAATAAAGAATAAAGTGACGTGACGGCGCCCGCCACCTGCAGTGTGCAGTGGCGGGTACTGTCAGTGTAGTAATACACGAGGCGGCACGGCGGAGGCACCTTTACCCCCAACAACCTCCCACTTAAAGGCGAATCTACCCTAGTGAGAGAGAAAAGAAAAAAAGAAAAGACAGTACAAATGTACATAGGTACAAGGGATGAGGAAAGGCAACATCTCATCCAACGCCCATCAACCTCCTGAGGAAGGCAAAGCGCTCAGTAGTGAGGCTCTTCGTGAGCAGATCTGCAGGATTCTCGTCAGTGGAGATCTTGACAAGGTCAACAGACCTGTCCTCCATGACGCCACGTATAAAGTGATACCTCACCTCAATGTGTTTCGTCTTCGCATGGAAGACCGGATTCTTAGCCAACTGAATGGCACTCATAGAATCCGAATGTAGTGTAGGTGTAGCATCAATCCCAAGGTCAGCAACTAGACGGCCTAACCATATGGCCTCCTTGCAAGCCTCAGTGGGGCTGCAACATACTCGGCCTCAGTGGTAGACAAAGCCGTACACTTCTGAACCCTGGACATCCAAGAGACAGCCCCTCCAGCATAGGTGAATACATAGCCAGAAGTGGACTTCCTACTATCTGCATGTCCTGCATAATCGGAGTCAGTGTACTCCACGACCCCTGTATCCTGGCTGCCATAGCAAATACACATATCTGCTATGCCCTCAGGTACCTCATGATACCCTTCACAGCATCCCAATGTCTGCTGCCAAGTCTAGCCATATAGCGTGCCACAACACCAACTGCAAAGGCAATATCTGGACGAGTGGCTATCATGGCATACATCAAACTGCTCAAGGCTGAAGCATAAGGGATCTGGGCCATCTCGGCCCTCTGCTCATCTGTCTGCGGACAATTGGCCTGTGATACCTTCACATAAGAAGGCAATGGACAACCAATAGGCTTTACGTCCTGCATGCGGAAGCGCTCAAGGACTTTATGAATATACTCCCTCTGTGACAAGTAGAGGAGTCCCCGATGCCTGTCACGTCTAATGCGCATACCAAGTATGTGAGAGGCCTGTCCCAAATCCTTCATCTCAAAGCTCTTCTTCAGCTGAGATTTAAGAGCATCTAGCTCATCATGAGCTTTCCCTACTATCAGCATATCATCCACATAGAGTACCAAAATAAGCAATGAACCATCACGGGGTTTCTTCGTGTAAAGACACGGATCGATAGCACTCCTGTTGTAGCCTTGTGACTGCATAAAGGCATCAAACTTATGATACCATTTCCTAGGTGCCTGCTTCAAGCCATAAAGACTTTTCTTCAACTTGCACACTAGGTGCTCCCTGCCAGGTTCTGCAAAGCCCTTAGGCTGCTCCATATAGATCTCATCATGCAAGTCTCCATGTAAGAAAGCCGTCTTGACATCCATCTGATATAGATCTAAGTCAAGTTGAGCAACCAAAGCCAAGACCAAGCGTAGGGTGGTCAGCTTAACCACAGGAGAAAAGACCTCATCAAAGTCTACACCATGCTCCTGCTTAAAACCCTTTGCTACCAATCTAGCCTTGTATGCCGGCTTGGGGTGTCCAGGGGTACTTTTCAGCTTGTACACCCACTTGCATGGCAAAGCCTTCTTACCCTTATGCAAGGCAACCAAATCCCAAGTCTCATTCTTATGCAAGGAGTCGATCTCAGACTGCATAGCCCTCTCCCAGGAGTGACTGTCACCCCTGCGCACAGCCTCATCATAAGTGAAAGGCTCTCCTGCATCTATAACCAAAATATAATGCATAGAGGGCTGAAATCTATCAGGTGGACGTCTGTCTCTAGCAGACCATCTCACTGCAGGCTCTGCTGCCTGCCCAGCTGCCTATCCAACACCCTGACCATGAGCATCTGCTGCAGCTGTAGGCTATCCAACTGGCTGTGCAGGAGCTCTAGGCTCCTCCTGAAAGATCACTCTGCGGATCTCAACCACTTTCTCAGGCTGCCTGTGCATCTTGTCTTCATGGAAGACTACATCATGGCTGCATACTATTTTCCGCGCCTGCGGATCCCATAAGCGATAGCCCATCTCTCCTGAATCACCATAACCAAGAAAGATGCGTTTAATGCTCTTTGGATCCAACTTACTCCTCTTGTCCTTGGGCACATGGCAGAATGCCTCACATCCAAAGACACGGAGATGCGCATAAGAGGGTGGCTTACCAGCCCAAACTTCCTCTGCAACCTGGAAATCCAATCCACTAAAAGACGATCGGTTTATGACATGCACTACTGTACTAACTGCCTCAGCCCAAAAGCTCTGTTGTAGGCCTGCATGGCTAAGCATAGAGCGGACACGCTCCTGAATAGTCCTGTTCATGAGCTCAGCCAAACCATTCTGGGCGGGGGTGTAAGGGGCGGTCAATTGACGCAAAAACCCCTGTCATCATAAAACTGCTCAAAAGCACGTGAGACATATTCTCCCCCATTGTCAATCCTAAGGCATTTCAGGCTGAATAGGTGCGCTGAAATCAGTATGAGTTGCTGGAAAATGGCTGCTGATAAACGTGGCTGAATGTTGAGTGTGGGGGGGCTCAATGATGGCCCAAGGTAGGCACATACCAAGCCATGAAGGCCCAATGCAAAGGGGAGGAAAGATATGAGCTATGGAGCTCAAGAAGAGTGGCTGCCCCTTGTTCCTGCCCTGTTTCAAACTGAGAATACACTCCAATGCCTGCAAATGCTGAAGCAATACCTTAAGGGCAAGGCCCTGATGAAGCTCAAGAAGGCCGGGATGGAGCTCGGGAAGCTGGGGAGAGTCGGGAGCTCGAGAGGTCGGCTATGGTTGCCGGGATGGAGACCCAATGCGTAAAGCGAGTCGATGCAAAGGTCGAGAAGCACCGAGTCGAGCTCGAGCAAGAGAATGCCAAGCTCTGATACCAGTTGAAAGGTGAGAAGGATCGAAGCTTGCACGCAAGCTATGGCGGGAGAGCAAGAGCAAGAAAGAGAAAGACAAGAAATGGGAACTCCAACGGTCACAATGTGTGACCGGGCCTTCCTTTATTCAAATTGTCACTAAAAGAATAAAGAATAAAGTGATGTGATGGGCGCCCGCCACCTGCAGTGTGCAGTGGCGGGTACTGTTAGTGTAGTAATACACGGGGCGGCACGGCGGAGGCGCCTTTACCCCCAACAATGATTAGGAATATTTGGAAAAACACAATTGAATCTTATGACACTATCATCAAATATTATATGCTCCAACATCATGTGGACCAGAGTATATAGTATGTAAAACTAATTCTATGAAAACCCCACTCATCGTAAAGTCCAATAAGGATTCAAAAGCTAACATATGCTACACAAGTACAAATCTAGAAAGATCTACAAGAAAATATTTGCCCAATGTATCAAGTGTTTATAAAATAGAAAATGTGGATTATGTTAGAATCTAACTATTATATATTATAGGGCTTTCCCCTTGGTCCATTCTATGAATGTGGAGGATGATGTACTAGAAATGAGTGCAAGGCATAGTCTACTCGAAAATGTTTTGATGGAGATATGAGAAGATGTGCCAGTGGTTACACCTCACAAAATAGCCTCTCCATATGTTAAGAAGCCAAAAGTGGAAATACTTAAGATAGAAATGGCCAAAGGGAAATATCTAAATTTAGGTGCTCAATTGGAACCCCACAATCGAGAAAATTTTAAAGAAATATTGTGAGTGCATGTGGGGATATTTTCTTGGGCATATAAGGACCTTAAGGGTATGAATGCTGAACTTTATCTACATTATATTGATATGGAGCCAGGCACAAAACTTGTATGCCAACATCAACGAAGAACAAATCTTATGTATGAAAAATTGGTCAAGAATGAAATTACTACGCTTCTAGATACGGGATTTATCTTTTTGCAAAAGTGACATCACCACTAACAAAATTGTAATGATGGAATATCCATTTTAATTAAGATGAGGCCTATCACATAGCCTTTGAGTTCCTTAAACAAATGTGAATTTAGGAACCAGTATTAGCACTGCCAAGTTGGACAAAGGAATTTCACATTCATGCATAATATTTTTGGACCATCCATACTATAGACACTAAAACGAATGAGTAACATGGCTCATAACTCTCGTTAACGTGGTAACTTCCATGACGGGTGGCTATAGTCCTTGTTAATCTGAAAAAAATATCGTTATGATTCTCATTTTTTTTAAATTGAGATCTTCTCTATTTAATGATTTTAGAGTTCTTCAAGTCCATTTTGCGAGAAGTCAGGAAGCTTTTAAATCAAAGTCGAGATATCACATCCTCTCCCCCTTAGAGGAATAAAGATGTCCTCATCTCGAATGAAATTGGGAATATTAGTTACATAGTGACTCATGGTCAATCCAAGTGGCATCCTCTTCAAGGTAGTCTTTCCACTCGACAAGATATTCTTTAAGGGTTTTACTCCTCAATTTTCTCTCCCTTATATCAATTACTCTGTCAGGTTATAGCTCAAGGACTCCTTGGTTAGGTATTACAACTTGTTGATCATCAAGAATATGGTTATGGTTAGCTACGTATGCTTTCAATAAGCTAACATGAAATACATTGTGGATTTGTATATTCTTAGGGAGTTGTATCTTATAAGTGCTTGGTCCTAAGCACTGAAGAACCTTATAGGGTCCCCAATATCTTAGACTTATCTTCTTAAATTCTCATAAAGACAAAGAACTCTTCTTTGGATGGACATGGACGAAGACCATGTCTCCTTCTTTGAAGATTCGTTCTTGCCTTTTTAGATCAGCATATACATTTTATCGGTACTTGGTAACTTGAATATCTTGTCTAAAAATCTTGATTTGATCATCCATTTCTTCTAACATTTTTCTCGAAGCTTATACCCTCAGAGTAGAATCAGAAAAATTAAGTGGCATACAGTAACCTTGACCATATAGTGCCTAAAATGGAGTCATCTAAATACTTCGATGATAGGAGACATTATAAGAAAATTCCACTAAGGGTAGATATTGAATCCACCTTTTAGGTTCCTTGCTGCAATATGCGTGCAAAATATTCTCAATCAATTGATTAACTCGTTCAGTTTGCCCATCATTTTGTGGATGATAAGCAATGATGGAACAAAGTTGGGTCCCTATGGCTTCAAATAAACTCTTCTAGAAATGTGATGTGAAAAGAGAATCACGATCACTGATGATCCTTTTAGATAACCCATGTAACCTAAAAATATATTTTACAAAATTCTTGCAATAACTGAAGCTTTGTTATTGGTTTTTGTTGGACTAAGATGGGCGACCTTTGTTAGCATGTCTACTATTACCATTATTGAGTTATATCCTCCTTGCACAAAAGGTAACCCAACTACAAAGTCCATGCTAATAAACTCCCATCTCATCTAGGGAATGTCAAGTGGCTGGAGTTTTCCTGGTAACTTTATATGTTCAGATTTTACCCTTTTACAATTTAGACATTCAATGACATACTTAAGTACATCACCCTTGAGTCTTTGCTTGTAATAGCTTTTTCTGACATCATTAAGAGTTTTTGTATACCTCGGGTGTCCTAAAAAAGGAGAGTCATGTGCTTCCCAAAGTATCCTCCTATTGAGAGTTTGACTTGAAGGAATGCATAGTCTTATTCTGAAATAAACAAGTCCTTCATCTTCATCTATAGAGAATTCTCGATACTTAGTCTTGAGTTTGGGGTATTGTTCCTTATTCTAAACTTCCCAAAACAATTGTTGATAGTCTGGGTCCTTGCTTGCTTCATCCTTAGTCAACTCGATGATAGGATTAGTTGCCATTGATACTATTGTATCTAGAGTTTTTGTCCTAGATGGTTCTTTAGTGATAAGAGCATTAAGGAAGGCTTTACGGCCAAGGACATCTACTACTACATTTTCTTTACCATGTCCGAACTTAATTTCAAAGTCATACTCCTACAGAATTTTGATCCACTATCATTGTCTCATATTAAGATCAGGTTAAGTAAAAATCCACTTAAGACTTTTTATGATTTGTGACTAAGGAAAACTTATTTCCAAGTAAGTAATTTCTCCATAAATTGAGAGCACGAATCACAACTAACAACTCCAAGTCGTGAGTAGCATATCTCTTTTCATGGGCTTTCAACTTTCTCGAAGAGTAAGCTACAGGATGACCTTCCTGCATTAGTACACATCTCAATGCAAGAGAGTTGGCATCTGTGACAACTTCGAATTCCTTACCTAAGTTAGATAGCCTTAAGATAGGAGTAGTTATCAAACTATACTTTAGTTGCTCAAAGCTAGATTATTCAATCGGCGTTTAGATAATGGCAACTTGCTTTTTGAATAGGTCTTAAGGGAGGTGCTACAATTTGGACATAGATTCTAATGAATATCATATACCATCCTGTTAGACCTAGAAAACTTCTCACTTCCTTGATAATGGTTGGGGGTGGCCAATCTTAAACATCTTTGACCTTGGCAGGATCTAATGATATACCTTCAGTAGACACTATGAATCCCAAGTATTCAATCTTGCTTTTGAAGAAGGCACGCTTCTTCTTCTTGGCATACAACTTGTGTGTTCTCATTATTTCCAGGACAATGCGAAGATGTGGTTCATGATCTTCTTCTTCCTCAAAATAAGTTAGGATGTCATCAAAGAATACAATAACAAAATCATCGAGATGAGGCCTGAAAATGTCCTGCATTAACCTATTGAAGGTAGTTGGGGCATTTGTCAACCCAAAAGTCACCACGATGATGAATTCGAAATGACTGTATCTTGTATTGAAGGTGGTTTTAGGAATATCTTCATCCTTTGATTCTGATTTGATTATATCTTGACCAAAGACTGATCTTAGAAAAGATCATTGCTCCTTGTAGACGATCAAGAAGCTCATCTATCCTTGGGATCAGGTACTTATTCTTCATTGTTACCTGGTTTAGCCCTCAGTAATCGATACAAAGATAGAGAGTTTCATCTTTCTTCTTTTGGAATAATACTGGGGCTCCCCATGGTGAACTACTTGATCGAATATACCCTTGTTCTATCAGTTATTTGAGTTGCTCTTTTAGTTCGATGGATTTAGGAATAGACATTTTGTAAGGTCTTTTTGCAACTGGAGTGGCTCTTGGAACAAGTTTGATCTCATGATCGACTTCTCTTTCCAGAGGTAACTCAATTAGATCTTCAGGAAATATGTTGACGTATTCTTTTAACCAGGATGGTTCTTCTTTTGTATGGCCATCTTGATTTACCTTGTTAAACTTGATCAAGTAAACATGTAATCCTTTCTTCAAGCCTTTCACAATTCGAGAAGCTTTTGCTAATTGAACTTTAGGTTTCCCTATTTCACCTTGTGTAGTTGCTATTTCACCATTCAAATCATGAAATGTGACTTGACCTTTTCCACAATGGATATGAGTATAAATGGGAATCAGCCAATTCATTCCTAGTAAACATTCATAAGCTCCTAAGTTCATTACTCTGAACCTCATACTTGAAAGGTTTTCTCCTAGGTTAAACCCTACCTTGGCAGTTTGCTGTGTAGAAAGTACTTCCTTTCTATTTGCTAATTCCACAAGTAGTTTTGATACATTTACTGTATCTATTTTTAATTTCTTGGTACACTTGGGAGAAATAAATGAGTGTGTACTTCCACAGTCAATCGAAATTTTAAATGATTTACCTCTATGACTAGCTGGTGTTTGTATTACCGAATATTGACAATTTGGACCCTTCTTATGGAATGCAACATGAACAGTTGCTTTTTCAATATCTTCTTCCATAGTAGGGTCTTCCTCCATATTAGTCACTTTTATTTGACGTTCTTCCTCTTGCTATAGCTACTTGACCACGGCCTTGGGCAGCTCTACCTTGACCTCGAAATTGGCATTGGCGATGGTTTCCACCAAGCTTTGGACAATCTCTTCTAAAATGTCCTTACAATGAAAGCACCTAAGACCATCCCTCTTTCCCTAGGTATGAACAAAATTTCCAATTGCATTGGATTTTACTTTTTTCTTCTGACCTTGGTGAAATTGTCCTTGAGTTCTTTTTACTTGACCATTGAATCCTCATTTGCTCTGGTTATTGTAGCTCCACAATTTATTATTTTTAGGCTTTAATTGTACTTCCCGCACAACAGGAGCAGCTTGAATCAAAGCATCTTGGAGGTCTATTGGACACATTGATTTCTAATAAGTGTTTAGAGGAGAATTTAGCCCATTATAAAACTTGGGCACTTGTTGAGTAGTATCCATGGAGGGTTTTTTTTTAAGAAGTGAAGCAAACTTGGAGTAATACGCTTCCATGGTAAACTCCCATTTGCTTCAAATTAAAGAACTCATTCATCTTCTGGGTGCAATAAGCTAGAGGTAAATATATTCCTCTTACAGCTTCTTTCAGCAAATCCCAAGTAATGGTATTTTCAGGGACACCTTGATCTTGGCACCACTACTTTCACCAAAGTCGAGCTTCGCCCATTAATTATAGCTTAGCTATCATGGCTTGGTTGGCTGGGACAGTTCCAACAGTAGTAAATTAATCTTCCATGGGTTTGATCCAAATTTCTGCATTGGCTTCTACATTCTCATCTTTCCCGGAGGTTTGATTTGCTTCAAAGATTAATTTTCTCTTGGGCTTCATTGGAAATTATTGTGGGTGCAAATTTCTGGGAAATTTTCAACGATTCCCAAGTTAAATTTTACGAAATTTATATAGGGTTAATATTAGAGTTTGATACTCACATTAATTCTCACTTATTTTATTAAAATAATTTTAAATAAAACTATTTTTTTAATTGCTAAAGTTAAATTGCAATTTTACAGGTTCAGAGGGAAAATAAGGTTCCATTATTTCCTTGTTTGATAAAGTATGAATCAATCTTTATTACAATGGATGTACAAGGTAATCAGATAGCTCACAGGTTCATCTTATTTTTTTCAAAAAAGGATTCCCTGCTACAATCTAAGCATGACATTCTAATACATCCTTTATGAAGTAACTTGGATTTTGAGAGTAGATATCTAGGAATCTATATTTTTGAGGGAATTCAGGAAATCCGTCCTTTTTATAGTTGCGGTGGCTAGAGCAACCTGTGACTTTTACTCTATCACCTGGAAGGATCTTCGTAACTTCCTCAAATATATACTGGTTTAGTTTGATATTCTTGCCTCTAGTATATAGGGTTGAGTTTAGATCGGCTCCATAAAATAGATAAATCTTGATAACTTTAAGATCTTCCATCCATTTTACCATTTTCAGATTATTCTAAAGATAAGCTAGACGGTTTGCATAATATCCTCCGCTAATCATCCACTGTATTTCACCATATAGAGGCAAGGGGTTGTATAGATCTAGTATCTGCATCATTTGATTTCTCCAGGAAAAAATAGATGAATACATAGTTGACATAAACATTACTCGAAAGATCAACAATCATTTCCAAGATTCATTATTCTTCCATAATTCAAAAACATACATTAACAAAGAGAAGAGAACATGTCGTAGGCAATATTCTTGAGCTTACATTGTATTCTATTTTAACGAGCACTCTGATACCAACTGTGAGGTGTTCGCCAAGTTCATTCCAAGGTGCACCTTTTTGTAGTCCATTAGTAGGTTTTCCAAATGACATCGTAAGATGCTCCCTTGGAACATCACGGGGTTTGTCACTCTACCCCATTGAGTCTACATTGCAATGGAAGTGTTCCGACCTTACGAAATATATACATAATTCCACAAGGGTATTTTGCCACCAAGATTCCACCCTTATAACTAGTATTTAGGGTTCCAGGATCCCATCCTAGATCATGAAGGGGTTCGTCAAATTCGAGGAGTGATGCGAAAATTACGGTCAGAGTCCCCCCCTTGCACCCACATTTCTTACTACCCAAGGCTATCTCTACAAATAGACCTTTCACTACTAAGAAGCCGGTCTAAGCCTCTCGAAGTGATAACCATGACCCCCTTTTTAAAGTAGGGTCTCATAGCTAGCTTGGGGGTAGCCTAGCGCGATCTTTCCTTTTATCCTATTTGTCAATGTTTTTAATTTGAGATCTAGATTCTAGCAAACACAAACAATCCTTCAAACAATGACAATCACACCATCGTGCAGTTCATAGCTTCCATGGCCAAGGTACACCTTAGCCTAAGGTAATCGTACATTCTAATGAGGATTCTCCTCCCCATAAAGAAGTGTTGAGTACATATCTTACAACATGTTAAGCAAGACATGAATTTTCCTTTTGGGCTAACTTACCCAACATAAGTGAATTTCCTTTAGAAAAAATATTGCGACAATAATTTAATGAGATGATTTACAAGATCCTTAAATAGATAATCACTTTTCATAACAAGCGTCAATCAACTTTAACCTTGTCGTGTTACCAATATATCGAGTTATTTTTTTAATCACTAGTGCGCATATAGTCTTTTACTCATTTCTTGCAATGTCATCCTCCAACTATTTCCATCATGATCTTATGAATTATAATACTAATTAATCTAACTACAAATTATAGGTAATAGTTAACCATTTATGCATGTATTAATAATTTAGATGAAATTGTCAATTCGTGTAAGTGAAAAATATGAAAGCTAATATTTTTTTGTACTTAGTTCTTATATGGATGCTATCCATGCAATCTAACAAGTAGATATTGTACCAATTAATGCAAAAGCTAACATTACATGTAAAATTTTGGTAAAAACCTTATTATTTTATGTGGCGATATGAAAATAATAGCTTATTTTTGAAACATGAATAACGTGGTTTGGTACGTGACATTGGGAATTTCGTCTTTGCTTGCACTTGCGTTTGCCACACCTAATGTTTCGTTAGTAGTGGCAACTCTGGCAACCTTGGGTACTCTGTATCTCCGGCAATACTCGTTCCTTGACCGGTTGCAATGGTTCTCATGGTCTTTCCACCTTGTCGCTTTGGACCCATCGTTCGCAAGTGGTCCCATCGTTCGCAAGTGGATTCAAGAGATAAAGAAGAATGAATGAGTTTGGGATGGAAGAGCATAAGAGAAGATGGCTTAGTCAAAGACCGAGACATGGGGGTTGAGCTAACCCTCCCTTGCAGCCTCTCTCTCTCTCTCTCTCTCTCTCTCTCTCTCTCTCTCTCTCTCTCTCTCTCTCTCTCTCTCTCTCTCTCTCTCTCTCTGTGTGGCTTCGTCTCGCAGCCTCTTTGAGGGGTATCCTTCTACCTCCCTCTCTCTACCTTCCTCCCGCAGCCTGTGGGGGTCTCCTTGTGCCTCCCTAAACTACTCCCCATGCCTCTTATTTATAGCTAAATTAGAGAAGAAGGGTTGTGGCTAAGAAGAAGAGCTCTTTATGGAGGGGATTTTGGCAAAATCAATAATCTAAAGCTTCCAAGATGCAATTTGATGCTCAAATCGCAAATCTGATGGTTCTATTGGCTCTGAAAGGGGTATAAAACCGCAAGACACCTAGTCAAAAATCTTCCAGATCACTCCTTCTTCTTCTCTTGTTCGGAGTGTTATTTGTTGCATGTAAATTACGACTGCAACGCGCATGATTTCACGAATCCTTCTTTTTGCATTAAATCTCCAAAACTGGCTGAAAAAGTCACTTGTTTTTTTTACATGACACCTTCTTCTAGAATTTCCATAGCTTTTTAGGATATTTACAATAAATAATATCCAAAATATCAAAAATATGCTAGTTTTGTCCAAAAATCTAGTATTTTTGGACCATCTATACTATAGACACTGACGCTAATGGCTAATATGGCTCATAACTCTCGTTCACATGGTAACTTCTGTGTGACAAGTGGCTATAGTCCTTGTTAATTTGAAAAAAATGTCGGGTTACAATCCTCATCTTTTTTTTGCTCGAGATCTTCTCTATTTAATGATTTTAGAGTTCTTTAAGTCCATTTTGTGAGAAGTCGAGAACCTTTTAAACCAAAGTCAGGATATCACAATCGGTTTGGTAAAATGTATAGCGCGTGGCATGAGCACATTAGAGAAATGATGCAAGGAGTTTTGTAAAGATAGGCCCTAGGCCATTAGGAATATGCAAGAACTATTGACATAGCTAAATGAGACCAAAGAGACCTATGGAAAACTCCTGATACAATTTGGTCAACAACACTGAGGCCTACAAGCGTGACTAGCAAAGAAGGATAAATAATTGAAAAATAGAGGCAAAGAATTAGATGAGAAAAATAAGGAATTGGAAGAGAAGATCAATGAGTTGGAAGAGGTGAAAGCTTATTTGTAAAACCTTGAAGAAGTGCAACAACATGAAAAGACAACAAAGTCCAGTAAGTTGTGCTCAAAGCACAAGTGGAACAAGAAAAAGAAAGGGTAACATCCCTCGCACAATAGTTCACAAATAGCTAGTAGACTCAAGCACAAATCAAGAAGGATTCATAGGGCTATAATTTGCTTACAAGTCCATCATCACAGAAGCCATAGCTAGAATAAAGGGAGAGGCAAAATGGGCCAACATCAAACTAAACTGACATATGGCCTCTCTTCTAAGAAAGCTAGTTTAGATAGAAGTTGTCTATATACAAAGATGTCATCACATTGTAGCAAAATTCGTTTCGTGAAGTTGTGATCACTATTGTAAATATAGTTGTTGATTAGGTGGAGAATTTGTGACCATTGTTGATTATGTGAAGAAGCTGAAGGTGCAATTAAGCCTTACTATCATTGCTCTAGAGGAGGTAGATTTTGGGAGGAATTTTAAATTACTAATCTATGAACCTGCTCTAGGGGAAGACTTGAGACCCACCTTCACCAAATAGGATCTAATGACTATGAGCTAAAAGCCATGGGTCTATGGAATGTCAGCCCAAACCCATTATCAAGTGAAGACCTTCAGCCCCAACCTAAAAAGTCCATGGAGCCACCATCTACCATGACGGCCATCATAGAAATGTGAGACTTCCTTGACTACAATATAGAAGAGGCAAGAGAGACACGAGACACCCAATAAACTAAGACAATTATCCACAAGCAATGGAAGGTCTATGAAAGAATAATCAAGGACTTGAAAGCCTTCACTCAAAAAGTAATAAAGCTTCCGCATGAAATTCCCTAACGAGAAGAAGTAGTAGTTTTGAGGAGACCTTGTAGAATTACCAAGAAAGGTATTGATTAAACATCATGAGTGACATTTAATTTCAAGGTATATGAGGGCCCAAAGTTCAAAAGACCTCTTCCCTTGTAGATTATACTGTTACCCATTAGGAGGAGGGAGAATACAGCATAAAAAATGGGTAAAACAATAGAATTTAGAATCCTTCCACAAGAGTTATCACCTCCAAGGCACTAAAAGCAGTTACCTCAAAAATTAGCTCAAGGATGCGTGGATGGGCAACCAAAATGGCATTATCCCATTCTAAAATATAGCGAGTAGGCATGGTCTACCTACTGCTACTTGCACCCTAATGAGCAAGTTGATCCATTGTATTGTTCCTATCCTCCAAGGTATGAAAGTGGCTGCAATGAAAAGGAGCATGCAAGGTACAACTTCCCTAGATTTCCAAATGTATGAGCCCTTGAAGTACATAAGATATACTTATGCTAGCCCATGGACCTTGTACACTCATTTAGCCACTTTGCATGGAGGTTTAGCATCTGCCTTGCCCCCTTGTTCATCACTACTTGTAACTACCTACAACTAATAGTGAAGCTTCTTAAGTAGTGGATTACACCCTATGAACACAAGTTTCCCACCCTTATTTTTCATGCGAATGCAAGGATTGACTTGCATGACAATGATCTAGCTACTTCTCCAAACACCATTGTTGCCATCATATTGTATAGCTATACGTGAAGATATGGTAGATGACAAATTTGTCGTGCGTATGCACTGCTTCTTCTCGGAGTCCTCCATTACACTCTATGAATTGTCAAGACTAAGAAGGGGATGCCTCCAAAGGACGTTGTGCCCTCCCCCTAAGCCATATTTTCTTTTTAAAAAAAGAGAGAAAATATATAGAGAGAGAAATATAGGTGCGCACACATTTCCACTACACCTAGGGATCCTCAAGTTACACACATCTAGTAGCTTCAGTTGGCCAACTCCCCCTAGCCCCATTTTTCCCCCATAGCATGATCTTAATGCACATCAAGGGTATGGCATCTAGGGTTTTCTCAAACAGCGTATCACCTCAACCTAGCCCCATTTCCCCCCCATAGTATTGCCTCCAGGCACATCAAGGGAGGACATATTGAGCTTGCTTGAACAACCTATCACCTTGGCCTAGCCCTATTTTGTCCCCAGCATAATTGCTCAAACAACCTTGCCCCATCTCCCAATTGCATTTGCACATGCACTTTCTCTACATAAATAGAAAGGCATGCCCCCTTAGGGAGAGCACACGTTGGCTTGGAGGTTATCATGAAGATTCATCAAAAGACCCATCAACATCAATGGCCTTGCATCCTCAATCCATGCAACTCTTTTAACAACACCACCATCATTTTCTCACATGTCGATAGTCACCCATCAACACCTCTTCAACATTGACAAATCATTAGTTATCATCATAATAGGCTAATAGCTTCAAATGCAATGGTTCATCAACAACAATATCCATTACCCATCCTTTAGAGCTACTACTTCATAGGTATCCTAGCATTTGACATCTTTAGTATAAGCTCTAGTATGCCACCTTTGATGTGAGTGCCATGGGGCTAACACTCATTTAGGAGGGGAATAATGTTAACAACAAAAGTGAAAGGGAAAAACAAAGGAAGATAAAGTATACAAGTATCATAAATTAATTTTGAAGCCGCCTTAGATTAGCTAAGATACTAGTGATGTTTTAGAAATTTTGCATTGATTATGAGGGTTGACCATACAACTTGTATTAATCACTATGGGCTCTTGAGGTTATGATAATATCTAAAATAAGGTGGCCTATTTAATTTTCATCATAGAATAGCCCATAGGCTTTGGGAAAAGTGTGCAATTAGAGCAGGATTGGCCATGAGTCCATAAAGTGGGTAGGATGCCCAAGAGGGATGGAAACCCTATTTTTTTGTATAAAAGGGATGAAAAAGAATAGAGCAAGCTATTCAATTTGCTTGTTTCTTGCTTTATCTTTGCTTGCTTTGTGGAGAGATGGAGAGGGAGAGATTGACAGTGAGTATGAGGTTGAGGAACTTAAGGGGTGAAGCTCTTGTCATTTTCCTGTCTAAGAGTGAGTGAAAGGGTGGGGGACTTGAGAGGTGAAGCTCTTGTCATTCTCCTCACTTCTTACCCATCCCTTCATGGGGTGAGAGGTGAAGGGTGTGTGTGAGGTTGAGTGAGAGAGAGTGAGGAGACATCCATGAGCTTGAAGTGAATATTCACCAACCTTACCTCAATAGGAGGCAAAGAAGGTGGATTGCAATACTTCAAGAATTCAATCTTGAAATCTAGAAGGATCCTAAGGCATAACTTGAGTACAAAGATTATCACATTGAATGTGAGTACTTTTATTTCCACAATAGGCTATGCATTCCTAAGGATTGGAAAGCAAAGGATAAAATTCTTTGGAAAGCACATGATAGTCGAGTTGTAAGACATCTAAGTTATGCAAAGACTTTAAATGTAGTAAGAAAAAGCTACTTTTGGCCAATTGTGAGACAAATAATATTAGTTATTGCTCTCAACTCTTACCATGATTACCTAGAGCACAAGAGTCGTGTTAATGATTGCCATACTTGTAATGTTGCTGAGATATGTTATTTCTAGTTGAGCTAATTGCTAATAGTCTCTATCATAATCTTAGTGACAAAAGTCATACCTATATTAATCACAGACTAGTTGCCATGATAACCATACTTGAATAATAACAACAGAATTAATACTACTAGTAGTTGTGATGATAGTAAGCTATATCAAATGATAGGTAATGATAGCTATCGAGGAACAAAATAAAAAATGTTATAGCCGGTAATAATAAAAGCTATAGTAATAATACTAGGCTTATAATAGTTGTTATAATAACGATGATGACATAATTGATAATAGCTAAGTTAATTGGCAAATTGTTACATTAATTACACTAATAATAATAGGTAGAATAGGATAATAGCATTAATAAATACACCAATCATGATTAATTAGTCATAATAAGGCATAAGTAAATAATAATATTGATATTTTAATGTAATAAACATAATAAATAGCCTTCTTCTTATGCTCAAATTTTTGAATGTGGAGGTTTAAGACCCTATTTTTGTCCTTAGGGGTCCTTGGATTCCTATGGAATCTGAGAATCCACTTCTAATGTGACTATTGCCGCGAAGCTTAATTGGCACTTCATAGTAACTACCTTGGTTTATCGTATAGTAGTAACATCATAATTCATTCACATTTTGCAAGCCTTTAGTAAAAACATTATCTTAGTCTACAAAAAGGGCATTCACTTTTTGATCCTTAATTTTGTTTTCAATCCATTATTCAAGGGGCCCAAGAGTTATTACATACTCTATGTGTATTCTCAACAAGTAGGTTAGCTTCTAGAGGAAACATTACCAAGGGTGCCTTATGAACTAAACAAATGTTTTTCTTAATTGTTTTAAGCTTTATCATTATAATGTAGCCACTTGGGCAACTTGCAATCCCACACACAATACAATTATTACTTGCAAGGAGGGAATACTCATCAGTTATTGACCCTTTGTTAGTCATTGGAAGCGGTCTCTCAAGTAATCTCATACTTTAATAAGTGCAAGACAAAGCATTTCTTCTAACAAGGAGCTAATATCAAGATTCAATTATCTTAGCATCCTAAGTTTCTAGGGTAATCCTTTTCCTCGTAAGACATATTGATCCACTCTTTACTTCAAATTTTCAAACAACCTTTTAATATAATAGCTTATATGTGTACTAGAAGAACTTGGGGGTCCTTCTCTCTTGGTATACATGATGTGGCCCCATTCAATTGGGTCATTGTATCAATGCAATGGTGTTGGACCATCCTCAAGCTACTACCTTCTCCAAAATTTGATGTGCTCCCTTGAGCCTTCGATATGCTATCATTAGGTTCTAACAATAATATCATGAGTGACAAGGCTTGGTTAAGGCATAAACTATTGGCTATTTTTACCACAATTTGTTGGCCTATCCCAAGTGTTTGGTGGCTTGCTATGTTGATAGTAGGGAGGAAATATCAAGGCTAAAGTAGGTCGATGTGTGGTAGAGCTATTAGTCTCGTTGGTGGTCCAAGTTGCGTTGCTTGGTGTTGATGGACTAGTGCTTTTGGCAACGGCTTGATAGGTAGAGTTCTTAAGGATGATGATTGAAATCATAACAATGCGAAGACAATAGTTGATGATGGCTCGGGACTACTGATGATCATGGTGATGATGGCGACGACTCATAGACAACATGTTTTGCTCTAGTTGAGACAATGATGCATGGTGGCTCCCATGAGTACTATGGCATCGATGATCATGAAGAGATAACCTTTATAACATGGAGACCATGACTAAACTTGATACTCTAAATATGGGCTAGAGTCAAAGACTCTCTTATGTCAATTTGCAAGGCCCTTAGACTATACAAGGAAGCCCTTGTATATGACTTTGAGTACTAAAGGTCCTTTGAAATAGTTGTACTCTTTAGGAGGAAATTATGAGGTGAAATCTCCTATGTAGGAGGTAGAATTGTTTGTTTATTGTCAATCGAAAAGCAATATCTTAAAATAGTTGTTTTAGATATTGTTTTGAAAAGGTTATTTTCTAGAAAAAGATTAGTTTCTCTAGTAAGGCCATTGCCATGATCTTGTCTTTGTAGAAGAGGTACTGATTATGCTTCTATACACATGGGTATGGAGAGTAAGCTTAACCTTCCCCCACTCCCTCACTAGGAACCAAGGTGTCCATTATGTGTGTAGGATTAATGAAGGACGAGATGTATCTCCATAAGGAGGCACTTTGCTCTCGAGGTAGATGGGAACCAATGGGGCTTTGATAGTAATGCCCATCACATGTTAGGATAGAGTAGGAGCCTATGAGCTTGATGAATTCTTGAAGGCTCTTATACTAGTTAAGGGGCATGGTGCTTGAGTTGATGTAGGGCAAGGAAAAGCCTAGCTCTAAGATAGAATAAATTGTGCTCCTTTTATTTGGAAATAAAGATATTGTTTTGAAAGGACTATCTTTATTATTATTTTTTCCGTAAGTTACATATAGGAACATCACAATACATACAATTTTCAAGTCGAAGTTTTTATAACCATTCTAATAAAGGTGATTTATGAATGCTAGCTAGCACTACTATTTTGGTCTTGCTAAAAGGGTCAGAAGATAAAGGCACCACATACCTTTAAATAGGTCAAAGTTATTAATATAATCACAATTGAGACTTAAAATAGCTATGTTGTATTGTACGATCGACTTAACATTGACCTCCAGAATTTTTTACTGTGTGCCCTTTCTTTTGGGTTCTATCATAATTATCCTTATGAACATTCTAGTTAGCTTTTTATTATGAACCACTTAACAAGATGGAAGTAATCATTGCTCTTGCGTAGTCTTGACTCTTAACCATTTATGAGGATGCTTGTAATCTTTGCTATTTCGTGGTGTCTTTAATGGTTTGGTTTTGTCTTATTGTTCACCTCCTTTTCCATTCAATGCTTTTCTCTATTTCTCCTTCCTTTATTTAAACTCTCATGAGTCATAATACATATATTACTTCCTTTGTCTCCTTTTTGATTTAATTTGCCATAATACATATTACTTCGAACTTCTTCCCTCTAATGTTTAAAAGGATCATAGCTCTTGTTCACCTGGCAATGTTAACTCTTTGTTTCCTTCTTCTCCTTCTTTTACTCAAACTGTCACAATACATATTTACTTCAAACTTCTTCTCTCTAGTGTTTAAAAGGATCATAGCTTTTGTTCACATGGCAATGTTGACTCTTTGTTTCCTTCTTCTCCTTCTTTTACTCAAATTGCCATAATACATATTACTTTGAACTTCCTCCCTCCAATGTTCAATAGGATGATAGCTCGCAATGTTAACTCTTTGTTTCCTTCTTCTCCTTCTTTTACTCAAACTGTCATAATACATATTTACTTCAAACTTCTTCTCTCTAGTGTTTAAAAGGATCATAGCTTTTGTTCACATGGCAATGTTAACTCTTTCTTTCCTTCTTCTCCTTCTTTTACTCAAATTGCCATAATACATATTACTTTGAACTTCCTTCCTCCAATGTTCAATAGGATGATAGCTCTCATTCACACGCAACAATCTTAACTCTTTATTTCCTTCTTTGGACCATGACTAATCTTTTTACCAACCACCTTAGAGGACATTTGCTTTCACGTGGGGTGTTTAAGAAAGCAAAAAACAAGAAATTTCCCCACTTTAGAGCCTTCACATGGGGCATTTGGAGCATTTACTCAAAAAACTAGGGGGAGATGTTCCTTTTTATAAACTTTTGCAAAAGTTTGGGCCAAACTCATGAGTTTTAGAGATCTGTCTTCGTACTTTAGGTCAAATACTATTTTGAACCTTGCATACCTCATGCTTGCATGTAATATAATGTGCAATTGCAGATTAAGGTAGGTAGACTTAGTTGCATGTAAGGGTGAGTTTGGGGGAAGTTTGAAACTAGGGTAAAGGTAAGGGGGCCAATTAAAGGCCTCTTATTTTGTGACACTTGTGATAGAGGGGCATCGGATTTAGGACACAACAAACAAAAGAGCATTACCCACGTGACAAAAGGCACCAAAGAGAAGTTGCCAACATGATGTTCTAAGGTTGGCACATCCTTGTAACAAGTCTGTGAGCCTTTTCCCCCCCTTCTATTGATGTTGATTAAAAGGATAACATCACGCCACACCTCATTCACACCCAAAATTTATTTCCCTTCAGTCAATTGTTAGGATAAAACTCAAGTGTGTAATGTTTTCGATGGTGGGATCAGTAAGTGTCTCTAAACCAGACCCTTTACCTTGCACAGGGAAAGACTCCTTAGGAAAGCCAAGAGTGCCCACCGATGACTCTTTGAGAGTCGTGGGAGAGGAAAATCTTACGAAAACTGACCTGCGCTTTTATTTATTAGGTTTAGGTTTATATTATTATTATCTTTACTATTAGTTAACGAGAGGTGGGGGCGGGTGCCATGTGGCAGCCCCCCACCTCCCCCACAAGAAAAAAAGAAAACGCAGGGCGGATGCCACGCATCCAGCATCCGTCCCCCGCACGCAAAAATCGCACTCACGCGGCGCAAAGCGTTGGGCTGAGTCTAGGCGCGGAGCGTCTAGTTATTATTATTGTTATTGTGGTGGAGTCATATAAATGCTAAATGCGCAGCGTGCTGCAATGGCCGAAAAGGAAGATTCGCGCCAACGCCTCTTCCCAAAGGTCAGGAGGAGGGGCGTGTCTTTCTCCAGGCGAACCGACAACGAAAAGTCCCTAATTCTTGACCCGGCATCTCTCAATCAATCAGTCGAACGATCACCACGCCTTGCAAACTTCTCATCAAAGAAGAGAATTTTTAACACAGGAGTCTCTGTCCCCTCGCAATTCTAGTCCTGCATAGCCTCTCTCTGTCACACTTCTGCTATGCTTCTTTAGGTTATGTTGCCTCAGCATGTATAAACCATTCAGCTGGCTTACGCAAATAAGAAAGCGTAAGCCAGAGGCTTTGATATTCGGGATTGCGGGGGTTTTGATACATTGCAGCAGAAGCTTTGATTTTCGGATTACAGGGGTTTCGATACATCGCCGCAGAAGCTCGCTCCACGAATTATCAAACAAATTTTGATGTTTGTCTCACATTGGCCGTATATCTTCGGAATTGCTCCATGCGTGCATCCATTCAAGGTTGCCTGTGTATAAGTATGATAAGGGGTACGATTGCGAAGCTGGAAGATGATGCAGAGTATTTAGCAAACAGCCCTATGCAAAAACCACCTCCTCCAGGTGTCCATGGGCCATCCTGCAGACCGCAGCTCGAACAGGCTGATGGCCAATCCCAAGCAGACCGCAGGTCCCTGCGAGCTCAGTATCAAGTTGTTAAGATGAACATTGCAGGTATTTAAATTGATTCAGGATGAAGGAATGTTCTATTTTTGAGAATGCATCCGTAATTGGTTATTGTTCTGTCTTTGATGCAGAGGGCAAGGATATTCTTACGCGTCTAGACTCTGATACATTCGATCACATGCTAAGCAATGTGGACCACTTGCATGATAAAGGTGTAGCTCGGGTGTTCAGGGTACAATGTTATTTTTATGTGTAGGTGTAGTAGGTTTTGTTTTGTATTTTTTGCCCTGCATTGAATTCTGACTAGACTACAGGAAGGATGATTGAGACAAAGCTGACAAGGCTCTGAGATAGTTTGTTACTTATACACATTGATTGTCAGAAATGTGGTGTCTGTCTTGAACTTGAAGGTTTATAAAATGGCAATTGTCCACTCGGTCTGTGTACCTGGGAATTTTTTTCCGTGCAAGGAAGCCTGGGAAGTATGGTTTGCTTTCATAGCAGGGGATGGTAGAATACTAAACAGTATAATGTGGTGTGATGACAGTGTATGTGCAGACATGTAGATTGGTTGTGTTTGTCAAGAAGCACTGCTTTGTTAAAGGGTGCAGGCTGCATCTTAGACTATTGCAATCTGTGTTGTCCTATCATCTGATAAAATCAGCATGATTAGTGGCTACCTTAAAAAGTTCTGATGCCTTCACCCTCATGGACTGATGTAGTCTCAACTTTTTCTCGGTGTACAAATCTGGCACTGTATCATGCAAGGTTGTACCATCTGCATAAAAAAGCCTTCTCTCATTGTGAGCTTAAATTCTCAAAAGCTTCATACTGCATGGACACTCACCACCATTTGTGCACCAAACATGATCATTTAAAGCAGGATTCAAGATTTACCGTTGCATTGTGTCATTTATTCTAACACATTGCTCGGCTCATCAAGGAACTTACACAAAATGGTCTAATATTCTGTGTGCTAGTAAGGCATCCTCGTGAACAAATTGAAGATGCACAGGCTGTACGGGACATCTCATCCTTGCTTTTAGCATCTATTAAGGATCTCAGACGTGGGAATCGAGTGACTGCATCAGAACTTGTGACAGCCTTAATTAGGAACTGCAGTATGGGGGCTGTGCCTGCTGATGAGAGTGTAGAACCTCTGATTGATTGGGAAAGACTTGGCCAGGCGGCAACTCCTGTCCTTGCAGATGCACCTGGCATGGCCACCATGTAAATCGTGGTTTTCAGTCCTTTCAGATTTACCTGGCATAGCTACAATATAAGAGTTGTTATTTGGAGAAATGAGTAGACTTTTGATCTTTGGCAGCTGATGTTGGTTTATTAGGTTAGGTCCCATGGACATTCAAACGAAACAAAGAAAGGTCCCACAGAGACGACAAAGGGACAGACCTGTTGAAGATGCCCGGCCTGAGGAGGTATTAGACACCTTTTACATCTTTGGTCTGCCTTTTCAACTCTGTCAATTTCACATGTTTGGTTTGCAATCTCAACTATGTTTCTAATCAGGTTGTATTTTTGGCAGCTACAAGATTCTACTGACAACAGAACAGAGACTGACAAAAATATGGAGACAATGTTCAATATTTTACGGGAATATAAATGTGTGTTGTTAGAGATGCTAGTATTAAACAGACATTCTTTCAGTCAAACAGTTGAAAACATTTTTGCCTTGTCCTTCCTGGTGAAAGATGGTCGAGCAAAAATTTCAATAGAAAATGGACGACACTTTGTGGGTATATTTTACATTCTGTATCTCAAGTCATTTGGTTTCTTGTCTGTTGAGTGAGGAAAAAGTGATTTGCCATTCCTTTTTCACAATGTCTTCTTTGGTTCAGTCACTTATTGCTGGGATTAAATGTATGGTATGATCCTTTGGCCTTTCAGGTCGCAGCTGCCTTAGGAAAGACTGTAGAAACAATCCTCATATTCATTTAAAAATGCTATGCACTCTTTATCCAACCTAGACACATTACCCATAGATTCATTATTGTTACTACTTTTGGCTAATACCGAGTACTTTGAAAGGTGATCTTTAATTACTTTGGATATGGCCAAAGCAGATACAATGGGAACAAATTCCCCTTTTGTTTTACATCCAAAGTGTGGGTCTTGCTTTTATGCTGGAGGTTGACTTCTTTTGCATGAGTATCAATCAAATGCATATTCTCGTGACAACATGGCATATCAAGTACCATCCAATGGTGCAATGAAGAACTCTATGCTATCCACATAACTTTGAATGTGAGTGCGAAGCCTCCCAATGATGGGTGTGACCGGTTTCACATGACCACGACATGCCATAGCAACTTCATGAGCTTTTATTTTCTTAGATCAAAACGGGCATGCTCCCATTGGTTCCATCTTATCCTCTTCGATGCTAAGCTTAGCAGTATTATCCATGGAGATGAAACTAGCATGGGTATTTGGATCAAAGAAAATCAATGCATATTGATCCTTAACTTTATCCCATGCTCTACACAACTTTGTAGCATCATCATTTGGTTGCTTATTGAGTATATTGGGGACCAAACCAGTAGTGGTTTTGGGCCTTTTACCCTTTGGATGATCTTTATTTTTATCATCCCCACTTTTCCAAGTACTAATTTGTTGTCTTTGCCTCTTCTTAGCATGCCCACATTTCTTAGGCTTTGCTACCTTCTTTTTTGCCTTTCCTTTATTACTTTTGAAGCTAGATGACTTTCCATGTAGATCGTGTCAGCTCTACATGTTTTCTCTATCGATTGAGATGCTAGACATTGTTGTCTTTATACAAAAGACTTGTATATCTTTGGCTAGTCCAAAACAATACTTCTCTATTGGCTTGGATAGAGGTGCTACATGGTACAAAGTAATGGGCATCAATGCTTTCCAAAACTTCTTGGCGTACAAGTCTAAATTGTTGTGTTGAGAAACATCCAACTTGTGCCATGCAGTCATTACATTCACTTTGAATGTACTTGTTACCCATGCTTAAGCAAACACTTGCTTAAACTGCACCCATGCGGATGGTGCTATACCTTGCATAAGGAGAGAAATTCACTATGGCAAAGCATTGCCTTCATGAAGGGTGGCAGCCTTACAACTTTGATGACTTTTGTAAAATTACCCCTTGACTATGCACCACTGAACTGTTGAATGAACATCAAGGCTTTTAATTTGTCGTGCACCATTGAAAGTATCGAGCTTCACTCCCTTGAGTCTTTTTCCTTGCCTTTGGGTGCCACATTATCTTAAATTTGTGTATGCAAAAAGGGTACATTCACTATTTTTCCATCATGACCAATATTGAACATGACATTAATGACTAGATAGACGAGCACCAATGCCATGAGTCCCAACATATTGAGTATTACATCCTTGGACATTCGCATGGGTCCTAGTAGCATTGGTTAGTGGTCATGAAGTGACTTAGTGGGAATGCACTAAGAGCACTTCAGGGCTAGGGCAGTCGAGTTCATTTATTGGACTCAAGCCCTATTGTTATGTGATCACCACTCTTGGGCTCTTGGTTTGTAGGTTGACACGTCCATACACTGGGATGGTGTGGACTAGTGGTACGGGACACTTGCTCTTGGGATGTGGTCGTGATGTGTTGCTAGCTCCTAGGCTCGGGTGTGAGCCCATGTGGTTGTATGGTTGGGAGGTAAGTTAGATGTCTGTTCCCAATATGTTCGTGGATATAGCTTGTGTTGTGTGTTGTGTGTAGGTTGAATCCTAGGTGTATATTTCATTGGTATCTGGGCATCTCGTCAATGATGACCCAAGTATTATTATAGGGTATTCTGGCCATTGGCCACCCTTAAATAGAATGATGAATATTTAATCATAATTTGAAACACTTAAATAATACAAATCGCCTTTCAAAGTACATGAGCATCAGATTAATTTGAAATTATTTGAGCCAATATATCTTGGTAACAATTGATATATAAAAGATTTGTTACAATCCATGTGGAATTTAACCACAAAACTAGCACATGCAATGGCTGAAACTAAAAGCAAGTTCTTCATTATGCCAGACACATAATATTATGTGCTTGGAGACAACACTATCCAAATACTATGTATTGTTGTGTCAGCCACTAATAAGCCATGTGCATGAGGAGGATCATCATATGAACATGTGCACAAAACCACCATTTGCTTGCAAAACCATGATGGTTCACTCTTGACAAGTACATTTTTCTCTCGTTTAGGGTGGTATGGGACATGAGTAGCAAGAGTGACATGCACGTGGGGGATGTGTTGCAGATGGTGGGTATGGCAATGTAAGTTTCTTGTTCGGTACTTGTGTTTGGGATCTGTGTTGGGGTGATGCTAATGCGCAAGTGTTTTTGGTGGTATTGACAATTGGGACGTGGGAGTTGCCACTTCGAGGCCATGGCAAACCATTGTTGGTAGTTGAAACCGCGTGCGTAGAATGGCATCAATGTTATGGTTACATTAGCATTGATGCTAAATGCTATGTTTGATTTTAATATTATTACTAACCTTCTTGCTAATGTTAATGGCCTTTAACATTAGTGTTACATGACCTCATTGTGTGGTGTCAAGAGGAGAGAGAATACGATGGTGATGAGGAGAGAGAAATAGGTGGTCTACCTATGTGGTGGGACGTTGCCTATGTGGAGAGAGAAGCGAGATCATTCATACTTTGCTTGTGTAGAAAAAAATGCATGCATGGAGAGAGAGAGAGAGAGAGAGAGAGAGAGAGAGAGAGAGAGAGAGAGAGAGAGTGTCGGACTGCATAGTGTAGACAAATAGGCAAGGTAGTGGATGGTGGCCATAAAGAAGTTCATAAAGATGGCTGGTTTGGACGGTAGGGACAGATGGGATTACAAGTGGTGAGAGGTGCGTCGTGGTTCACGCTGGGCTGTCTCGACTTGTAGGTGCCTCGATTGGGACTTCTTGATCATGTAGGTGGGGTGAGATGGCAAGAGATGCCTTTCAAGCTAGGGTATTGTGGCAGCAATGGATGCCTTCTTTTTCATGATGTAGTGGGGTAGACTACTCTTTAAACCATCATGTGAAACAAAACTCATTTTGGTGAAATCTCTTGAGAAAGTGACCTTATAACATTAAGGTTATCATTTTGAACAGCTTGCTGCTTGGTCATAGCAATCTACCTAATAAACCAACCCAACGTGGTCCCCGTCCTTTGCACCACTGTACCATTTCACTGATCAACAATCTATCACATTATTTCTCTTAAACTTTTGTTCTTGAAGTGGAATAATCTCTCTCTTCCTTCTTTAACACACCAATATCTTCTCTTACTGCCATGGCTTCTCACGATCAGCCTCGCTTTAACACATTGGTTGTTAGCGAACCTCAACACATGAGGATGCCTAATTGGCTTCTCTCAAATCCGAACACATGCACGGGTGTCATCCCGAAGAGTCTTCTTCTGTGATGTCTAATGTAGATTCCTCCCTCATGTGGTAGTTCTGCAAGCTTGAGTGAAAGACATGCAATGTTGGTTGGCTGAGTTGTGCATTCCCCAGTGTCTATTTGTGCTTGTAGCCATGAGGACATTGCCTCTTCAATTCTATCTTGATCCCTTTAAAGTAAGAAGAAGGAATGTGATGAGACGAATACTTACTCGTGGTTGGGACGGTCTATTTTCATATGTATCAATTTGATGATGCTCAGCTATAGATGATGTTGCAGGGGGAAGTGTATGCTTGGTGGGTGGGGCTAAGGCCCAAGCTAGAGATATGTGGGTTTTTAATCAACTTTTCGGAAGTGATTTGTGACAAGATGATCGGATTGAAATTTTTCACAAGTTGTTTGAGTTGGATATGGGGAAGACCTTGGACCTATATTCACAAGAATTTAAGGACCATCTCTATATAGTGAAGGCCTTGGAGGACCCACATGCATTACTCTATATATATCATCTCTTTTGGTTGTTGTCGAACTACTAGAATGAGGTGCTTTGCAGTGCTTAGGATGTCTACAAGTACGCTAAGAATTTTGATAAGACTCTGGATGCTAGTGAAGAGAGTGCGAGAGGAAGCACTTAGGAAATGCGCACGTGAATCTAGGTGTATGCAGCCGTTGAGTGAGCAGTGAGTGAGAGTGAAGAGTCAAGAGATAGGTGTGTACCAATGTGGTACACACAAAGAATAAAAGAATGTATTTATACTAAGGATACGATACACTCACACCTGCAAGGGTGTGTTCACATGTGTAAAGTAATATATACACGAGAGTAATGTAAAAGCCTTTACACCCAACAACCTCCTACTTAAAGGTCCTAAGCGAACCTTTAACCAACTTCCACTAGTCGAATGCAATGCTCATGTTGAGCCTTTGCAAGACTTTTAATGAGAACATCTGCAGGGTTATCTTTTGATTTGATCTTAGTTAGTGTGACTAGACTATCATCTAGAACTTGTCTGATAAAGTGATACCGCACATCAATATGCATGATACGTGTATGAAACATGGCATTCTTAGCTAGGTATACAACACTCTGGCGATCACATCCAAGTGCAGGTGTTTTGGTGGGCAGCCCAAAATCCTTGACCAAACGACCAAGCCAAATAGCTTCTTTCGAAGCTTTAGTGGCTGAAACATATTCAGCCTTAGTGGTAGAAAGTACTACTATCTTTTGCAATCTAGAGCACGAAGAAACTGCCCATCAATTAAGGTAAATATGTACCCGCTAGTAGACTTGCGAGTATCCAAGTCACCTGCCATGTCTGCATCACAATACCCTTGCAAATCTAACTCATCCTTTCCATAGCAAATACATTTTCTTTGTGTGTCCTTAAGGTACCGTAAGATGCATTTCACTGCTTCCCAATGTGCTTTGCCAGGATTTGACATAAACTTGCTCACAACTCCCACCGCATGAGCAATGTCAGGTCTAGTAGCAACCATAGCATACATGAGTGAACCACAAGTTGAAGCATAAGGAAGACCCTTCATAGAGTTGGTTGCCTTATCATCTTTTGGGCAATTGACTTTGCTAAGCTTAAGGTATGATGGTAAAGGAACACCAAGTGGCTTAGCATCTGCCATAGAAAAATGATCAAGTACTTTGGTGATGTATTTTTCTTGTGAGAGAAACAAGAGCTGCTGCTCTCTATTTCTTGTCACATGCATGCCCAAAATGTGTTCAGCTGCATCCAAGTCTTTCATGGAAAAGGCTGAATTCAGCTGCCTTTTCAATGCATTAACCTGACTTTTGTGCTTACTAGCAATAAGCATATCATCCACATAAAGTACAAGTATTATAAGGCTTCCATCATCAGCCTTCTTTATATATAAGCAGTGATATGCATTGCTTCTTTTAAACCCATGTGAGAGCATGAAGGCATCAAACTTTTTATACCACTGCCTAGGAGCTTGTATCAAACCATGCAAGCTTCTCTTAAGCCGACACATCAAGTGCTCCTTTCCTGGCATAACAAAGCTTTCAAGCTGCTTCATGGGCTCTTCTTTCAAGTTACCATGTAAGAATGCAGTTCTAACATCCATTTGATCAAGTTCAAGATCCATAGATGCTACAATAGCAAACAATGCTTGAAGAGTGGTCATTTTGACAGCAGGTGAAAAGACTTTCTGGAAGTCAATCCCCTCTTTTTGTGTATAGCCCTTAGCCACAAGCCTAGCTTTGTATTTAGGTTTGCCATTCACACACTTGATTTTATAGACCCATTTGTTAGGAATAACTTTCCTATCTTTGGGCAATGGAACCAAATCCCAAGTATCATTCGGATACAATGACTTCATTTCTTTCTGCATAGCTAGCTCCCACTTTTTCTTTAACTCACATGATAATGCTTCTTTATATGTAAGAGACTCACCTTTGTATGTGAGCAAAATGCAGTCCAAAGAGGGATCAAACCTTTGTATAGGTCTTCTAACATGTGTAGACCTTCTTACCCAATGATGTGTTTTATTAGGCAATGGATCCATATCCAAAGGAATGCCGATGACCTCATTATTTGGCTGTTGAATTGCATGTTCAGGTTGCTGTAATTCATTTTCAGCATGCTGATTTTGTTGCCCAAACTAATTTTCAGCATCCCTTTGTTGTCCATTTTCTTCCGGCTCAATGATGATATGCTGATTATCATAAGCAACATCAAATGGAGCTGAATTTTCAGTGACTGATGGCTGTTCAAGTGGCTGATCATGCTGAAATTTCACTTTCTTTTTGTCTAAGTCATTAGATGTGATATTTTTCAGCAGCTTTGACTCATTAAATACCACATCCCGGCTGCCTAGCACATTTTTTATGCTTGGAACCCAAACACTATAGTCAATTTCACATTCGTCTCCATAACCCATGAAGATGCCTCTATGGGATTTCATGTCAAGTTTGGTTTTGCTATCAACAGGTACATGTACATAGCATTTGCAGCCAAAGACCCTTAAGTGGTCATATGAAGCAGGTTTGCCAGACCAAACCTCTTTAGGGATGCCACTTTCAAATACATGATGTGGAGATTGATTGCAAATATGCACCGCTGCATTAGATAACGGATTATAAGGAGCTGTAAACTTCGGTTTAATCCCATTGACATCACAAAACTTATTGAATTCTTTAGATACATACTCTCCCCTGTTGTCTATTCTTATGCATTTTATTTTAAAACCCTTTTGAGTACTAACAAATGCATAAAACTTTTTAAAGGAGTTCATTGCCTTACTTTTTTGCTTAAGCAAATAAACCCATAGCGTTCTAGAATGGTCATCAATAAAGGACACAAACCACTACGAGTTTTTATTAGCATGGTGCATATATCAAAATGGGCTAAATCCAAGGACCAAGATACATGTCTTCCTAGAGGGTCCATAAGAGTATGAACTCTTTATATGTTTTCCCAAAACTCAGTCATTACAAAAGTCAAGCTTTGAGTTTTTCACATCAACTCTTCTAAGTGAATAAAGTGCTTGTAAATCCTTTTGGCTCATGTGTTCAAGATGCTTGTGTCATAACTGCACGTGTGATTGCACTTTAGTAACTGCAACAAACTTTCCAGAAAGTGCCTTGCTGTAGAGATAATATAGGCTTCCTCTTTTTTCACCTCTAGTGACTAGCATAGACTCTTTCTATATCTTCCACATTTCACCACCAAAGGTAGGTTGTCTAGCTGCCCAACAAAAAGCAAGCTCTTCTTAATGTCAGGTACATCCCTCACATCATGAATAATCAATTCCTGACTATTTTCAAGAGCCAGGTGTATGGTGCCCATTCCTTTAATATCACATGCATGGTTGTTGCCTAGATAGACTTTCCCAAGGTTACCTTTTGCATAAGAAGAAAAAGACTCCAAAGATGGAGTTACATGAAATGAAGCACCAGTGTTAACAATCCACAATTGTGACAAACCATCATGAGCTGACAACAAGGCATCTATCACATCCCTTTTAGTGATATACATGTCTTTCAGTGCCATAGTATGTGGATCTGAAGATGCAACTAGTAAATCAACATCTTTATCTTCTTTTGTCTCTTCAATAACAACATTAGACCACATTTGCCTTTTCTTTTTCTTTAGGGGTAGAGTTGCCATCCTTTTCATTCTTTTTGCTCTTTGCATTGGCTTGCTTCTTGCGTTCTTGCTTCTTTTTATAGTACTTGCAATTGGGTTTTTTATGCTGTTTGCATCTACATTGATAAGAAGTGACATCTTACTGTTTTTTCTTGCTTTTGCTGTGATTTTTGTTCTTGTTTACAGCACTTGACCTTTTTTCAATTCTTCCTCTTACATTGTAGGCTGATCCACTGTTTTTCCCACTTGCCTTGTGTGTAATCTCTTCATTGAGAATAGAACCATGTACATCATCAAATGTCAAGGTGGGGTTGTTGGTCAATGACACAACCAATGCTTCCCATAAATTGGGCAAAGTCATGAGCAAGAAGATAGCCCTCAATTTAGGATCAAAAGCTAGCAAGCCTACATCCTGTAATTGACTCAAAATACCAGTGAAAGTATTTAAATGTTGTGAGGTAGGCTTAGACTCATCAAGCTTCAAGTTGACTAACTTTCGCATGAGATGTACCTCATCGACAGGAGTTGTATTCTTATACGTAGCCTTGAGTTTCTCCCAAATTGCATAAGCAATAGTAAATCCCTTGATATTAACCAAGATATCATTTGTGACAGTCATTTTAATGTAAATAATGGCCTTTTTATTAATTTTACCCCAATCCTCATGTGACAAAGCAATAGGCTTATGTTTTGCCAAAGCACCATCACAATCCTTTAGAAAAAGTATACCCTGCGTACGATCTTTCCAAAGATCAAAGCCATTGCCATCAAATTTATGAATCTCAAAGAGATTCTTGTGTCAAATGTAGATGTACTGCCAGTCTATCTTCAGCAACAAAAGACTACAATAAAATGCTGAATACTTTCAGCCAACAGCAAGATTGTTGAATATAACAGCATGTACACACACTTGTACTTCCAAAGGTGTCCAAGAAGTAGATGTTTTGCTGCAATTTCAGTCTCAAGTACTGATTACAGCATGTACATGAATCAAGTGTGATACATTTGCATTAATGACGGCTCCCACTTTAGTAATACATCACCATAATGCCCAAATGCAATAACCGAAGTGCTGTATATACCATTGTTTTAGTGCATAATGAGCATTCGGCAATACATGTATGAGGAGAAGCTGTCCTTTTATAACATTTGAAACATCCCAAGTCCAAATTTCTCCCACTCAATAGTGAATCTGCTGTAATTTCATTGTCAAAGCTCAAATTGGCTCAAAATGCATCACCAATGTGAAAGCCCCAAAATTTTTACAGTAAATCTGCCCCAATTGCATCAATACATCATCCCGAGTGTCAAATATGGGTAAATGTTGGGCAAATTTCGGGGTCTAAATGTGCACAAATTATAATGAAATCGGCTCAATTGAGCAAATTTTCACTTGTACATGGAAAACCCCAAAATTTTCGGGACAAATGGGCACAATGTCTGCAATTTTTAGGTCAGATTGTCCTGTTCAGCATCATGGTTCCCAGGTTCGGGAAAAGCCCCTAATTTTTAGGCCAAGTTGACACGTTGTGCCTGTGCTCGTGAACACCCTGTAAGGGAAAGAGAAGAAAAATTGCAGAATATTAAAAAACGTAAGAAAGTCGAGCCCGTCATGACGTTGATCAGGTCTTTTTACCCGCCGAACCTGCGTGTCGTCATCTGATGGACCTGCCTGCCAGTTCCGCCAGCTGTCACCAGTCCTGTTGGTTGCACTTTAAGTTGACAGCCTGGTCGTGTTTGCTGCAAATGTTGTCATAGCTGCTGCTTGTCTCACCTGACAGCTGACGCCTGCACAAAGCCTGCCGCAATTGATCACAACTGTTCATGACTGCCTGCTGGTCAGATAGACAATGACTGCCTATTCCAGTCCTTGATACGAGTTTGAAGAGAGTGCGAGAGGAAGCACTCAAGAAATGCGAACGTGAATCTAGGTAGGTGTGTGCAGCCATTGAGTTGTTAGAGTGCAGTGATGCGGAAGCATAGAACAAAGACTGAGAGAGAGTGAACACAGAGAGAAGAGAGAGAGAGGAGACAGTGAAACACAGAATATCTGCAGTGTAGTATGCTGTATAGGAGTGCAGAAATATACACGGGTGCAGAGAAAATATCTGCATGTGTGGATCCGCCTTGAGAACCTCGATCTCCGTCAGCCTGCGCACTGTCAGTCTCAGCAGGCCATCTCTGTCAGATGTCAGATTAGAATATGTGAGAGCGTGCCACAAACTGACTATAAATAGCCAAGAAAAAATAGTGCCCAGCAACAGGTCTGCTGCAGTAAATGCAGCCGACTGCATAAAATAATGCAAAAACTGTCCAATTGATCAAACTGCTGTCCGATTGATCAGTCTGCTGCCACGTGGCATCTGCGGCAGCTGACGTGGCTCTTGCTGTGCACCTGCTCTGCTGATGTGGCTCCTATGTTGTCCGCATTGCTGATGTGGCACTGTGCTGTCTAGGAAATGACTCTCTAACACCCCCTCTCAAAGCTTGGACAGGTCAAAAGACTGAGGGATCTAGCATGTCTCCGAAGAAGAGCCTAGGAAAGCACCTTCGTGAACAAATCGGCAAGATTATCCTCTGTCTTGCAATGCTCCACATCAATGGTTCCATCCAGAAGCTTCTCCCGAATGAAGTGATATTGGATCTCAATGTGCTTCTTCCGAGCATGGAATACAGGATTCCGTACCAAGGCAATGCAACTCTCATTGTTGCATCGCAGAAGAGTAGGACGAGTCTAGGGGCAACCAAGCTCCTCCAACAATTGCCGAAGTAACACAACCTCACATGTGGTGGAAGACACGGCCCGATATTCCACCTCAGTAGAAGAAAGGGTTACTGTGGGCTGCTTCTTGCTACTCCAAGAGAGAACACCTGTACCCAAGGTAAAACAGGAGCCTGTAGTAGACCGCTGGTGGTCCACATCGCTAGCCCAATCCAAATCGCTCCAACCTACAAGAACAAGATTGGAAGCATCTGCACTTACAGGATATGAGATCCCTAAGGCAAAGGTCCCCTCAAATACCGAAGAATCCTTAGAGCAGCCTGCCAATGCACCTGCTTGGGTTCACTCGTGAACCCCGCTAAAAGACCCACAGCAAAACAAAGATCAACACGAGTGTTGAGTAGCCAAATCAAGGATCCAATCAACTGACGGTAGTGGGAAGCATCCGTCATGGGAGAATTTGAGTGTGAAGTGGCCTTCTAGTTCGGATCCATAGGAGTAGAAATGATCCGTCAAGTCTCCATCTCAAAAGTCACCAAGAGCTCGTGAATGTATCGTTGTGCTGAGAGATGGAAATCCCCCTCTAAGAGTGATAAATCTCGTGACCCAAGAAGAAACTAAGAAGCCCTAAATCCGTCATCTTGAACGTCTGGTGTAAAGCTGTCTTGGTCTCTTGGACCTGCTATGCATGATCCCTTGTCGGAATCAAATCATCAACATACAACACAAACAACATATGACCAGCCTCGGAAGTGTGTACATAAAGCTGCGGATCGACCTTGGAGCGCTGATATCCCAACTTCGAATGAAGAAACAAGTTAATCTTCTCGTTCCATGCACGGGAGCCTGCTTGAGGCCATACAAGGCTTTCTTCAACCTGTAAACGGCCCATCCGAGGATCCAAAGCCAAGAGGTTGTGCAACATAGATCTCCTCTTGCAAGTCACCATTGAAAAAGGCCGACTTCACATCCAACTAATAGACAGGCCATCTCCTATGGCCAACCAAGGCAAGAACAGCTCGAATAGTCGCCATACGAGCAGTGGGGGCAAAAGTATCATGGAAGTCAATGCCTAGGCATTGAGCAAAACCTTTAGCAATAAGGCGAGCCTTGTGCTTGTCCAAAGAACCATCGTTAAGGAACTTGGTCTTGAAGACCCACTTGACGCCAAACATCTTCTTGTGAGAGGGACGAGGCACAAGGGACCAGGTGCCATTTCTCTCAATAGCCTCCAACTTGGCTCCCATAGCCTTTTGCCAATGGTCAAACTGCAAAGCCTCCTTCACTGAAGTGGGCTCTCGATCCTGCATAACACGGGTCATCAAACAATAGTTAGAGCAAACAAGCTCTGTAGAATGTGTCTGGTTCCTCCGTGACCTCCGCGGTCCATCCTGCGGTTCCCACTCAAGGATTCCCTCGATCCCTGAATCTTGGAGTGTGTCACGGGTCCAACGAGGGGGAGGCCGGACCTCTCCTCGTCACTCTCCATCTGTTGAAGACTCGGGAACATCCACTAGCGGAAGCTCCACTGGGGTGGCCGGTGGAAGGGAAGACTTTGAATCAGAAGAAGAATCTCCATCAAGAGGCTTTGGCTCCAAAGGAACTGTCTCGGGAGCCCAACTCTCCCCTGGATCTCCAAGTACAGGATGCCTCTCACCCTCCTCTATGGCCGGAACTTCCATGAACCGCACATCTTGGCTCGTGTAGATATCCCGCTTGATGGGATCAAACTAACGATAACCTTGGGACTGGGAGCTGTAGCCAACAAAAACTTGTCGTCGGGAAGCTGCCTCGAACTTGTCACGCTGTGTCTTCTAGTTGTGCACATGAGTGTCATACCCAAAGATCCGGAAATAAGAGACATCTGGCTTAGTCCCAAAATAATCCTCAAAAGGTGTCATCCTGTCAACAGCCGAAGTGGGAGATCGATTGAGGATGTGAACTGTAGTAGCCACGGCATCGGCCCACAGAAACCGAGGTGTTTGTCGCTGCTCCATCATGGTGCGCACCATCTTGATCACACTTTTGTTCTTCCACTCCAAAATGCCATTCTCTTGAGGAGTGTTGGTGTTGGCAAACTCCTGGTGAATGCCCCTATCTGCACAAAAACGAGCAAACTCATGAGACGTAAATTCACATCCCTAGTCTGAATGCAAGGCCTTCAATTGCCGGCCAGATTGGTTCTCCTTGAAGAGAAGCCAATCCTTGAAGTGATAGAAAGTCTCTGATTGTAGTGTTCGGGAGGCACGAAGATTGAGGCAGTCAGTATTCGTTACTTGCAGCAAGACAGAGAGTGAGAGAGAGCAAAGTAGAGAGTGTACACGTTTTGTGGGTACAATGACGAGTGTACCACTTTAGGTTTTTAGATAGATATATATGTGTAAGTATAAGTGCTAAGGGTGTGTTCACACTCGAGCACATTAAAAGGCATGAGGGCCTTTATTTCCAACAATTCCCACCTAAAGGCAATGTGCCTTAAGAGAAGAAAAGAATCAACTAAGTCTAGGTATGTACAAAGCTGAAATACATATATCTATCAAACTCCCATCATCCGTCGATAATGAGCAAACTGCTCTGTTGGAAGACCTTTCGTGGGAAGGTCTGCAAGATTATCATGTGTATGCACTTTGACAAGCTCAATGCTCTTGCTGTCAAGTACATCTCTAATGAAGTGGTACTTCACCTGTATGTGCTTCGTCTTCGCATGAAAGACGGGTTTCTGTGCTAGCATGGTAACACTCTGACTGTCACAATGGAGAATAGGTAACTCTGTAATACCAAGCTCTCCCACCGGACTTGAAAGCCATAAAGGCTCCTTGCATGCCTTAGTGGCAGTCACATACACTGCCTTTGTAGTAGACAATGCAACACACTTTTGTAGCCTGGAGATCCAAGAGACTGCTCCTCCTGTGAAAGTAAACACATACCCAGAAGTGGACTTTCTGCAATCTGCATAACCAGCATAGTCTGCATCCATAAAGCCAACAATAGATGCTTTTTGCTTTCCAAAGCAGATGCACAACTCCTTTTGCCTTTGAGATATCTCATAATACCTTTCACTGCTTCTCAATGCTTTTTTTCAGGGTTTTTCATGTATCTGCTAACCACTCCTACTGCAAAGGCAATGTCAGGACGTGTAGCAACCATAGCATACATCAAATTGCCAACAGCTGAAGCATATGGTATCTTGGCCATTTCAGCCTTCTCATCATCAGATGTAGGGGTGTTCTCTACACCGAGTTTCACATTGGAGGCAATGGAGCCCCAATTGTTTTCCCCCCCTCCATATTGAAAGGCTGCAAAACTTTGGAGATATACGCCTAGTGAGATAGATAGAGCAATCCTTTTGACCTATCTTTGAGTATTCACATTTCAAGAATGTGATTTGCATCACCAAGATCCTTCATGTCAAAGCTGCCATGAAGACTTTGCTTTAGTGAGTCCAAGGCATGAGTATCCCTGCAAGCAATTAGCATGTCATCAAGATATAGAACCAAGATAATCAGGCTGTCATCTGCTGCCTTCTTAGTGTACAAGCAGTGATCCACTTGACTTCTATGGAAACCTTGAGATTGCATGAATGTACCAAACTTATGATACCATTCTCTTGGTGCTTGTTTCAGCCCATACAAACTCCTTTTGAGTTTACATACCATCTTCTCTTTCCCTTTTTCCACAAACCCTTCAGGCTGCTGCGTATATATATCTTCATGCAGATCACCATGTAAGAATGCAGTCTTTACATCCATTTGTATGAGCTTCATATCTTCAGCTGCAACCAAGCCTAAAATGGTTCTCAAGGTAGTCATCTTTACTACAGGAGAGAAGATCTCATCAAAATCAATTCCATGTTCCTACTGGTACCCCTTTGTAACCAATCTTGCTTTGTACTTTGGTGAGGAACCAGAAGTGACCTTCATCTTGTAAAACCCATTTGCATGGAAGTGTTTTTTGCCCTTTAGGCAATTGCACCAAGTCCCAAGTGTCATTTTTCTTAAGAGATTCTATCTCTCACAACATGGCTTTATACCATTTCTTACTATCCTGTCTATCTATTGCTTCCTTTAAGCAAGATGGTTCACCACAGTCTGTCAACATGACATAATCAGCCACATTGTTTGCACAAGGAATGAATCTACCAGGTTGTCTAGTAGCCCTAGGCGATCTCCTAACCCAATGATCATTGTTTGCTAGTTCTCGTAAATTTCCATTTTCAGCATGCTGTCCTAGCATTTCAGCCTGCAAATCAGCATTAATAGCTTGTTGTCCTGGCTGTTCCTGCACATGTAGTGGCTCATTATCATGGGCAATAGCTGACTGATCATTTCTGGTATCATTTTCTGCATTTACAGGTTCATTTATAGCAGGTATTTGGTACTGTACAGTGGACACATTTTACTATCCATAATATATTTCTTCTCGGAATACAACCCTACAGACCTTCTTAGTTTTTTCGAGCTATTTATGCATGCGATCTTCTCGGAAGATAACATCATTGCTGTGTACTGCTTTCCTTTTCTCGGGATCCCACAATCTATACCCCATTTCACCCTCGTCACCATATCTTAGGAAAATACATTTACAAGACTTTGGCTCAAGTTTGCTGCGTTTTTATTTTCGAATGTGCACAAAAGCCTTGCAGCCAAACACTTTCAGGTGAGCATATGAAGGTAGCTTGCTCGACCATGCTTCTTGGGGAACCAAGTCCCAAGTGTCATTTTCCTTGAGAGATTCTATCTCTGACAACATGGCTTTATACCATTTCTTACTGTCCTTTCTATCTATTACTTCCTTGAAGCAAGACGGTTCACCACAGTTTGTCAACATGACATAATCAGCCACATTGTTTGCACAAGGAATGAATCTATCAAGTTGTCTAGTAGCCCTAGACGATCTCCTAACCCAATGATCATTGTTTGCTGGTTTTTGTAAATTTCCATTTTCAGCATGCTGTCCTAGCATTTCAGCCTGCAAATCAGCATTAATAGCTTGTTGTCCTGGCTGTTCCTGCACATGTAGTGGCTCATTATCATGGGCAATAGCTGACTGATCATTTCTAGTATCATTTTCTGCATTTACAGGTTCATTTATAGCAGGTATTTGGTACTGTACAGCGGACATATTTTACTATCCAAAATATATTTCTTCTCGGAATACAACCCTACGGATCTTCTTAGTTTTTTCGGGCTATTTATGCATGCGATCTTCTCGGAAGATAACATCATTGCTGCGTACTACTTTCCTTTTCTCGGGATTCCACAATCTATACCCCATTTCACCCTTGTCACCATATCCTAGGAAAATACATTTACAGGACTTTGGCTCAAGTTTGCTGCGTTTTTATTTTCGAATGTGCACAAAAGCCTTGCAGCCAAACACTTTCAGGTGAGCATATGAAGATAGCTTGCTCGACCGTGCTTCTTGGAGAACCAAGTCCCAAGTGTCATTTTTCTTAAGAGATTCTATCTCTGACAACATGGCTTTATACCATTTCTTACTGTCCTGTCTATGTATTGCTTCCTTGAAGCAAGACGGTTCACCACAGTCTGTCAACATGACATAATCAGCCACATTGTTTGCACGAGGAATGAATCTATCAGGTTGTCTAGTAGCCCTAGACGATCTTCTAACCCAATGATCATTGTTTGCTGGTTCTTGTAAATTTCCATTTTCAGCATGCTGTCCTAGCATTTCAGCTTGCAAATCAGCATTAATAGCTTGTTGTCCTGGCTGTTCCTGCACATGTAGTGGCTCATTATCATGGGCAATAGCTGACTGATCATTTCTAGTATCATTTTCTGCATTTACAGGTTCATTTATAGCAGGTATTTGGTACTGTACAGCGGACACATTTTACTATCCAAAATATATTTCTTCTCGGAATACAACCCTACGGACCTTCTTAGTTTTTTCGGGCTATTTATGCATGCGATCTTCTCGGAAGATAACATCATTGCTGCGTACTACTTTCCTTTTCTCGGGATCCCACAATCTATACCCCATTTCACCCTCGTCACCATATCTTAGGAAAATACATTTACAAGACTTTGGCTCAAGTTTGGTGCATTTTTATTTTCGAATGTGCACAAAAGCCTTGCAGCCAAACACTTTCAGGTGAGCATATGAAGGTAGCTTGCTCGACCATGCTTCTTGGGGAACCAAGTCCCAAGTGTCATTTTTCTTAAGAGATTCTATCTCTGACATCATGGCTTTATACCATTTCTTACTGTCCTGTCTATGTATTGCTTCCTTGAAGCAAGACGGTTCACCACAGTCTGTCAACATAACATAATCAGCCACATTGTTTGCACAAGGAATGAATCTATCAGGTTGTCTAGTAGCCCTAGACGATCTTCTAACCCAATGATCATTGTTTGCTGGTTCTTGTAAATTTCCATTTTCAGCATGCTGTCCTAGCATTTCAGCCTGCAAATCAGCATTAATAGCTTGTTGTCCTGGCTGTTCTTGCACATGTAGTGGCTCATTATCATGGGCAATAGCTGACTGATCATTTCTAGTATCATTTTCTGCATTTACAGGTTCAGGTATTTGGTACTGTACAACGGATGCATTTTACTATCCAAAATATATTTCTTCTCGGAATACAACCCTACGGACCTTCTTAGTTTTTTCGGGCTATTTATGCATGCGATCTTCTCGGAAGATAACATCATTGCTGCGTACTACTTTCCTTTTCTCGAGATCCCATAATCTATACCCCATTTCACCCTCGTCACCATATCCTAGGAAAATACATTTACAGAACTTTGGCTCAAGTTTGGTGCGTTTTTATTTTCAAATGTGCACAAAAGCCTTGCAGCCAAACACTTTCAGGTGAGCATATGAAGGTAGCTTGCTCGACCATGCTTCTTGGGGAACCCCCCTCCCCTTCCCCCCCCCCCCCCCCCAATCAAAAGACCTGTTTGGTGACCGATTAGTCAAGTGTACGGTTGTCATAATAGCCTCTGCCCAAAAACCATGGGGTAATGCAGCATGAGACAGCATTGTACGGACCTTATCCTGTATGGTCCGATTCATACGCTCTGTAACTCCATTTTGGGGTGGATTATGAGGAGCAATGAGCTCCCTCTTTATCCCTTTGCTGTCACAAAATGCCTGAAAGGCCTTGGACACGTATTCCCTACCATTGCCAGAGCAAAGACACTTGAGTGTCTTATCAGTTTGATTTTCAACCAATGCCAAGAATTTTTTAAACTTGTCAAGCACTTCATCCTTGCTACGAATAGGATAAACCCATACCTTCCGTGTAGCATCATCGACCAGGGTGATAAAATATTTCTTTCCCCCTAAAGGTAATCTTGGCATTTGACATACATTTGAATGTACTAACTCTAGAAGAGAAGATTTCAGCGAAAGAGACTTTTTATGAGACGTCTGTGTATGTTTCCATAAACACAATGATCACAATGCTCAAAATCAGCATAACGAAGACAAGGCAAGTAACCCAAACGAGAAAGCACTTTCATTCCAGTTTGACTCATGTGTCCCAACTGGCCATGCCACAAAGAAACACTTGGCTGCTCAGTCACGGCAACATGATTACTCACACTAGATACATGGAGAGGATACAAGGTATCTCTTTTACAACCTCTGGCAATCACTCTAGATCCCTTACAGATCTTCCATTTCTCATCACCAAAGGTGGTATGAAATCCATCATCATCTAGCTGCCCTGTGCTAATCAAGCTCTTCTTGAGCTGAGGTACATGCCGTACATGTTGAAGTACGAAGACAGAACCATGCTGAAACTGCAATTGCACACTGTCAATACTTGCAATGTCACATGCATAGTTGTCTCCAAGATGGACAACACCATGTCGACCCCTTGTATAGGCAGAGAACTACTCACGATGAGGGATGACATGAAAGGAAGCATCTGAATCGAGAATCTAAGTATGTATGTCATGATTTGTATTTGCAAGTAAAGCATGTGCACCAAAGTGTGAAGAGACCAAGTGTACGTCATTCCCACTGTCACTGTCATAAGTGACTACATTCACCTCTTCAATTTTGACACTGCTCTTCTTAGGTTGATCCTCTTTCTTCTCTTCCTTGCTGTCATCTGTCTTCTTGCCCATTGTCACTGTCAAAGTGTGAAGAGACTAAGAGTACGTCATTCCCACTGTCACTGTCATAAGTGACTACATTCACCTCTTCAATTTTGACACTGCTCTTCTTAGGTTGATCCTCTTTCTTCTCTTCCTTGCTATCATCTGTCTTCTTGTCCTTTCCTTTCTCTTTCTTCCATTTGTAGCAGTCATGTTTAAAGTGACCTTTCTTGCCACAATGATGGCATTCAACATTCTTACCACGCGATTTACTGCGTCCCTTGCTATCAAATTTGCTTTTCTGTTGTGATCTGCCCCTAGTATGTAAATTACTGGAATTCATTTCTTCCATGAGTAGAGCACTCTCTACATCATCATACAAAAGAATCACATTAGAATTGCTCACAGTAGTCCTGAATGTATCCAACTCTTTGGAAGAGTGCAAAGCAAGAACGTAGCCTTAAATTCTTCATCAATCAAGAACTTCAAGGCAACCAGTTGGCTGAAAACAGAGTTAAACTCACTCAAGTGAGTAGACATTGCTGTACCCTCTTTCGTACGTAAATCCATAAGCTTTTTCAGCCAATACACTTTGCTTGCGGTATTCTTTTGTGCATATAGTTCTTCTAGTCGAGTCCATATAGCATATGCAGAATCCAAACCTTCAATATTAAACAGCAAGGCATCAGAAATCGATAGCTCAATGGTTGAGCGTGCAAGCTCATTTAACTCATCTCAATCTTCCTGTTCCATGTTTGCCCCTTTGGTTTTAATCGGCTTTGCCTGCTTCTTTTGCAACAGGATATTGTAGCACTGTTTTTGCCAAACTGCAAAGTTATATGCTCCTTCAAGCTTCTTTATGTGCATGAGATTACTGCTATCATTGCTGCCAGCCATGATTTTCAGCCCAAATGTGACAAAAAAATTCAGCAACGCGGGCCCAAATTGTCACACAAGTGACCAAGGTACAAACAAGTACCAACCAGCAATAAATGACCACGTAGAAGCATAGATTTCAGATCTGTAACTAAATTTTCAAAAGCACCAAACCATGTGCTCCAACATTCCACAACTGATTACAGTTGTTCCAAGGGCATATACATCACATTATATGAGAAATCCCAAAATTTTAGCTGCAATTTCTATTGTACTTGTACTCACGGGCATAAAATTTGACACGCACAGTCAAAAGCCCCAAAATTTTTGTGCTCAAAGCATCAACCACACATCTGCATTGTCTTTGACATGTATAGAACAAGCCCATTTTGCCAAAATAGAGCAATTTCAGCAAAAATTCCCAAATTTTCCAAGTGCTAGATGTTCAAATTGCATGGAATTAAGCCTGCATGTACATAAAATGACTAAATGGTGCACAAATTTTACCCAAACAACAAAAGTCTCAAATTGCACCGGGTCCAATGTGCATCAATGTCGAGAAATTGAGTAATTTTCAGCCCAATTTTGCATGTACATGAAAAGCTCTAAATGTCGGAGACAAAATGTCACAAATTCTTGTAATTTTTGCGACAGATATTATCGTTGTGTCTTGCTCGCACCAAATTTAGACAAATCTCCAAATTTCTCAAGTCCCATGTGCACTAATTTCAATGAAATTGAAAGAATTTCACTAAAATATGAAAAGCCCCAAAGTTCCTAGGCAAATGTGTACCGATTTTGCAATTTTTGAGTCAAATTGTCCAGTTTTCCATTAAGGTTCCCAAATCTGAAAAAAGCCCCAAGTTTCTGAGCTTAAACCTGCACAGATTTGCACATTGTGCTTGCATGCGCGAACACTCGGAGGAGAGGAGGCAAAAATAATCTCTAATATTTTTGAAAAAAAAAAGAGGAGAAAAAATTGTGGGTCAACGATTGTTCAAGTTTGGATCTGTCGTGCTTGCCAAACTGCTGCTACTGAAGTCGTCTCGTCCACTGGTCGCTCGTTGAAGCCGTTCATTAGTTGCAGGAGCCGTCCGTCAACAAAGCTTGCTCGCTCGTCAGCTGCGGTCCGTCACGCTTTTGTACTAGTTGATTGTCTTACGCGTGCTGTCGCTATAGTCCACGCCGGATCTGCCTTGATCTTACATTAGCCTGTCAATGTTGAGATGGTAAGCTCAACACGTGCGGACATTGATGATGGACCGTTTGGTTAGATGGGTCCGCACGTCTACAGTTAGCATGTTGGTGGTCATTATGATATTCACATGGCCACTGGCTTATCATTTATTATATTTAGTTTGTTACACCTACCTACAGTTGGCAAAGACATAGCATTAGTCGATTAGTGTAGTCGGTTATGCACTGTTTGACTTAGTAGACCACTTTTCTCTATGTTGTATCTTATCTATACTTTGTGTATATTGTATAGTGTGTGAAAGAAGATAAATAAGAAAAAACCAGCAAGAAAACGTTTTGGCCTCTATTTTTCTTCTTGTGTTCTTGAGTGAGTTTTCTCTTGTGTATACAGAGTGTATTTGGCGCCGCAGCTCAAGTAAATCCCCCCACCACGTGATTCTTGACATGGTATCAAAGCCGCGCCACTGAGAGAGGCCGATTTTGAAGGTTGAAGTAAAGGAGAAGAATCAAGGTCCGAGCAAGCAGGCAACGGGTAAGAAGCTCTCCCATTCTTCCACTCTCTCTCTTGGATAGTGCCTGTGGAGGCACCGGAAGCAGGGTCGAGCAAAAATCTCAGATTATTGTGAGATTTGGTGTGCGAGCAAACCACTGTATATTCTGCAGGAAAGCCCTTTAGGGTTATATTGCAGTTATTTTAGGCGTCTGAGGCCATTTTAGGCTCTGTTTTAGAGCCGCAAGGTTGCCAACAGCAGTTTCAGGGTACACTGTGATTTTGACTGTATTAATCAAAAGTGGGTGCGCAGGTTACAGATTGCGAATCTGTAATTTTTGAGGTATTTGCAGGAAGCAAACATAAGGTTTATTTGCAAACAGGTTGCAAATTACATGTATTGTTGAGCAATCAGTGAAAAAGGTTGCTTGGTGTATTATTATGCACGTGTTGTGGAAGATTGCAGAAGACTAGCTTGTTGTATTATATCCTTGTTTGTGATAATGACAGAGAATAATGAAAATCCCATTATTAAGAAGCTCGATAAGAACAACTACCCTTTATGGAAGTTTCGTGTGACGAACTTCCTCATTTGAAAGGGTCTTTATGAGTTTGTCTTAGGTGAAAAAAAGGAGCCAAAGCTGGGTATTCCTCCGACTACAGATGAGTTAAAAGCATGGAAAGAGTGGAATGCGGAAGACAAAAAGGTGATGTACTCGCTATCTGCAGTAATTGATAATACTATGTTGGGACATATTAGGAATGCAGAAACTTCACATGCAGCTTGGACAATTTTTGAGAGTATGTTTTCAGTAAATACAAAGGCACGAAAGATTCAACTCAAGCAAGAGTTGAATGCCTTGAAGAAAGGAAAAATGTCTGTCAATGAGTATGTGTTGAAGGTGAGGAGCATTGCAGATGCTTTAGTAGTGATTGATGCAATGCCGGATGATGATGATTTGGTTTCATCCACTCTGAGTGGCCTTAACAATGAGAAGGCCGGAAATCATTTATTACTTCAGTATATGTACGGAAGCCATTTTCAGATTTTGATGAGCTGATCTCTCGCATGATTACTGAAGAGATCAATATGCAGGGTGATTCGTCTAAAAGAAATGGTGAACAGGTACAAGCATTTTACTCGAGTTCAGGAAAGGAAGGTGGTAGATTCTCTTCGAGAGGCCGTGGTATGGGACGCGTTGGCGATAACCAACAAAACATGTTCAATCAACAGTTTGGTAAAATGCAGGTTTTTGGAGGTAGAGGAAACTTTAGAGGCAGGGGGAGCTCTAGAGGAAGAGGTGGATGATATAATAGAGGTTCTGGCAATTCTGCTATTTTTTGCCTTTATTGTGGCAAAACAGGCTATATTGTAGCCCATTGCTATGCAAAGAAGGATGATATTCGCAGTGGTAAATTGCAGCAAGGAAACTATGCATCGTCTTCACGATAGAATGAAGACAAAAATGAGTGTCTGTTTGTTATGCAGCATATGATGAATGTAGTTACAGGAAAGGGGACACATGATGATATATGGTATGTCGATTCAGGTGCATCTAATCATATGATCAGTCATGTTGAATGGTTTGAAGAGATGCAGGATTTACAAAACCCAGGTTATGTGCAGACGGGTGATGATTCATGCCACCCAATTTCACACATTGAAAAGGTTCCCTTGTCCTTGTATGATGGCCAGACAAAGAGTCTGACAGATGTATTACATGTGCCATCAATTACAAAGGATCTAGTATCTGTTGGTCAAATGGTAGAGCAGGGGTTGCAGGTCCGATTCAATGCAAAATGTTGTTTTATAGAAGACTTTAATGATAAGTGCAGATTGGTCGCAAAAGGAAGTAGAGTTGGCCGAATGTTCACTTTAGATGTTGGATTTCTTGCAATGGATGTTGCTATGTATGCTAAAGGAAAAGGAGTAGTTGCAGATATTGAAATATGACATAAATGTATTGGACATGTAAATGTGCAAAGGTTGAAATTAATGCAGTCCAGAGGATTGGTTACAAGGTTGCCTTCTTTTAGAGTTGCAGAATTGCATAAAGTCTGTGAAGCATGCCAGCTTGGTAAGCAGGCGAGACAACCCTTTTCGCATGATAGAAAAGTGAGCAGAAACATACTTGATGTAGTACATACAGATATCTAGGGGCCTACACAGAATATATCTCTTGGTGGCAGTAAATACTTTGTCACATTTATTGATGACTATTCAAGGAAGTTATAGGTATACTTCATGAAGGAAAAAAGTGATGTGTTTGAGCACTTCAAATCTTTTAAGGCAGCTGTTAAAACAGAAACATGCTTAAAAGTAAAGTGCTTGAGATCAGATGGAGGGGGAGAGTACCTCTCTAATGAATTCAATGGCTTCTTGAGGACTCATGGGATAAAGAGGCAATTTACTTGCAAGTATATCCCACAGTAAAATGGTGTTGCAGAAAGAAAAAACATGCATATTGCAAAAGTTGCACGGGCATTAATGATTGAAAAGAATATGTCCAAATATTTTTGGTTTGAGGCTGTTCATACTGCTATTTACATTATGAATAAAACTCCCACAGCTGCAGTTCATGGGATAAATCCTGAAGAATACTTTACTGGCAAGAAGCCTGATGTATCGCACTTGAAGGTATTTGGCTGTGTTGCATACGTTCATGTGCTGGATGAACTATGGAAGAAGCTTGATCCAAAGGCAGAAAAATGTATTTTTATTGGATACTCTTTAGAGCAGAAAGGGTATCGCTGTTATAACCCTGTCACAGGTGAGTTCAGAGTGAGCAGGGATGTTATCTTTGATGAGATGGGAAGTTGATATACACCTGTTGGTGATGTTTTGAATGATGATAATGATCAGGACAGCTATGTGCAGAAAGATAAACAAGAATCACGGAGTCTTAGTGGACCAGAAACATTATCTGGTACTACACCTACAGTGAGCTCTTGGTCTGGGAGACTAAGGAGTAGTCCCACATCTTCAGGTGGATCTATAAGTTTCCAGGGAAGGACAAAGGAAAGAAGAAAGTGCTGGATGGTAATGATGCATCTACCAATCATTTGGGATGGATGTAGATTCTAGTGGTTTGGAGAGCTTGGATGATGAGCTTGGTATTCCTTCTGTTAGGACACCAGGTGTGCAGAGAGCTCATAGTAATGTAAAGGCTCCATTGAGTGATCCGGTGGTACGCAGATCTAGCAGGGTGTTAAAAGATTTGGTTTTGAAGGTTATGCGACTCACCATTATGCTTATATGGTGAAACTAGTTGAGGATGTTGAGCCCACTTGTTTTGAGGATGCTGTTGGTCATGCTCATTGGGATGCAACAATGGATGAGGAGATGGCTGCATTAGAAGCCATTAAGACTTGGGATTTGGTACCCTTACCTAAGGGTAAGAAAGCTATTGGCTGTAAGTGGGTTTACAAAGTCAAGCATAATGCAGATAGTTCAGTTAGCAGGTATAAGGCTAGGTTGGTTGCAAAAGGCTATGCTCAAACATATGGCATAGATTATGACGAGACATTTAGTCTAGTTGCTAGGATGACAATTGTTAGGTGTGTGATTGCCTTGGCAGCAACCAAAGGTTGGATTTTGCAGCAAATGGATGTTAAGAATGCCTTCTTGCATGGTGAATTGCAAGAAGAAGTGTATATGGAGTAGTCAGCAGGTTTTGAGGATTTAGAGCATCCCACATATGTGTGCAGGTTAAAGAATGTGCTCTATGGGCTGAAGCAAGCACCTAGAGCATGGTCTAACAAGATTGGAGAGTATCTTGTCAATATTGGATTTTGTATTTTTGATGCTGATCACTCACTTTATGTGAGAAAGGGAGATGCAGGGTTGGTCATCATAGTCATCTATGTGGATGACTTGATTATTACAGGTGACAATGACAATGGGATTGCTGAAGTTAAGGACTTCTTGAAGAAGAAGTTTGAGATGAAAGATTAGGGTGAGTTGAGATACTTTCTTGTTATTGAGGTGATCAGATGTTATGATGGTATATGGCTATCGCAAAGGCAGTATGGCTTGGATATGTTATCCAAGTATGGTATGACAACATGTAAGCCTCTTTCAGTAACACTGGAGCAAAATGTGAAGTTGAGTGTTGATGTTGGGGATGAGATAGAAGACCCTACTATGTTCAGGAGGATAGTAGGGAGTTTGATTTACATGACTATCACAAGGCGAGATAACATAATAGGAAAATGAGAGAGGGAGAGGAAATGAGAGAGGGAGAGGGAGAGGGAGGGAGAAGAAATGAGAGAAGGAGAGGAAGAGAGCAAAAGGAAATGGGAGAGGGAGAGGAGAGAGAAAAAGAGAGAAGATGTTAAACATAATAGGAAAAGAGAGAAAGAGAGGGTGTGGGTGAGGGTGAGGGTGAGGGAGGGAGAGGAAATGAGAGATGCTATGCTGTTGGCCTTGTTAGTCAGTTTATGCAGATACCTAGAAAGCCTCATTTGGATGTAGTTAGACGTATATTGAGGTATGTGAAGTCCACTTTACATTATGGATTTTTTTATGAGGTAGGTAAGGACGTACATGTCTTTGGATACACAGATGCAGATTGGGCTGGTAGCATGTTGGATAGAATACCTACAAGTGGATTCATGTTTTCCCTTGGTAGTGCAGCAGTTACATGGAGCAGCAAAAAGCAACCTACAGTTGCTTTATCGAGTATGGAGGCTGAGTATAGAGGTGCTGCTATGGCAGCATGTGAGGTGGTATGGCTGCAAAAGTTATTAGGTGATTTGGATGTGTAGGGAGATGGTCCAGTTGTCATTCATTGTGACAACATGAGCAGTATATAGCTAGCTAGGAATTCAGTATTCCATGCTAGGACAAAACACATTGAGGTGCACTAGCACTTTGTGAGAGAGAAGGTACTTGCAGGAGAGATTGACTTGATATATGTCAGCACACAGGATCGGATATCTGACATTTTCACAAAGGCATTGGGTGTAGAGAAGCTTCGAAAGTTCCGAAGCTTACTTGGAGTCGTAGAGATAGAGTTGAGCTTAAGGGGGAGTGTTGAGATGGCAAGCTCAACACGTGCGGACATTGATGATGGATCGCCTGGCTAGATGGGTCCGTACATCTACACTTAGCACGTTGGTGGTCATTATGATACTCACATGGCCATTGACTTATCACTTATTATCTTTAGTTTGTTACACCTACCTATAGTTGGCAAAGACATAGCACCAATTGATTAGTGTAGTCAGTTATACACTGTTTGACTTAGTAGGCTACTTTCCTCTATGTTGTATCTTATCTATACTTTGTATACATTGTAGAGTATATGAAAAAAAAGAAGAAAAAACCAGCAAGAAAACGTTTTGGCCTCCATCTCTCTTCTTATGTTCTTGAGTGAGCTTTCTCTTATGTATACAGAGTGTGTTTGGCGCCGCAGCTCAAGTAAATCCTTCCACGACGCGATTCTTGACAGTCAACCCATGACTGTTGCTCGCTGAGAGCTCACCTGTAACCTGGCTCACTTTTAACGTCTCAAGAAGCGTGCACTTCTTATCCACTCTGATACCAGTTTGTAGTGACTGGGAGGCACGAAGATCGAGGGAGTCAGTATTCGTTACTCGCAGTAAGACAGAGAGTGAGAGAGAGTAGAGTAGACAGTGTGCACATTTTGTAGGTACAATGACGAGTGTATCACTTTAGGTTTTTAGATAGATATATATGTGTAAGTATAAGTGCTAAGGGTGTGTTCACACCCGAGCAAATTAAAAAGCACAAGGATCTTTATTTCCAACATCAACTTCAATGTCAAGAAATAGGCCCAACTCAGCTTGCTATAGTCATCTATGATCAACATGCAGTAGAAGCTCCCCTTTAGGGACTTGGTCCTCATCGGGCCACAAAGATCTGTAGATACAAGCTTCATAGGTGCAGTAGACTGCCTCAAAGCTTTGTTGGGAATCGCATCCCGATGGAGTTTCCCGTGAATGTAGGAGATAAATGGCTGATGGCTCACAACTATGTTCGGCAAACCTCGGACAAACGATCCTCACGACGCCTTTCGAAGGTACTCATAGTTTAGGTGGCCAAACCGAGCATGCCATAGCTCGGACTGTGTTTGAGAGGTAAGAAGAAGAGAGGTAAGAGCTGTAGAAGACTTTGGCTTGTAGATGCCATTCTTCTCATATCTTGCAAAGAGCACTTGCCTCGAATCACGATAAAAAACTTGAACAATATCACTGTCAAACTCCACCAAGAGACCAAGAGAACAAATCTTATGGACTGAAAGCAAGTGATACCACAAGCCTGGGACATGCAACACCTCGGAAGTATGGGTACCACCACGTCCATCTGGAATCAGCTGCATCTCACCCCGCGCAGCAATAGACACAGAAGAGTTGTCTCCAATGAGAATCTGCCTACGTGAAGATCGCAAATGAGCAACACCAATGGGAGGAGGAGTCATGTGCCGTGAGGCACCACTGTCCACGATCCACTCTCAAGCTTGGGGAGCTGTCATTGCAGCATCAAGTCTTCGGTGTAGAGTCCTCAATGATTGCTAAGTGTAGAAAAGCAGTTGATGAGGGTGCAGGCACCGCTCCAGAATCCTTCATGTCCTTCTTCTTGGTGTCCTTATTGTCTTTGTCGAGGCAATCCTTCTTCCAATGACCGGTCTTACCACAATATGGCAAGTCGATTCCTTCTCCTTGTCCTTCTTGGATTTGTTGTTCTCCTTCTTCTTCTTTTGGTTCTTCCCCTTATTCTCAGAGGCTTAACCAGCCAAAGCCTCCAATTTGGAAGCATTTTGTCCCTTCAACTATTCCTCTTGGTCCAAGACAATGGGAACCAACTCTTTCCATCGAAGAGTTGACTCTCGCCGTGATGCAATAAGAGCGGAATAAAAGGTACCGAATCGTGGCGGCAACTGGGACAATAAAGTGATCGCCATGCCATATCCTCGGAGGAAATAGGCTTCTCCGCATTTTGAACCTGCATTTGAAGCTGTCGAAGCTTGTTGATGTGTTCTCGAAGCGAAGAAGACTTATTCATAGACAAAGTCCGCATTTGCACCTCCAAAGAAACACTCTTCATTAGGGTCATCTAGTTATACATCTGGTCGAGCTCCAGCCATATCTCTCGAGCCACCATCCAGTGCTCGATGTGAGCTATCCCGATTGTAGTGCAAGACGGAAAAAGAAAAGAACGAATCTGGCATTCAGTTTGTCCCAATGAGATTGGGCCTTGCTCAACTTTGCACAAGCATTGGAAGAGAGTTTAGACTCATCTCTCACTGAAGGCTTGTTAATCTTCTCCATCACAAGCTCCGCCAAATCATAAGACTCCAGAATGGCTAATATCATCATCTGCCAGATGCAGTAATTGTCACGAGGACGTGAAAATTTGATGCTTTGCTTATGTTTAATTGAAATTTGATTAAATAATCAACTGTGCAATTAAAAGATGCACATGTGAGGTGCAAGCTACTTTTTCACAATTGAAGGCCGAAGAACCCAGTGAAAAAGATGAGTGTCAAAGGCAAAAGTTGTAACAAGTTACACTTGTTAGATTTTAGGTGAATTTTGGTGTCAATTTGTCCCTAGGACCATTAATTGGCCATTAAGTGTTAGTGGTGACATTAGGGACTAGGCATTAATTAATGGATTAATGCTTGTCCAAGGGTCAATTAATGCATGGGACCACTTTGGGTTGCAAATGGCCAAGCCAATTAATTTTTGGATGGGCAAGGTCAATTTTTTGGGCATGGATTAAGGGCTTAATTAATTTTCAGAATTAATTAATTTTGAAAATTAATTAAATGACTGGAAATTGCTGAAAATGGATTGAGAAAGTTGCTACTTGGCAAAACTTTCCCATGCAAGTGGGGGAAAGGCTAAATAGGGCTGAAGGGAGAGGGAAATCTCAGTTTTTCATTTTGGAGCTGTTGGAAAGAGGTGTTGGACTATTGCTGCCAGCTTTTGGGGCCTATTCCCAGCCATTGGAGACCATTTTGTTGATGGAGATTGCATATTCTTGACCTTGGGAAGCTGGCAATTGTTGCTGATGCACTTTCTCTTGAAGATCACACTTTCTGATGCTCCTATTGTTGTTGATGCATCCGTTTGGGGCTGGTACAGTAAGAAAGCAGCAGATTTTGATCAGTTCTTCGTGACAAATCTCAGAATTCTCTCTCTTTAAAGCATTCTCTCATCTCCTTCAGTCTATGCTCAGCTATTCTCAGCAATTCTCAGCCATTTGGAGGAGATTTCAGCCATTTTTGGTGGGCTGATTTGTAATTTTTGCAGTAAACACAGAAATTAGGGTTTAGCAGCCACCTTGCGGATCCATGCCAGAGATTGAAGGCTCAAGGGATTGAAATCAGCAGCTGATAATTGAAGATTATTGAGGGAATTTAGGAGCCAGCCCATCCCAAATTGATTTGGGGCAGCATTTGGTCAGCCAAGGGTCAAATTAGAGAAGATGTTGTGGGTGAATGAAGGGGCAAATGACCCAAAAGGCTTGCTGGTAATTTATGATAGCAAGAGCAATTGGTTAGCAGGAGGAGATTGAAGAATCTCAAGTTGTACTCCTTCCAATTGAATGAAAGCTAAAGAAATACCGCAAGGGGTGCCAATTTTGGGGCCAACAGGGTGTCTACTGTCCAAGAATGTTATGGTAAAGTGTGTATTTCATTTTATGTGCATTTATTTATTGCTGTAATTAACACTTAAATCAGGTTATCACCACCCATTCCAAGAAGGAAGGTTGGTTGCATGGTTCCATTGCGGGGATACATCAAATCTCTTGACTTGGTGGGCCCGAGGCACTTGATTGCAAGCCAAAGCTTTGTGCTAGTGCTAATCTTTGTGCTCAGCTGAGAAATTACAGCAAGATGTCTTCATACAGTGGGATGCAATCAAGCAGTAATGATGGCTCTCATGATGCACATTCACATGGGGAAGAAGGAAATGCAATGCTTGATCTTGGACAAGGCACAAATCATGGACAACATGCTGAAATTGTGGCTGAAGGCCAAGATGTTGGACTCTCAATGCAGAAAGAGGATGATGATCAACAAGGGGAAATGGAATTCGATGATGCATTCAAGAATTGAATGAGGACAGCAGCCAATATCTTTGCTGAATTGGCAAAAGATCCTCAGTTTACTCGGTTTTTAAACACTTCTACGAAGGACAACAAGGGCAAGAAGAGAAAATCCTCCTCTAGAACTTCAGGACAGCAAGATGCACCGAAGAACAAGCCAAAGCCTTCTCAAGATGCTCCTAAAGATGCTCATGGTGAAAAGCAGTTGGTGCCAGTTGGGTAAGAAATGCAAATGCAAGTTCATGATGTAAATGCTAATCCTATGGTTTTTGGACAGCAAGGTTTGCATGAGAATTTGGGGCAACCAACTTACTTTGGTGGTAGCACAAATTTTCAGGCTATGGTGGGTGAGCGACTGAATGTGGGAATGTATGGCACACCTCCCCATAACTTTCAGCAACCAATGCATGGCTTGCATAACCCAATGTACTCGGGTATGGCTCATGGAATGCATAATCCGATGTATGGCGGTATCCATATGATGCTTGGTGTGGAAAATCATGCATATGGGCAACCATCGGTACCCCGTCGTGCTTCTGGGGCTCAAGGAATAAGTGCTGGTTATGCAAATGCTCCGTTTAATGCTGGCTATCATGGAAATTGCCTCTACACTAGCGGATACACTATGCCTTTCATGTGAGCTTGTTGAGGCCTTTTTATGCTGACGTGCCTAAGGATGTATGTGCTGAAATTCAGTCCAATGTAGAGGAGCTGAGTGAGATATTGGTATCCGAGCAGATTTTGGCACATAAAGAGGAAAAGTCAAGGGTAAAGCTTCCATAAGCTATTGGGTGAAGTTTCACAACTGTTCACCAATGGATGCTAAATGGATGGAAGAGGATGACTTGATACTCAAGGGGTTGGTAGCACTTCCACTCCTCCAGGAATGGACTGCTCTCGTGTATAGTGGACCTCGGATGTATTCAGCATGCATCCAAGGTACTGTGCTGACAGTATGTCTACCATGAGGTCACTATTCAGTGTACTAGTCACTGTGGTATGTATGCAGATGGGTATGGTTTTCACTGTAGCTCTGAAACTGTACATTTGCATCAAGTTATGATCATGAGAGATTGATTACCGAGTGTTGGTTTTCAGTGTATGATCATTAGTTTCAGTGGTATTCAGTGTCCTAGTCACTGTGGTATGTATGTAGATGGGTATGGTTTTCACTGTAGCTCTGAAACTGTACATTTGCATCAAGTTATGATCATGAGAGATTGATTACGGAGTGCTGGTATTCAGTGTATGATCATTAGTTTCAGCTGTATTCAGCTGGTTCTATGGACAGCAGCATGTGTATTGAATGCCATTGACAATTCAGCCATGGTTTCAGCTCGGTTTATGCTTTACTATGGTTGTGTAGTCAGCACTGTTGAGAAACAAGAGTTTGGGATGCATCCGACGAGTTTATAGCAACAGTTCTAGACTATTGTTGAGCTTTATGCTATGTTTATGCTGGCTGGAAATTTTCAGCAAATGGTGGGCATATGAGATAGTTAGCCAGTAGTGGCCAATGTTGTGTTGACTATGATGCCTTGTGAAAATTCCAGTGCAAAATTGTTTGCTTTGACAAATTATAGTGCAATCGAGGACGATTGCAAGGATTTCAAGGGGGTGGTCTGCCACGAGGACGTGAAAATTTGATGCTTCGCCTATGTTTAATTGACATTTGATTAAAGGATTAATCAAATGTGCAATTAAAAAATGCACATGTGTTGTACATGTGAGGTGCAAGCTACTTTTTCACAGTTGAAGGCCGAAGGACCCTGTGAAAAAGATGGGTGTCAAAGACAAAAGTTGTAACAAGTTACACTTGTTAGATTCTAGGTGAATTTTGTTGTCAGTTTGTCTCTAGGACCATTAATTGGCCATTAAGTGTCAGTGGTGACACTAGGGACTAGGCATTAATTAATGGATTAATGATTGTCCAAGGGTCAATTAATGCATGGGACCACTTTGGGTTGCAAATGGCCTAGCCAATTAATTTTTGGATGGGCAAGGTCAATTTTTTGGGCATGGATTAAGGGCTTAATTAATTTTCAGAATTAATTAATTCTGAAAATTAATTAAATGATTGGAAATTGCTGAAAATGGATTAAGAAAGCTGCCACTTGGCAAAACTTTCCCGTGCAAGTGGGGGAAAGGCTAAATAGGGCTGAAGGGAGAGGGAAATCTCGTTTTTTCATTTTGGAGCTGTTGGAAAAAGGTGTTGGACTGTTGCTGCTAGCTTCTGGGGCCAATTCCCAGCCATTGGAGACCATTTTGGTGATGAAGATTGCATATTCTTGACCTTGGGAAGCTGGCAATTGTTGCTGATGCACTTTCTCCTGAAGATCACAGTTTTTGATGCTCCTATTGTTGTTAGTGCATCCGTTTGGGGCTGGTACAGTAGGGTAGCAGCAGATTTTGGTCAGTTCTTCGCGACAAATCTCAGAATTCTCTCTTTACAGCATTCTCTCATCTCCTTCAGCCTATGCTCAGCCATTCTCAGCAATTCTTAGCCATTTGGAGGAGATTTCAGCCATTTTTGGTGGGCTGATTTGTAATTTCTGCAGTAAACCCTAATCTACAACAGAAATTAGGGTTTAGCAGCCACCTTGGGGATCCATGCCAAAGATTGAAGGCTCAAGGGACTGAAATCAGCAGCTGATAATTGAAGATTATCGAGGGAATTCAGGAACCAGCCCATCCCAAATTTGTTTTGGGCAGCATTTGGCTAGCCAAGGGTCAAATTGGAAAAGAAGTCTTGGGTGAATCAAGGGGCAAATGACCCAAAAGGCTTGCTGGTAATTTATGACAGCAAGAGCAATTGGTTAGCAGGAGGAGATTGAAGAATTTCAAGTTGTACTCCTTCCAATTGAATGAAAGCTAAAGAAATACTAGAAGGGCCGCTAATTTTGGGGCCAACAGGGTGTCTACTGTCCAAGAATGTTATGGTAAAGTGTGTATTTCATTTTATGTGCATTTATTTATTGCTGTAATTAATTCTTAAATCAAGTTATCACTACCCATTCCAAGAAGGAAGGTTGGTTTTAGTAATTGTCACCATCAAGCTTTTGATCCGATGGAAGAGCTGGTAGGACATGCACCTTCTTGTCCATGATCGCCTGGAACTCCAAATCAGTCTGTGTAGACATGTTCACTTGTAATGCCCGCACAAACACAAAATCAGCCTCCTCTGACTGTGTAGATGCAGCCTGTTAGGGCTATTTCCTCCACTTCTTGAACCTTCTTCAGCCGACAGAGGCGATGAAAAGGTAAAATCTGCAGTGGAAGGCCTAAAACACAGCCTTCCTCCCCTTCAAAGAGCAATAACCTGCAGCATATTCACCAGTTGGACTCCTTTTCTGCACGCCCACCCTCGCTTCAGCCTTGTTCTGATGCGTAGCCCTTCCGCTCGCCCTCGAATGCTGAAAATGCAGCCTTGTCTCGCGGTGAAATCTCCTCTTGAGGTAAGTTCTTCAATAAGTTAGTTTGACTTCAGCGCTTTGATACCATGTCAAAGTGCAGCGATGCGGAAGTGTACGACAAAGACTGAGAGAGAGTGAACACAGAGAGAAGAGAGAGAGAGAGGAGACAGTGAAACGCAGAAAATCTGCAGTGTAGTATGCTGTATAGGAGTGCAGAAATATACACGGGTGCAGAGAAAATATCTGCGTGTGTCTCCGCCTTGAGAACCTCGATCTCCATCAGCTCGCACGCTGTCAGTCTTAGCAGGCCGTCTCTGTCAAATGTCAGATCAGAATATGTGAGTGTGTGCCACAAACTGACTATAAATAGCCAAGAAAAAATAGTGCCCAGCAACTGGTCGGCTGCAGTAAATGCAGCCGATTGCATAAAATAATGCAAAAACGGTCCGACTGATCAAACTGCTGTCCGACTGATCAGTCTGCTGCCACATGGCATCTGCGACGGCTGATATGGCTTCTACTGTGCATCTGCTCTGCTGATGTGGCACTTTGCTGTCCAGGAAACGACTCTCTAACATGAGTGACCAGTGAGTGAGTGAGTGAAGAGTTGAGAGATAGGTGTGTACCAATGTGCTACACACAAAGAATAAAAGAATGTATTTATACTTAGGGTACGGTACACTTACACGTGCAAGGGTGTGTTCACATGTGTAAAGTAATATATCCACGGGAGTAGCGCAAGGGCCTTTACACCCAACAGCTAGTAGGGGTAGCCAGTTAATGGGTGGTTCCCATCGAGCTCTCTCTACCTTTTAAGTCGAAGAAACCCTTTACCCTAGTAGCATCCCGTTAGTTGTTCTCAGAGTCGTGCAAGAAGAAGAATGGCAAGTGCAAAGTGACTCTCAACGAGGATTGCTCCAAATGTTGCTGTTTTGCATGCTATCAGATTGGGTACTTTCATAGAGAAAGTGTGTCCATAGACTAGGAAGGTGAAATCAACTTCAAAAGCTTCGGTTAACATTGTGGAATGCCAGGGTATTTCTTTTGAAATTTCAGCAGAGGGTTGTGTTGTTCATGTGAGTACTTGCAATGGTCATTCCATAAATATAATTATGTTTGATATTAATGGCCAAACAGTGAAAATACTTATTTGACAACGGTTTTGCCGTGGCTGAAACTCTGGTTCATGGCTTTGAAACACATTTCTATTTCCCGTTTCTGAAACTTTTGGCATCTTGGTCATGCATCATGCAGCCTTATGGAGTAGTCCTAGGTAATGATATTGAGAAGCACAACCCTGGGTGATGCAATCTAGGCTTGACTTTTGCGTGCTGAAGAATCTTGTAAATCCTTCACTAGACCAATCAAGCCTCCTCACATTGCCATAAACAATGCTTCAATGCCTCCATGAATTGATCTATGATATTTACCATGAATCTAACCCATTGCATTTAGCCAGTCAATTACCAAGCAGCAAGCTGCCTTGAGTAATTGGCCATATGAAAAACAATACCCTTCATGGCTGCCAGCATTCTAGAGGTACATTCAAAAGGTGTAGTCCTGATCAACTTGTGACAAAATGTGTTTGCTAGCCTTAGTTGTACAGGAGAACAAACTCACCAAAACCTTGAGCAATGAGGAGGGTAGCTACAACCCCATTCCAATCCAATGCTTCTTGATGCTTGGTGCTTCCAAATCTAGGATCGACACCATGAGCTCTTGCAAGTTGCTGGCTATGGGAGGGTTTAATTGCTTGGTCTGTCTCCTCAGCTTTACCACCTTCATGCTAGGTCTAGGTAGGTCCAGCTCTCCTAGCCCTGCGACTCTGATATTTTGTAGGGTAGATCTACACACAAACACAGAGAGAGAGAGAGAGAGAGAGAGAGAGGGCGCTGTCTTTTACGAAAAAAATAAAGAGAGGGCGCTGTCTCAAATTCCAAAGTCACCACTCATAAGGCTCCTACTAGGCCATTCAAGTGCTTAGTCTCTATGTTCTGTTTCTCAATGACTCGGATCCTCTTAAGGTTGGCCTTGTTCATCTCTACTCGAAATCAGTATGCCATCTTGTTCAAGTAAGAAAAAAAAAAGAGAAACCAACAGCCTGAAGGGGCATTCTAGTGGTGAGAATTTAAGCAGGCATATCGGCTAAGCCCCCTTCTAAATAAGAGCATGAGTACGCTGCAATCAAATCTGTTACGGAGTTGTCTGTTCAACTATAAACTGTTATAACAGTTTGTACGAAATACATTTATTGACTGCCTGAATGCATGTGATTCTGGACTTTCTTGAAATTATGGCAAGATTTTGAAGTTCCCTGAGCTCAATTTGTGAAAACCATTTTGCCTTGTATGTCAGGTCCAATGAACTTTCCTTCGCAGCAACAGCGTGATCGTGGGAAAGGTTCCATGAGTCAGTTTGTCTTCCGATTTGATTACAAGGACTGGCAGGTACATCATCTTCCTTTTACTCAACCTGAGGTTTTTCTCATGGTGTGTTGCTGCTGATAAAAATTTTTAACGGTGCAGCTAATGAAAGATACGGTGGGAGAAGGCAGAGAACTTATGCCGCATCGGGAGAACAGAGCAGAGTCAGTGTGCAAGAATTCAAGGAATCAAGCAATAGGAACTTGCCCGCATTTTGTGGACCAAGGGATAACTGAGGAGAAACTGGAGTCAAATAAGCGAAGGAGAGGTAATCTGTGAAAAGGTTACCATAATATCACATTAGAGAATGGCATTGGAGCCCTTCCAAGGGTCTATAGCTGATTTTACCTTTCTTCCTGTGTACATTAGTCACCCTCTTCCTAAGATAATTTTTAGACTAGCATTTTTCATTCATGAGCTGTCGAATTATGACATTTAAGATGACCCCTAAATCAACCCTGTATATTGTTGCCCACAAATAGGCTAGATTGGTCATTCATGAGCTGTTGAATTAGGACATTTAAGATGACCCCTAAATTAACTCTAGCTCAATTGTTGCATACTCAAAACAGCCAGAGAGATCCTGGTGTGCACCAAAGTTAGTGCGAAAACATGATAGCAACTGACCAGAAGGTTTCATGCCAGGTCTGTTGAGCAAAATGGTTTAGCGGTTTTGTAATGCATTAACAATGATTAGCTTTTGACATTTGGTTTTTGGTCTACAAAGAATAGAACTTTGATTGAAATTTTGAGGTTTGCATGAATCTTCAGTTGGAGAGGGTTGCGTAGTGTGGATTCTGGGCCAGGATAGCCCAATTTTTTGTGTTTCTACTATATGAGGCAGGTTGATGATGATTTCATGAGCTTATTCTCAATTGATTGGAAACAAACATCTATACAAGATGGTAGTGGCAAACCATGGAATTGAGCATGCCATACATTGGCTTATGCTCAAGTGACTGAAGAGAAGCATCCAAGTGGTAGTGCCAAATTACAAAATTGAGCCCTAGTGTAAAGGCGCTATACTCGTGTTCCTCTGACAAGTACCAGTGTTGGAAAATTGAAACGTCCGTGTTCCTCTAACAAGTACCATTTCAAATGTGTTGAATGGAAAGTAGAACCTGGTAGAGAGAGCATATATGACTGCGATGAGCTGTAGTTTCTATCCTCCTCAGAAACATGTAAGACTTACTGAAAGTTTTGCTATAATATGGGGTAATTTCCATATTTCCTGGATCATCGTTGTCCTAATGTAAAAGGATTACTGCTATTAGCAGGTAGATATTTCATGTAATCTTCAGGAAACTAGACCATTGAATTGAGTAAATTTCTTTAGTGAGACCTTGGCAGCCCTACCTAAGTCTGAGTGAGACTTGGAGAACCTTTTGAAAAGTAGAACCAATTCCATTTCTGATGAGTCAGTGGCCACTCAGGTTATCCCAAGTTTTCCAGTTTGATAAAAAGAAACATTGTTTGCAAGTGTCCATATCTTGTGCAGAACAATGCCAAACATCAGACCATCATTGAATATCCTTCCATCTACAGAAGGTAAAAACCATCGTCCAAGGCATTACTCTGAATGAGAGCTTTGTGGAGAGGAGTTAGACCTGCTGTTACTTAAACCCTGTCTGCAGAGTCCAGACATTTATAATCCTCTGCCATGGTTTCACTAAGCAGTCAACCATGTCTGCTTTGATTCTGATTTTCTGTATTGACTCAAGGTCCCTGAAACATAAGCCTTGCTTGTTTTTTCCTCCCTTGTGGGGCAGGTACAAGTCTTGTTGGTAACACAGTATGGTGTTGCTCTCCATGACATTGTGGCACTTAACCTTCTAGGGACATTCTTGAGCAAGGGTCCTGGAAAGGTATATCACTCCTTTTGTGTGCACTATGTATGTGCTGGGGAAAGATCTTGTCAATGCCCAAATCCCAAGGCAAAATGCAGAAGTAAATGACAATTTCTTTATTATCCTTCTAAATTTTGCTTCTCATGAGATTTAACACCCAATCCTCCATCTTCTGTCAAAGTACAATGCCATGTACATCCTGGACATCTGGTTAGCTTGTCAGTTTTCATCTGAGGAAGACTACCCATGCTAGCCTTCCAAGAAAGCCAGAGAATTCAGTGAATGAACAATAGACTTGCATTGAGCCTTTGTAGCTTTAATCATCGGTATAGATTGTATGATGTTGTCAATGACAAATATTGGAGCATGAAAGGGAACGAATTGCAGAAGTTGCATTTCTTTAACTAAAACAAGAGGCCGTTGTGATTTAATTGGCTTGAAAATGAGTTTTCCTTTGACACACCATCCATGAAAACCTCATTGTGGAGACGGTCAAAGCATTTGGCAAATTATTTAACGAGTGTCAAATATTTGAACACAATGGTATATTCTTATGACAATCACTTTGTGAGAAGATCAGCTCTTTCCCTCATCACAAACACTTACGTATAGGATGAGAAGCCACCACTTGGTAAGATTTATATGAGCTAGTAGCCTTGTAGCTTTAGAGCATTAGAAGTTCATATATCATGCATGTCCAAAAGATGCACTTGTAAAAGGCTTAGTAATGTTGGAAGAGAAGAATGAACATTTGTCCATCTATAGAATCTATGAGTGGTACTAGTGCATGTGCTAGGCAATGATTAAGATTTTGATGGATATGTACGCGTCAATCTTTCTAGATTAGCAAGAGCACAATTGAAGAGAAGAATGAGCATTTTTCCATCTTTAGAATCTACATGCGGTACTAGTGCATGTGCCATGGAATGATTAAGATTTTGAAGTATATGTAGTTGTCATGTTTGTACATTGGGAAGGGGATTAAGAGAGATTAAGAGATACGTTTGCGTTTAGGTGTATTGTGACCTAGTGGTGTTACTAAGCACTTGAAAGCTTGATTTTAAAGCATTACAAAGTTTAGTAAACCACTTACATGGATTAATTAAAAACCAACGAAGCTTAGTTTTGCAACATTATTTGATTAGACTCTTTAAAAATAAAATATTGAATAGTTGCTTGTTTTTTTCCATTCTTGAATATTAAAAAATCACCTTTGCGACTAGATGACTATAGAGAGAAAGGGCGAGGAGTTGTCTATTTGAGTTAGCAATGATATTTTTCCCAAATTTCTATTCTCTTGCTTCTTAGGCTTGTCATTCGAGTATTATTCATAGATTGAGGAGGGTTTGAAGTTGATATGTTCTTTGATTGATTGCTCTTTGTCCTCTTTGGTTGTATGTTGTGTGTGTAGTTTTGGGGCAGCCGATTTTAGTTCTTTAGTTGGCCATCATTAATGGTTTCATGAGATCTTGTTGTTTATAACCTTGCAACCCATAGTATTACCGTCTCTCATTAATGGTTTCATGAGATCTTGTTGTTTATAACCTTGCAACCCATAGTATTACCATCTCTTGGGCTTTAGGATTGAAAAAGATCTGGGTGCTAAAAGGATTGTATAATCATATCCTTGTAGATTGTTTGCTCATGTGATTTACTAAATGTACAAGGGATTTGTACAGTAGTTTTTTGGGTTAAGTTTGATGTTTGTGCATGCATTTTGGCAACTTTGTTTCTTTTTAATCTAGAAACTAAAAATTAGTTAAGTCAGGAAATCAACAACATGCATCCTCTATTCCATTGGCATTAAGACATTATGTCACTTTTTTGTTGGATTTTTAAATTATTATGGTTGCCAAAATCAACACATAGAATGATAATGTAACAAAGGCTATGGACCGGGGATTGAAAAGATTGATAGCAAAAAATTTTGAAGTTACAATAGCTTGCTTTCATGAGAAGTGGCTTGAATTGGAAGGCTTGCAAGAGTGGAAGAGATTGGAGCAACAATATTAAATGTGATGTCATTGATCATGCACTACAATGACTAGATCTTAAGACAACTCAAAAGAATGCAGTGACTTGAACATTGCAACATGACGGTACTAATGAATAAGATACAATGTTTAAGAAAGATGCTAAGTATTTGAAGGAGAATAAGAGCAAATGAATTCACTCTTTCTAGTGAAATCTTGAGATATAATGGGTTCTTTTGTATTTTCCCAATACTTCTATAATTAAACGTAGCAACAAAGAAAAGAAACACAAGGGGCATATTGCTTAGCTCGTATGTTGCTTGTATATATTTGTTAAAAGTCTATTTCTCTTTGATCTTTTTGTAAGAGTAAAAATAGAAGGAAAAGGTAAAGGCATTTGTGGGAAACAATGATACAAAGTTTAGAATACTCCAAGGAAAAGTCAGGGAGGTGGAGAAGACTTTAATACTTCTAGATCAATTTGAGTTTGCGTATGGAGATTTCTTCTTTAAAACAACATAAGTTGAGGTGTGTTAAAATGTATTTTGAGGGTGGTTCAATTTTTGAATGATAATTAAGTGAAAGACTATGGGGAAGGATGTTGATAGTTGGACACTACAAAGAATGGTTTAGAAGAGTTTTTTGTTTTGAAGTCCAAATTGAGGGTGACAAAAAAAAGGACCAACATGAAATAGGGTTATAATAATTGAGTAGCTTGATAAGATCATTGTGGAATTAGATTCATTGATTGAGGAGTGTGTGGCTTACTTTTCCACCCATTTCCTAAGGGCACAAAGCAAGATGGAACTAAGTGATGGGAGGGATACTAGAAGTCAAATCAGTCACAAGCTAGAAGTGCTCATGAAGGTGAGATTGAATTGCAAAAGTTGGGGGGTAGCAAAAATTGAAAGGAAGACGAGGTTTTGTAGAAAAGAATAAAGAAGAGGTTAATGTGAAGAAAGATGTGGTTGTGATAATGATTGCACAACAAAACCATCTTTGTAGACAAAGAAAAATACCCATTACAAAGGGGAAGGCTTCTACATTGTTATAGAGGTTTGATATTTTTTGAAGATAACCTTACAAGCTACTTGTGTAGGAAAATGTTAAGACATAAGTTGCCTTTAATGTGATAGAAACATCACAAAATTTTATTAATTGATAATTTGGTCATTTTACCCAACCAATTGGGGTAAAAATGTCTTTGGATAGCTTGTGAAAGGGGTTACAAACCGGTCCAAGGCTATTGGTGGATCAATATTCAAGAGTTGAATGATGAGTTTTACATGTTTAAAGATGTGATTTGTAGAAAATTTTGATCATGAGCTTAAAACAACCCGTTTTACACATAATAGTAGTTGGGGCAATTGTAATCAAAGCTAGTGCTCAAAGGGAGATGATGTTACTAAGTAATATTAATTAGTGATAGACTCAAAGGAAATAATATGATATTATTAGGTTGCTTTGCTAGCACAGGTAAATTATTTAGGAATAACGATTCACACGAATGTTATAAAGAGATGCACTTTTGCTTCTTTTGCTTATGTAAACAATGAGAATGTAAGTTGATTTTGTTGCAAGAGCGAACAATAATGAATGTGTGAATAACCAAGTTATTAGACCTACTAAATGCATGAAAGAATAAAGTTTTTAGTCTAGTTTGTCCATTGTCGTTTTGATGCACACCATAGGGATTTGTCTCTTGAAAGGCTAGGTTCATCAAAATTGATTAATCATTGTTCTTCACCTTGTGGTAGGTTTTTTATAGAGACAACTCAAGATGACAAGAAGAAACTTTGATGTATATAACTGAGTTATTAAAAAAGGGATTGCAAGTCATTATAAAGAACCATGAATCTAAGGAAGCCTTTCCTTATGAAACGTGGTGCTTGTGGTGATTGTGTTTATGTTGACTTGAATTAGGAAGGACATCCTGTTGCTAACAAAAGAAAGAGATTGTCGTGTGGTTGTGGTTTGTGGATTGACTATATGGAAATCTCTCTTGCTTGGAATACTTTCTATCTATATTCCATTTTTAACTTTTACATATGTGAGGGAAAACAATAGTATGATAGGTGCTTTGTAGAAGGGAAAACTCAGTGCATATACATGTTTCAAGGCAATAGTTTAGGTCTATCTTTTTTGATCTTGATTCTTCATTGATGTTGACTTGAATTGGAAGGGACATACTATTACTTACAAGAGTAAGCAATTGCAATGTATTTGTGATACATGGATTGATTGCATGAAAATCACTTGATTGGTTAAGAGATTGTAGCATAAATGAATCATTTATTGGGAATAAAAGCTTGTGTCTAGCCACTAGTGTATTACTACATTGACATTATCTACACACTTGTACATTGTAGGTGGCAGGCAGCCATCACTATCACTTTATTTTTTATTCTTTTAGTGACATTTGAATAAGGGAAGGCTGGTCATATATTGTGACTATTGGAGTTTCCACATCTTGTCTGTCTGTCTCTCTCTCTTGCTCTTGCTCCTTCCACAATAGCTCCTATTTCTGCTTGCATGCTTTCACTTGGGGCTCACTCCCTTCAATTGGTATTAGAGTCATTTCTTTAAGAGCTCAAGCCTAACTTGACATTGCTTCACAGCTTTTATTCGAATACCCACAGTAATTTACAATTAGTGGTGGCAACCATGGCTTCTTTCATTCGAGGTGAGCATTGAGCTCTATTGCTTCAAGGTTTGTTTGTGCCTTCTCCAAGACCTTCCTTGGGTTGCTTGAGCCTTGTCTAAGTCATCATTAAGCTCAATAATAGTAGTAAGATCAACATGAATAACCAACATGATTTGCACCTGCTTGTCTTACCCACTTTGTTGCCCCCCATTTCACCTCATTCTAGCTCTTGTATGGTCTTTGGTACTTGGGCAATCATCTCCAACACTCGACTTTGACCACTTACATTAGAGCTTCCAACCTCCATTACTTGTTGAAATATATAGTAGATATGTTATATAGGTGTAAACAGAGTTTCTTAGTCGCTTACATTAGAGCTTCCAATCATCTCCAACACTCGACTTCGACCACTTACATTAGAGCTTCCAACCTCCATTACTTGTTGAAATATATAGTAGATATGTTATATAGGTGTAAACAGAGTTTCTTAGTCGCTTACACATGCTTCGTGGGATGCTTGCATGCAGATGTATGGTAATTGGATTACTTGGGGATGCTACCTCAATGTCATGAGATGCTATTGAGTTGATTTGAGCATACTTTTGTCTCAGTTTTCTTAGAGATTTCCTTGTTGTAATAATAGGGTCGAATGTTATTTGTTTGGGTAAAGCTCATGCCTATTGCTACTTGGAATATCTATTGGATCCATTGATATAAGCCATTGACACCACATACTTGGCTATACTCTTGACATGCTTTGAAGCTGAGATTGGAGCTTGGATGCTTTGATATTGTTAGTCATTCATTTCATTGGATGCTATTGGATGCTACCTTTATAAGCTTGAAGATCTTTACTGGGTTTGATGCTCCCAACCTATGTTACATATATCTTGGATGTTTGGATGCTATTCACTTGATGTTTTAAGCTTTATTTGCTAATCTAGCATTCAACTTTTGCTTTAGTGGGAGTGTATTGAGCCGTTTACTTGACATTGGATGCTATATTACACATTGGATTGTAGTTGAGCTTGAGCTCATTTCATTAAGACCGTGGGATACTTACTTCATGTTTATGCTCTTTGGATGCTATATGTATGCAGTGGATGCCTAGTGGGCTGATCTGACATTTGTCTTTGGGCCATCACCTATCTCTGTTAGATCATTGGCAGTGATGTATACACCTAACATGGCTATGTATTGAGCTTTTATTACTATTGCTCAATTAGTTGTGCCTTTGACAGGTCTCTTCTGTTTCTCATGAGACCTACTACATGCATGATTGTTATGCCATTGGATGTATTTCTCTCTAACACTTTGAGATTGACAGCTTTGGATATTGGTCACATGTTTGCTGACTGCCAGTAGTTCGTACATACTTGCATTGTGTAGGATATCCTTGGTAGTTTCAGTTTGTAGTTTATCAATGATAGCTCATACTTATCTTTGATTTCTTACTGTTTTACTCTATTTTCAACATGCTGTAATTGCAATTCTCTGCACTATTTATGAGAGTAGTTACTTTATCTTGAGTGTTTCTTGACTGCAATTTGTAGGCAACTCATTATTTTGTTTTAATAGGTCTTATTTTCGGCTTGATTTAGCAATGGTTTTGGGACTGATTTGTAGGAAATTACAATAGATTGTTTTGCCCTTCTATGCACTTGCTTGGTCTTATTATGGTTGGTGATTCTCATGATAGTGCTATCTTCAATATTGAGAAACTAGATGGGACCAACTATAGCTATTGGAAGACCTAGATATGGCACATCTTAGTGCAAAAATTCCAGGTTAGACTATAAAAAAATGGGAGTGCCAAACTCGGAACCATTGTGGCCGAGGATTGGGATGAACTAGATGAGTTGTGTAAGTCCACAATCATTTTATCACTCTCTAAGTAGGTTTATTACAATATTGTAACTAAAAATTAGATTGCATATGAGCTCTGGACACAAATTAAGAATCTTTATGACAAGTAGAGTCATGTATCTCAAATGTATTGACCTTTCAATGGAAGAGATCTCTATGTATGCACACTTGAATGAGTTTCACTCCATCATCAATCATTTAGCTTCGCAAGGGATTGAGTTCAAGGATACTTTGCGCCCTTTATTTCTACTTGATACTCTACCTAAGTTGTGAGACACTTTTCGTATGGCTCTGTGTACTAAGGATGGATTGAAATTGCAGGATGTTGAGAGTGTCCTCTTGATAGAATAGGTAAATAGAAAGAATGTGGATATTTCTCGCACATCACATGTGTTGACTATTAGAGGTTGGCAAGATGGAAATGGTCATGGTAGAGACTCTAACAAGTCTTAGTTTAAGACATGTGGATAGTCTCACGGTAAGTCCCGTGGCCGTAAGTCTGGTCTTACTTGTCATTATTGTGGAAAAGTAGGTCATATTTGGCCACAGTGCCATAAAATGCGCAAACATAAGCATAAGGAAAAGGGAAAGAGTAAAGTGCAGGACAAAAATGATGATTGCAGAATTGTGCCTAGTAAGTCTAGTGTCAAGATTGAGGAGATTAATGTGGTGCAACATAATGCATTTGATGATTTTATCTTGGTAGCCTATTCTTTGGATGTTTTAGAGTTGACTGATGCTTTGTCAGGATATACTCAATGTTGGTTGATAGATTTAGGGGCTTCCTTTCATGCGACCCTTCATAAAGAGCGATTTCACTCCTATGGCAGTATGATTGGATCTGTCCGTTTGGGTAATGACTTGGCATTGGAGATAGTTAATATTAGTGATGTCTACCCGCATTTTGGTTTAGGCACCATGTTTACTCTTCTTCATGATGTACATCATGTACTAGCTCTCATGAAGAGCCTTATATTCGTTGGCACCTTGGATGATGTAGGTTATGTTATTTCTTTTGGTGATTCCTCATCGAAGATTATCCATGGGAATCTTGTTATTGCACATGGTGCTAAGTCTAGTATCCTTTATTCCTTCCTTGTATTTGGGGGTTAGGTAACCATGTTTTGGTTGTGGATGTAGTTGCACATGTATCTCTTTGGCATCGCTACCTTGGGCACATGTCTTTGAAGGGAATGAAGATGCTTACTACTTTGCAATATCTTTCGCCCCTAGACTATAAGTTTTTTGAGTCTTGTGATCATTGCTTGGATGGTAGGTTCACATATTATATGCATAAGAAGTTTTGTATGAAGCACATGGGTGAGCCTTTGGCTCTTGTTCATTCGAATGTATGTGGTCCCATATCTTGTTAGTCACTAGGTGGTGCGAAGTACTTTGTCATCTTCATCGATGATTGACATAAGGTTTGGGCTTACCCTATTAAGCAGAAATTAGATATATTGTCTACCTTTCAATGTTGGCTTGGTCTTGTTGAAAAATTGTCTAGGTATAGATTGAAATGCCTATGGTTTGATAATGGGGGTCAATATGTCTTGAAAGCTTTTGAGCACTTTTGCGATGAACATGGTATTAAGCATTAGTTTGATGCACCTTACACCCCTTTAGAATGTATTGTCAAATGCATGAACAGGATGATTCAAGAGAGAGTTACCACAGTAGGTTGATGCTCCAGTGGCCCAAGATCTTCTTATTATGTGGGATTAGCCTATTTTGAGACACTCTACTAGAGCTAAACATTAGCTCGAGCACTTTATGCCCTCCATGGATTATGTTATGGTGATAGATGCAGGTGAGCCTCTCTCTTATAATGAGGCCATGCATAGAGATGATAGTCATTGGTGGGATAGGGCTTTGCAGTTGAAGCTTGACTCCTTATAGACAAACCATACGTGGGATTTGGTTCCTTTGCCTAGTGGGCAAGAAGGCATTGCCATGCAAGTGGGTATATAAGTTGAACAATATCCCTAGATATCCTAAGCCTGCTTATAATTCTGAATTGGTAGCTAAGGGTTTTAAGCAGGAACATGATATTGACTTCGATGAAGTCTTTTCTAATGTGGTCAAAATGATGACCCTATGCTTGGTATTAGCATTGGTTGCCCTAGATTTGGGACCTTTATCTGATGGATATAAATACAACTTTTTTACATGGGCACTTGCATGATGAGATTTATATACAATAGCCTAAGGACTCTGAGGAAAAAGGTAGGGAACACCTAGTGTGCAAGTTGAGAAAGAGTCTTTTTAGCCTTAAGCAAGCACCTAGAGAATGATACCACAAGTTTGATGCTTTTATGCATTCACATGTATATAGTCATAGTGCTACGTATTTGTGTTTATACATGGAGAAGACTCGTAATGATAGCCTTATGATTTTGGTACTCTATGTGGATAATATGCTTATTGCTGGGAGCGCTCGTGATGAGTTGGATGCCTTGAAAACTTAGCATGGATAGGCCTCATATATTCTTGGGATACATATCATGCAGATCGCTCTAAGGGGCTTCTTAATATGTCATAGAATAAGTATATACAGAAAGTTATTTAGTGGTTTCATATGCAAGAGGTAAGCCTATTGATTGTCCTCGATCTTCTCATGTGAAGGTTAGTAAGGGCAATTGTTCGCAGTTTGATGAGTAGAAGGCTGAGATGACCAAGATTCCTTATGCATCTGCCATGGGTAATTTAATGTATGCCATGATAGCCACTCGTCCTGACATAGCATTTGCAGTGGGAGTTGTGGTATGCTATATGGCTACACTTGGCAGACATCATTGAGATGTCATCTGCCAAGTGTACCCATATATGGCATTGGGATGTTGTAAAGGATATCATGAGGTACTTGATGGGCACATTCACCTGTCCTTATCTTGTTGTACTTATATACATTTATACTTTGTCACTTTTTTCTTGTTCTCTTCTCACTAGGGACACAGTTGCCTTTAAGTGGGAGCGTTGGGATAAAGCTGTATATGCCTAGTTGCCCATATATTACTATACTGATAGTACCTACACACGTACATTGCAAGTGGTGGGTCCCTATCATTGTCACTTCATTTTTTATTCTTTTAGTGACATTTGAATAAGGGAAGGCCAATTACATATTGTGACAGTTGAAGTTTCTACATCTCTTCTCTCTCTCTCTCTCTCTCTCTCTCTCTCTCTCTCTCTCTCTCTCTCTCTCTCTCTCTCTCTCTCTCTCTCTCTCTCTCTCTCTCTCCTTCCACCATAGCTCTTGCTTTTGCTCGCGTGTTTCCACTCTAGGCTCACTCCCTTCATCATCAAAGCTTAAGATTTATAAATAGAGAAAAAGCTTTTGGAGAAAGATATGGATGGGTAAACTTTTTGTCTATATCTCAATGTCAAATTTTAGATGACATGCCTTTTGATAGGTTGGCAAGTTCAAGTATCACCATGTCGTCATGCTTTCTGACTACATGGTATTTATGATTATGGATGAATGTGTTTAGATATGATTTAAGACTCACTTTATGGTTTTTGATTATTCATATGGGTTTTGTATTAACTATGTGGGTTTCTTTTCTTCTATTTGCTTTCTATAGCTTTTGTGAGCTCTTGTATATCTCTATGGTCTTCTATGTGTGTCTATGTAGGTTCTATTGGATGGGTCAGTAGCTTGAGAATGTTTACTTCCTTAGGAGAATAGAATCTCTTCTTAGCTAGTTTGATCAAAGAAAGTAGCAATTGAAGGCAGGTTGAAGATTTAAAGCGATAGTGCCAAGTAGTCAATTGTGAAAGAACATTGTAGGTGGCTCTAGTGACTCTTCAGATTAGATATACCCTATGAAGGGTGGATTCACAACCAAGAGATGGTTGTGGATGATTATTCTATTGTATTATTTATGAGAGCATATGAGAGAGTGATTATGAGAGAGGGATATAGCCATATTTGAGATCAATACATTGTATTTATGATAGATTGTGAGGCTGTGAGTTAAGAGAATCATTGCAATACTATCAGATTATTTTGTATTCAATATTAGCTTGTGGATCTGTTCTTTGCTTTGTTGTTCATGAACATGAAGAAGATTATGTGTTTTGTTGAAGATATTACTATGTGAGAACTGTTCTATAGTGTTGTGTGAAGCTATTTTCTTTGTTTCTGTTTTCCTTTTGTGGTGACATCATAAGATTAAGAAAATACTTCTTGGTGCTACAACATAGATTTGCTTGTAGTTCTTTCTCTATTTTTACTAGTGTTCTCTTGAGAGCTTCATTTTTTGGTACGCAATTGGGAAAAATTGCCATTAACTTGGGTTGAAAATGAAGGAAACATCACTAAATGGAAAATAATAGGAGCCCTATTACCAAGGAGAAATTGAAAATATTCATAGCAAAAGCAAATTTCTACAAAAGATTCATTCCCAATGGAAAAAACACAATGCCATCTTGATGCAAGCATTGAATGACAGACTATTCTCATTGTCAACTGAAGCCAAATAAACTTGTACCTTTGTAGCTAGTTGCTTGGGAAAAAATTGAACAAAAATGAGGAGAATGATTGGCAATAGTAGATTTGGCTTTCATTGAAGATTTTCCAAGCAATATCAAGTGGGAAATTGTGAAGAAGCTTCAGGAGTCGTGATCAATAGAAGTTAACAAAAATAAAAAAAGAGAGAGTTGGAATCTCCTTGTGGGGATGCCCAACAATAGGACCCTTTGGGATGTGTGGTGCATTGAAAACATTTTGTTTATTCAATTAGCAATTCATTGGAGGTTAGTGGATGTTTTCTTCACAACCTATACTATTGAAACCCTTGGAAGTTGGTTCTATCATAATGATGGCATAATATTTATCTTAAGATGTATGAATTTTGAGAACTTCAGGACCAATTTCTACCCCCTTTGCAGTGGCATGAAAGTTGAATTTAAAGAGTGCAAGAAAGAAGGTGAGAAAATGTTGGTGACAGATTTCTCCAAAGATTAAGGAAGGTAAAAATCTATCTATTTCCTTTCATTGATTGGTGGATAAGCTAGGTGGTAACAATTCTCTGAAAATGAGTCAATAAAGACATTAGTATTGGAATGTCTCGAGAGGTATCCAAAAATGCATTATTAGGAGAAGAATCCTTTAACGGCCTTGTGATACTCTTTATAGAAGTCCCAATGACTGAACCAAACCAAGGTCCCCTCTAGGTGACTCTATAGATAGTTTTGTAGATGAATTCTCCTTGTGCCCCGACCTTACATTCATTACTACCTGTAATTACCTTAAAACTATTTAGAATACTACTTAGGCAAAATCCCACTCCACAAGAATGCAACCTTCCACCTCTTTACTTTGATCCCAATGCCATAGACATCTGTGCCATGGCTAGACTTATAATGCGTGTTGCTCTTCTCCCTTCTCACTGCACGTAATGACTGTCTGCCTCGATCTCCGTGCCTAATCGATTCCTTCAAATTGGTATTAGAGCGTAAGGTGTTGCAGACGGTCATCAGGCAGAGGCAGCTCACGTACAACAGGTGGGTGTTTGTCTGTCGGCAGAAGGAGAGTGAAACGAGGAACCCAAATACATGTAGATCAAAGTAAGACTAATAGGCCCAAGGTTACACGTTACAGTGTGCCACTTTTTTTGAGCCACTTCTAGATATGCAACATCATGAAGTCCTTCGGCATAGGAGAATGGATAGGGGCTTTAATGCTCGCAACAGCTAGCCATCAAGCCCCCATGTTTGACATGTTAGAGCCCATATATAAAGAGAAGGATATAGATGACTTAGGCCTCACCAAGACCTCATAGGATATAGTTGATAGTATAGGTTATGGCAAACACATTAGAGGAAGAAGGATCACATTGTATTGGTGTTTTTTAATGGTATGGTTGATGGGCCTTCTCTTTAGTATCACTCATCTCAAGATTCACTCTCCTATTGACCCATTAGAGTGGATGCAGTCCAAGCTTAGCTAGCTCTATTCCTCAGATGCATGCACCACCATACTAGCAATAATGCATCTCTACCTCAACATACAAGGATCCACTTCTTGTGAGGGACTAGCCATGTACACATTGACCATATATACAAGAGCATCTTAGATGTAGGGCCTATTAGTACCTTTGGAGGAACTCACTTTAGTACTCGGTAACATCTTGCATACATTAGCCATGGCAAATATGTCTTTGAAATGTTGATGTTCATTCTACTAATGTAGTCACATTAGCAAATTTTAAGGGAGAGTACAATAAACACCTTGATCTTCATGTAGCAGAGTTCATGGTAGTGTGTGTGGCCAACACATTCACTGGAAATATTTTTTGCCACTTTCAAAGACAACATTTCAATGGTATGAAAAATAGGCAGCAAGAACTTTTGGCATATGGGATGAACTAAAGCAAGCTTTCCTCACCAAGTTCAAATGTGAAGGCTTTGAAGAGTAGATAAGAGAGGAATTCATGAACCTAAGTCACTTGGTTGGAGAATGGATAAAATACTATGTCTCTAGAATGGAGTAAATATTGAAGAGATGGTCCAACCACAACCTAGACGAGGGAACTTAGAAGGGACTATTCCTTCAAGATCTACAACTAGATGTTTCAAAGTTCGAACTGGGTCCATTTTAGGTACACTTAGAAACAACCCTCATTCCATTTCAACCCCTAGTAGCATCAAAACAGTTGTAGCCCCATGCAATAGAAGCTAGTTTTAGTGGAGCATTAGAAGGGGAGGCAACTCCCTTAAAGGAAATTGACTTATACCTTGAAGCTGTGTGAGACAAATTCATAAGAGAAGTGAAAGGTGAAGTGATTGATCTTAATAGGCATAGAAGGAACTGAATGTCATCTCAAGGTGAGTAGTACTATTCCTGATGAGGAGATATTGGTATGCATGAGTTGTTGAAGTAGAACCTAGACGTGTTTGTAGGTCGTACAAGGATCCAAAGGGGTTAGGTCCCACTATATGTCATACAAGGATCTGAAGGGAGTGACATACAAGGCTTAAAGGGTTAGGTCCCACAATATATTAGGATCACATGACTTGGAGCTTGATGCAGAGCTAATATAACAACATCAATGTTGAATGAATCCTAACTATTCTGTTTTGGTAAAGATTTAGTAGTTGAAGCTTTTAGAATCAAAGTTTGCCAATAGAGAATGGGTTTTGCCCATTGTGCTTGTGCCTAAGAACAGAAAGTTGTGTATCTGTGTATGGGATCTCTCTTAACCTTGACAAATGTATCTTTTGAGTTCCTTTAGAAGCACTCTGAATATGAAGAATCCTTCAACACCCTAAAATAGTGGCCTTATGCTTCTTCACTTAGATGGATCAGCACTTCCAAAAGTCTAGAAGAGGCATGTCAATAATGTCTCTTATGGCACATTTCTTTAGTAGATCATTACCTTTATGCCTCCTCTAAGTGGTGTTTTGGTCTCAACTCTTGCTCCTCTTCCATCGCAACCTCCATCTCTAGTTCCTTGTCATCTAGTGACATAGGATAACTTTGATGATGATGACTTTCCCTTGTTGCTTATTCATAGGAAGCACTATTGCACATAGGGTTCTTTGTGTCTTGTGTTTGTTCTTATTCCTTTTGTTGCATCGGATATTGCTCCTCCTGTCTCTATTAACTCCCTTCCTTTGTTCCTCTCTTGCACAAATCTATTTGTAACACAATGGGAAGAGCACTTGATCCTTAGATTCCTCCATCTTTATAATGATGATAGCTAGACCATGCTCCCATAGATGGTTTCCAATGTGCAAGCTACATTAGAGACAATTGTCACTTCCTATCTCTAGTCAATGTAGTCAAGAGTCTATATTTCTTTGTAGGACAAGGTGGATTCCTTGACATTCTAGTTAAGTAAGGCTTTGGAGGACTTGGCTTTAAAAAAGGCTATTCTTATAGTGACATTCATAAATAAATGGCCAAGGCTATTGTTACTATGGATTCACAAAAGGCTACCATTTAAATTTGGAAGCCATGTTAGTTGCATCTCAAACCATTGGTGTTACCCTTACCAAGGAGCGTGATCATGCTTTTCTTAAGATGCTTGGTCTAGCTTGCTACTTGTGAGGGTGAGTTACAATAGACTTGTGACACTGTTGAGTCCCACCTAAAGACCATCCTTATAGGGACGCATAGTTGAGATTTCAGATCCTCCACCTGCTCTTGTTGCTTCTGAGATTCCTTCCATGGTTGATCTTGATCACCTTTATAAGCTCTCCTTCCTTGTGGATCAAATGTCAAGAGCAATGACATGCTCTTTACATTTCCCTTTGGATTGTTGACATAGAACCCCCCCACTAAGGGCTCAACAAATCCTTGGTCTTTTGACTTGTTGAGATTGGTTTTTGATAGAGGAGTGGATCACATCATTAGTCATTTGAATGAGGAGGATATGAATCTTTATGTGATGGGTGTCAATCTTCAAGCTACTTTATACGTGTACTATGTGGAGTTGACTTTATTAGCGGCCCATCAAATGTATGCTCAATGTACCTCATGGTGTGGAGAGTATTGTTGGCCACTCCCTTGAAGGAGTTGGATCTATACCTAGAAGCAATCCGTGGGACCTTCATCCTTGAAGTGGAAGGTAAAAATCAATTGACTTTTGTGGATACAGATGATACTGAATGGTACTTGAAGGTGGGAATTAGTCTCCCAGAAGAGGAGATGTCAATCCTGCATGACCTTACGAAGGAGAACTTGGACGTGTTGGCATGGTCCTACAAAGATCTGAAGGGGATTGATCCCACGGTATATTAGTATTACATCAACCTAGAGCTTGATGCCAAGCCAGTGAGGCAAAGACATAGGCGCATGAATTCAAATTACTTAACCCTCATGAAAGCCGAATTGTTGAAGCTACTTGAAGCTGAGTTTATCTATCCCTGTCAGCCAATAGTGAATGGGTTTGCCCATTGTGGTAGTAGCCAATAAGAATGGAAAGCTGCGAATATGTGTGGACTTCCGAAAGTTGAATTCCAAGACTAAGAAATATAATTTTCCTATGCCTTTCACAGACCAACTATCGGACACAGTGGGCATGCCATGAGATTTATTCCCTCTTAGACAGATTCAATGGATATAATCAAGTCCAGATCATAGAAGAAGATCAATCCAAAACAACTTTCACAACAGAATGGGGAACCTATGCCTACAAAATAATGCCGTTTGGACTCTGTAACGCTCATGCTACCTTCTAAGGAGTGATGATGGTCGCATTCTAAAACCATCTACATGATTTCATTGAGGTATACATAGATGACTTGGCAAATAGTTTGTGCTTCCTCAATATATTGAAGACTTCTTTTACATGCTGTAAATGGTCCTCTTTGCTCTTGCTATAGATCAGAATGTCATCAAAGAACACCAAAACTGTCCAAAATAGCAAGGGTTGAAGTATCTTATTCATAAGAGATTGGAATGTGGCTGGAGCATTGGATAAACCAAAAGGCATAACCATGAATTGATAGAGGCCTCTTTCCATCCTAAAGGCTATTTTAAAATCATTCCCTTCCTTCATGCGTATTTGATGATACCCCGAATGGAGAACACCTTAGCATCCTTCAATTCATCTAGGAGGTCATCTATTCTAGGTATTGGATACCTATTCTTGATAGTGACCTTGTTAAGATCGCGGTAGTCGATACACATGTGAAAAGAGCCATCTTTCTTCTTTACAAGAAGGACCGGAGAGGCAAAAGGCGATTGGCTTGCCTTGATGAGACCCATTTCTAATAGCTCTGTCACTTGGTGCTCTACCTCTCCCTTTCCACCTTGGAGAGGCGATATGATGGTTTTTTAATAGGCTTGGTGTTGGGCAGCAAGTCTATAGGATGATTCACTTCTCTTTTGGAAGAGAAGTAGGTGGCTGAAAAATTTCATCATAATCCTTCAGCAACTTGCAAAAACATGGATCTATGTCATTGGTAGGAGGAGAGGGCTGATCCTCATCAATCTTCGAAAGAAGAATAGTGAACATACATGCCTTTGCATTTATCTCTTTTTTAATCTTCTTGGGGCTAAGCACCTCTATTTTCTTCTTCTCAACACCATGTAGAATTACTTGCTGTTCACTCCATTGAAATTCCATTTCCATCTTGTTAAGATCCATAGTAAATCTGCCCAAAGATTTCAGCCAATTGCAACCAAGTATAATGTCAATGGGACCCATTTCTAATGTGATCAAACTCACTGATGTAGTGCACAATGGAGATAGAGTAATAGGAACATTTGGGCAGCATTGATTACTATTTTCAAAGTTTTCATTTGCCACTTGGATTTTGAGGGAAGAATGCATATCATGTGTGCTCAATTTCAACCCATTGAGTGATTTGGAATTAATAAAGCTATGTGTGTTGCCCGTATCAATGAGTATGTGAGCAGTCCTTCCATTGATTTGACCTTTGAGGCATAGGGTATTGTCCCCTCTTGAACCACTCCATGCATCATTTGATATAGAACATAGCGAGGAATGTAAATCAATCCAAGAATCATCCATGTAATGATCACCCAGATCAAAAGGAAAGCCATTCATTGGGTCATAAAACTCGTCATGGATACTCTCTTCATTTTCATGCATCTCTTCTTGAGTAGCAGAGCCTTCAAGCTGTGCTAGACTTCCCTCAATAGGTTCAACATCAGAATCATCTTCAAAAATCATACTAACCTTCAAATTCTTAGCCTTACACTTGGACTTATGGTCCTTGAAACATAGTCCTTTGGCATACATTTCTTTGAGCTTGTCATTAGACACATACTTGCCTTGGATAGGGGCTAAAGTTTTGGCACTAATATCAGTCCTTTTTCCATCAAACTTATTTTTAGCATTAGATCTGAAATTGCTACCCTGCTTTGTTCCATAAACAGTGGAAAAAGTTGGTATCTTGCTATAGGTATTGCTGTGAATATTTATTGGGTTCCCACCATGCTAAAAATTAGTCCTTACATGCCCATAATGGCTTGATGTCTTTGGGGACTATGTAGGCTGAAATAAATGCCATGTTTTTGGCTGGAAACTCTTGTATTTCTACCCATAATGCTTAGCCAATTGAATGGCAGCTTGCAAAGATGTAGGCTTCATGGCTCCAACTTCGGATGATAAAGTAGACTCCAAACCAAATATATACTTGTTCAATTTGGCACTATCGGAGACTCCATGAACATACATTGAGAGGTTTAAAAACTGATTTGAATACTCTCTAACTGAGAGACCACGTTGCTCAAGGGCGTACCATTTCTTTTCCAAGCGCTCTTTTTCAATGGGAGAGACGAAGACTTCAATCATAGCATTCTTTAGTGCTTTCCAAGATAAGAAGTCATGCCCAATTCTTGTCATATATCTCCACCAAGTATGTGCATAGCCTTCTAAATGAAGGGCTGCAAACTTCACTTAGGTATTTTCGGGCCTTGGATAAAGGGAAAAGTGTTGAGATATCGAGCTCCACTTGTGATATGCCAAGGTGACCGTTGTGCATTTATGTCACCGATGTGTCAGTTACAGATGCGGTTGGTACACCGCCCATGAATAACAGCTACATGACAGCTATCCTTATCTACTCTAGTTCGTGGCTCAGTTAGTATGCCACCTTAGTTAGTTGAGTTTGGTTTGAGACCCATATATAGGGTTCTTCTATTTCTATGTACTAGAGTTCTTTTGGCTTACACAACTAAGAAAAGAAAAACTGTTTTTAGCCTCCACCCTTGTGTGTCTTCCCCCATTGTGCAAGCAAGAAAGCTACAAGTGAGACTCCTTCCTTCTCTCCCACAATCTTGACATGGTATTAGAGCCTTGTTCGTGGTAAGGAGCTCAAGAAAGCAAGCCAAGCTCGCGGTGTTCTGGTAAGAGGAGCAGTGTTGCTTTCATTTTCTGTTTTGGGAGGAGATCTCTGCAGGTAGCACAGCCGGAAATTGCAAGAGTGCATTGTCTTAGGTTGAGATGCCCTTCGCGGTGAAGCAAGAGGGCAGTATATGTTGTGGGAACATGCTTTAGCCCTTGGCGACCGTGTTTTTTTGATTTGAGGCCATTTCGGGGCCTGTTTTGGAGGCGGAAGTTTTCAGCACGCACTCAGGAGAAGGCCCAGTTTTATGCTGTGCGACCACTGTTCTACAGGTCGGTGAAAAGTTACTGTAGAAATTGCATTGTATGCTTGTGTGCAGAGACATTGGGAGCTACAGAATCATCCTTGTTTCCTGTTGATGCAAAATCGTCACTAGGAAGTGACTGTGTAGTCAAATACCACTTTCGTCAGTTTTGCAGATTAGCCCTTGTGAGGCTGAAGCTGTGTTCTTTGCAGTGACAGAACTTTTTGCAGTGTTCTGTAATGGCGTCTGATTCTCTCTCACAGATTGTAACTGAAAAGCTTGACAAGAACAATTTCCAAGCATGAAAGTTTAGAATGACGAATTTTCTTATGGGAAAAGGATATTGGGAATTTGTTGCAGGAAATGAAGAAGAACCAGTTCTTCCTGATGTTCCCAATCAACAGCAAATGTAGGCATTTAAAGCATGGCATGAGAGAGCCAGGAAAGTTATGTACTGGTTGTCTATTAGTATTTCAGACTCTATGATTGTGCATATTCAGGATGCAAGTATGCCAAAGGAGGCATGGTATACTTTGTCAAAAATGTATAGCACAAATACGCAAGCTAGGAAAATGCAGCTCAAGCAAGAGTTGCATAATGTGCAAAGAGAAAGTATGAGCATCAATGACTACCACATGAAGATGAAGAAGATTGCAGATGCACTTGCTTCCATTGGGTCGCCAGTGGAAGATGATGATTTAGTTTCTGTGACCTTGAATGGTCTAGGAAAGGATTATGCACAGTTCCGAACATCCATTTCCGTCCGTGAAAGATTTCCTGATTTTGAGGAGTTGATTGCTCTTCTAATTTCTGAGGAGCAGAGAAATGGTGGTGCATCTTCTTCAGGAGGAACTTCAAAAGAAGCTGTCTTCTACTCAAATGCTGGAAGAGATAGAGGCAGAGGTAGAGGAGGCCGATTTGGAGGCCGTGGTAGAAATCAGAATATGCAGCAAACTCAAGAAAACCAGACCCATGGAGGAGGACGTGGTAACTCTAGAGGCAGGGGGAGTCAAAGAGGTCGTGGTGGATGGCAAAGAGGCCAAAATGCAAATAGTAATGTTGAATGCTACTACTGTGGTAAAATGGGTCATATGGCTAAAGACTGCTATAAAAAGCAGAATGACATCATGAATGGGAAACTGCAACAAGGGAATTATGCATCTTCTAGTAGACAGGGTGATGACAGAAATGAGCATTTGTTTATGGTGCAACACATGAACAATTCTGTGACAAGTGAAGAAGAAAGCAATGAAGTGTGGTATGCTGACTCAGGTGCATCAAACCACATGATAGGTCATGCAGAATGGATGGAGAATGCAAGAAAAATGGAAAAACCAGGATTTGTGGAGACTGGTGATGATACTGCACATCCTATTGTGCAGATTGGAAAAATTCCTTTGTCTATGTAGGATGGGAAAAAAAAATACATGTCCGATGTATTTCATGTCCCGAATATCACCAAGAATCTGGTTTCTGTTGGTCAAATGGTTGAGTAGGGCTTGCAGGTCAGATTTAATCCTCATGGATGCTTTGTTGAGGATACGAAAAATAAAGGTCGCTTGATAGCAAAAGGAAATAAGAAGGGTAGAATGTTTAGGTTGGATGCAGACATGTCTGAATTGAGTGCAGCAATGTTTGCACATGGGACTGGTGTAGTTGCAGATATTGATATCTGGCATAAACGCATTGGTCATGTTAATGTACAGCGACTTAAATCAATGCAGGCCCAAAATATTGTTGCAGGATTGCCAAAATTCAAGGTTGCAGAATTGCATAAGGTATGTGAAGCTTGTCAGTTTGGAAAATAGGCAAGGAAACCATTTCCTAGACATGTTCAAGAGAGTAAGAAGCCATTGGAATTAATCCACTCTGATGTGTGGACTACTAAAGCTGCATCTCTTGGAGGCTGTCATTATTTTGTCACTTTTATTGATGACTATAGCAGAAAAGTTTGGGTGTATTTTATGAAAAAGAAAAGTGAAGTTTTTGGGCATTTCAAAACTCTTAAAGCTATGGTTGAAAAAGAAACAGGCCTGCAGATAAAATGCCTAAGGTCAGATGGAGGGGGAGAGTACCTCTCAAATGAGTTTGCAAGGTTCTTGCAGGAGCATGGCATAAAGCAGCAATATTCATGCAGTCATAACCCACAGCAATATAGAATTGCAGAAAGAAAAAATAGGCATATTGGAGAGGTATCTCGTGCCATGCTTAATGAAAAAGACCTACCAGATTTTTATTGGGCTGAAGCAGTTGCTACAACAATCTACATAATGAACAGGACTCCCACTATAGCAATACATGGGATGACTCCAGAGGAGAGATATACTGGTAGGAAACCAGATATTTCTCATTTGAAATTTTTTGGTTGCATTGCCTATGTACATGTGCCAGATGAGTTGAGATCCAAGTTGGATCCAAAAGCTGAGAAGTGCATCTTTATTGGTTACTCTCTACAGCAAAAAGGGTATAGATGCTATAACCCTTCTACTCGTAAGTTTACAGTGAGCAGAGATGTTGTTTTTGATGAGATGAGTAGCTAGTATAAACCAGTAAATGTGATTGATAATGTAGATGCACAAAATGGTAATGTTGCACAGAATTCCCAGCAGCAGTCACAAGATATTAGTGGATCTGGAGCGTCCTCTAATAGTGGTTCACATTCTTCGCCATGGACAGGCAGATTGAGATCAGGAGAATCTTCTCAAGGCAGTGCAAATAGTGGTATGCAGGTATCACGAAAAGAAAAAGAGAAGGTAGATCAGCCCATGTTTGATGTGAATGCAGGTCACTCTTATGTGGATGGTGAATCCAGTGGCTCAGAACAGAGCATTGATGATGATTTGGGTATTCCTTCTATTGTTACACCTAGAGTAAGGAAGACCGGGGATGTTTTGAGAGCACCTGGGAGTGAACCTACTTTGCGCAGGTCTACCAGAGTTAGGTATCCTGTGGATAGACTGAAATATGATGGATTTACAGCCATTCACTATGCATATATGGTCAACGTGATACACGAACCAGGACCCACTTCTTTTGAGCAAGCCATGGGAAAAGAAAAATGGGAGAAAGCCATGGATGAAGAAATGGATGCCTTGGAAGCAAATGCTACATGGGAATTGGTACCTTTGCCTAAAGGTAAGAATGCAATTGGCTGTAAGTGGGTTTAGAAGGTGAAGCACAATGTAGATGGTTCTGTGAGCAGATACAAGGCAAGATTAGTAGTCAAGAGGTATGCACAAACATATGGCATTGACTATGAAGAAACATTCAGTCCGGTTGCAAGGATGGCAACCATAAGAGCAGTCATTGCTATGGCTGCATCAAAGGGATGGTCTTTACATCAGATGGATGTAAAGAATGCCTTCTTGCATGGTGATTTACAAGAAGAGATCTATATGGAGCAGCCACCAGGTTATGTGCATGTTGTTCATCCTGAGTTTGTTTGCAGGTTGAAGAAAGCCTTGTATGGCTTGAAGCAAGCACCTAGAGCATGGTCTGACAAGATAGGACAGTATCTTGTCACTATTGGCTTTCAGATTTCCAAGGCAGATTTCTCACTTTATGTGAGAAAAAAAGAGAAAGATATTATGCTACTTGTCATTTATGTTGATGATTTGATTATAACAGGTGACAGTGATGAAGATATCCTTCATGTGAAAATGCTATTGAAGCAAAAGTTTGAGATGAAGGATTTGGGAGAGCTGCGTTATTTCTTGGGCATTGAGGTGATTAGATCACCAAGTGGGATACAGCTCTTGCAGAGGCAGTATGGATTGGACATGCTGTCCAAATATGGGATGACATGCTGTAAGCCTATTTCAGTTCCTTTGGAGCAGAATATGAAGCTGAGCGCAGATGCAGATGAGCTTCTGGAAGACCCTACTATGTACAGACGCATAGTAGGAAGCTTGATTTATATGACTATTACCAGGCCAGATTTGAGCTATGCTGTTGGATTGGTAAGTCAGTTTATGCAGGCTCCAAGGAAACCGCATTTGGATGCGGCTAGATGCATACTCAGGTATGTGAAGTCCACATTGCAGTATGGACTATTTTATGAGACTGGGGTTCAAATACAGTTGCATGGATACACTGATGCTGATTGGGCTGGTAGCATTTCTGATAGACGATCTACTAGTGGATATGTGTTCTCTTTTGGGAGTGCTGCAGTCACTTGGAGCAGCAAGAAACAGCCTACAGTTGCCTTGTCGAGCACAGAGGCTGAGTACAGGGGTGCAGCAATGGCTGCATGTGAGGTAGCTTGGTTGCATAAGCTACTTTATGATATGCATCAGTCTACAGATGGGCCAGTTGTCATTTATTGTGACAACATGAGTAGTATACACTTGGCAAATAACCCAGTCTATCATGCTAGAACAAAGCACATTGAGGTGCATTATCACTATGTGCGGGAGAGGGTTTTACTAGGTCTTATTGATCTAGTTTATGTCAGCACAGAGGATCAGGCAGCTGACATATTTACGAAGGCATTGGGCGCAGAGAAGCTGCGCAAGTTCAGAGACCTGCTTGGTGTGCAGGAATTGGGATTGAGCTCGAGGGGGAGTGTTGAGATATCGAGCTCCACTCGTAATATGCCAGGGTGACCGTTGTGCATTTATGTCACCGACGTGTCAGTTACAGATGCGGTTGGTACACCGCCCATGAATAATAGCTACATGACACCTATCCTTATCTACTCTAGTTCGTGGCTCAGTTAGTATGCCACCTTAGTTAGTTGAGTTTGGTTTGAGACCCATATATAGGGTTCTTCTATTTCTATGTACTAGAGTTCTTTTGGCTTACACAACTAAGAAGAGAAAAACTGTTTTCAGCCTCCACCCTTGTGTGTCTTTCCCCATTATGCAAGCAAGAAAGCTACAAGTGAGACTCCTTCCTTCTCTCCCACAATCTTGACAAAAAGTACATCTCCAATTTGTCAAACCACTCCTCCAACTCCGTGGGTGAAGGATTCTCTCCTTTGAAATTGAAGATGACAATTTTCTCTTTATACTCTCTCTCATATTGAGGTGGTTGCCCATTGTGGTGCTGCTGTCCATTATGGTGTTGTTGTCCAAAAGAGTTACCAAATAAGCCTTGCCTAGGAAATTCATTTTTCCAAGTACCTTGTGCAAATGGGGTTTGCTGTCCATACTGCATATCATAACCTTGTGGTTGGAAATAGTGTCCTTGAGGCTGAAAATGAGTGTTACCCATATTGGAAAGTTGTCCATGGTACCCTTGATGTTGTCTATGCATAGGAGTATTAAATGGTGGTTGCTGCCCATTGTTTTGTTGAGGTTAACCATGATTGGATAAAGGGCTTGGCTTATTAGGCTGAACTTGAGTATGAGGATTGTGTTGCTGTTGTCCATAGGAGTTTGGGGCTGAATTCACATGCGCTTGTTCATGCCCACCAATATTTAGTTGAGGATAGAATTGTTTATAAAATGAATTGCAACCGTGGATGTCCTCCTCATGTAAAAAGCTTGTTTGAACTCTATTTTTAGCCTTTGATGATTCCCCAATCTCAAATTATCCTACCACCTTTGGAGTAGAGGATTTGGGTTGCTCTTCAGCCAAAGGAGGGTTTGGAACATTGGGACCGGCTGTAGGCAATATCTTTTTACTACAGATAGCCACTAACTTGTCAATACCCATCCTCATACCATCAAAGCCTGATTTCATCTCTTTAGTATCATTTGAGAGTTGTTGTAGGCTGTTAGAGTTCATGGAAGCATGGGACATCTCAACTCCATTCATTGTTTGATTGATAGGAGAATGAGTGGAACTTACATCAACCTCTTCATTCTCATAATGCCTATAGCTTCTTGAGGGGCTTCATGTTCATGTTCATGTTGGTATTCTCTCAACTCTTCATTGATGGCCTTCAAAATAGGATCCTTTTTCTTATTCCTTGCCATGAGTAACTTCATGTTCTGTATATATAGTCCTGTATATACAACAGAAGAAAAACTCAAATATCTTGAGTTTTGGTGCTTCTAATAACAAGCTCTTTAGCTCTGCTTGAAACTTGAGAAGTCCCCTTTCTAACGAACTATCAAGAGTTGAAAGTAGTTGAGTATAGAAAATTCTGTAAATAGCTTACTGTAGTTGTCTGGAAATTCCTGCAACTTGTGAATGCTATCTGCCAAAGTTGAAAATACCCTCTGCAATAACCAAAATGGTCGAATAATCCATTGTAGAATGTAAGATTAATGGGACTCTGTTTGTATACCTTGTCCCAAAACCTCAATGCTGATCCAATGTCAAAAATACCATGCTAAAAATTGAATTCTTGTTCCCTTGAGTGGCACTTGCACCTGAACTTTAAATGCGTGGGATCCGAGACTTGAGGGGTGTGCAAATTTCCCTTTCAAGCCGGTTTGTGCTCCCCTTTAGGGTCCTTGTCAATAGGGGAGGGTCACCTCTCTTTTGTCCTACCAACTCACCCGGCATCCACTTTTCCTCGTGGGTATATACATGGCAGTTCAATGCTAAGCTCTAAAAATCAGCATGAAATGCATGGAATGAAAATAATTTGATTGCCCCTTTTATGATATGCAATAACTTGAATGGAATAGGTTGAAATTGAAATGGGGATAGGTAAGGGATAACCTCAGCAGTGACTCACTGTTTAACAATTCTTATTCCACTTACCATTGGGTAAAATTTTGCTCATGTCAATGAAACAAAAGAGCAAACAATTCAATATCAAGGTTAGGTAAATGAAATGAGAATTTGAGGCACTGGAAGTGATTATTTCAGTGATATGAGAGTGATTATGCAATGATCAATTACTAAAATAGGTCTATGGATTTCCCATGAAATACATTTGATAAAATGGATAGGATTCTTTATCATTTTAATTCCTCTTTCATCAATTAGACTTAGCTCAGCAATAGGATTTAAAGAGAGATTAAAAATGATTAGCGTATCTCTTAAGCTTGTAAGAGAAGAGTGTTGTTGTTGATGAAGCAACCTCTCACTAATAGAGCTTGGCTTCAACAAATAGAGATTGACTTCAGCTTCTATTAATCCAAGAAATCCCCATTTTAGCTTTCCAATGCTAATATCCAATTTCTTGATCAAGAATCTTCATGAAGAGTGCTCCCATGATCCATTGGTCCCAAAATTTGATGAAGAAGATTTCAATAGAGATGCAACTTGAGTTGAAGATGTTGATTACTCTTCATTATATGAAGTAGGCTTCAAAGAAACTTCAAAATTTGAAAGAGAATCCAATAATTCCCTTCCTTCAATTGACATTGGCTACCCCTTTCATGAATCCTTCGAGAATCCACTCCATTCTTCCACAATGGTGGAGGAATCCATGCAATGTTGGTACTATCCTTTGTGTAGAGGATTTAGGAAATGAAATTGACCAAAAACCCCATGATCTTAATAAGAAATCTGAGAAAATAGGCTTGCTGTCCAAAACTATCAATAACACGGCTCCATGGGAGAGAGGAGAGTCCACAATAGAGATAAATCATACCATAGCTTGAAGGAGATCACTTGCCATTGGTACTTGAGCATTATTCATGAATTATTTGAGCTCCATAGCTCATCATTTGGACAAAATAGACAAGAGGCTGCTGCTGGCGCAATTCATGCTATTGCTATCCACGTGTTGGAGAGAGGAAGAAGAAGGCTAATGAAGCCGAGTAACCATTCTGTTTGAATCTCATGAGATGGAGAAGAAGGTTATGGAGTCCTTTTGCATGATAGAAGTCATGGGCAAGAGATCTTGCTCAGCCTTTGGCCATGGATTCTTGAGGGAAGCTTGAAGGGAAAGGAAAGAAACCCATGTTCTTGAAAAGTAACTCAAGTTTGAACCAAACTAAGTCTTGTAACCTTCGTTTCGTCCAACTTACCCCAATTTTTGGTCCAAAACTTGGTCACGAGTTACCAAATTGGTTGGAGCCCACCATTTTTCACTGGTTCATGCCAAGAACTTTCATCTTAGTCACGGTTTGTAAGAGTTCTCCATGTCAGGCCACGATTATGGAAGAACTAATTCTTGTGACTGAATTTTAACTGCGATTTTCACTCCCTAGTCACTGCTACTAAATCTATTGCATGAAAATGACTTTTGACAGGATCTAAGCTAATGCTCTGATACCAATGTATTGATGCATTCAACCAGGAAAAGAAATCTAACTAAAATAGAAATTGACATAAAATAACAACAGAACTATTGCACCAAGACATCTTACCATGTATTAATGATGAGAGTTCCAGAAATACATGACAGCCATGGCTGATGCTTCATCTAGCAAGAAGGAAGCTAACAACAAGAAAAATGAACAGCTAATTTAGTGAATGAGCCAAAAGATGTTTTCCCTTAGCCTCTTGCCTTCTTTATCCTAACTCCTCATCCCCAAAGTTAAGGGTACATTTACATAGGCAAGGGATGAATTTACAAGGGCTGGAAATTACAAGATATGGAATTAGCATGATTCCAAAGTACAAAAATATCAAGGTATTTTCTTTTATGACATCCTTCCTTAATTAATTCCATTAAGAACAAAGCACAATGAAGGCAAGTAGCCTAATATCCTCTTCCAAGAAGAACATCCCTGTATTCCCATGGCAACTTGTCATTACAGACCCTTGGCACGCATTTACCATCAAACACAAGCACTTGGAATAATCATCCAATTCACATCCCACAACCAGTTTAATGCAAAAGCATTTAGGACGTTATCTAATCAATCCACGAAACAATGGTATCCTTTTCCAAATATTGCAGGAATAGTCACGATAACCTTCTGTCACGTGTTTGCTCTCCCCCTTTGGATCTAAGCGATTCCATACAAAAATTACTTAATACTTCCTCCATTCGGCTAGGACACGTGTCGAAGTTTCAACATTGTTCATGACACGAGTTTTAATAATCTCTTACTTTGATTGATAACTAAATATTCTTGAGTACAAAAGCATCAGTCTTTCCTTTGACTTAGGGTTTCCTAACTCTTGAGCTCTTCATTTGCCTTTGAGGTGGTCTAGAGTTGTTTGTATCCATTCTAGTCCCTGAATAGGATTGATAACATCGTAGCTATCCGACGGATCTCAAGGTATCTCAGTTTTAGCCCTTATGATCGCCGTTTGTGTTAACTACACACAATATCAAGACTCCCAATTTATCAACATAAGCTATTAACGAGAGCTTGGACAAAGGACTAGAGCTCGATAATGATTCTTTTCTAGGCTAAGCTTCTTGCCATGCAATCCTTCGAACACTTGCGATGTAGTTTATTCTTTTTATTGGCTTATTTCTATATGGCATAACATTGTTCTAATGCATCTCATGCGGAAAATCAAAGCAAGCACCTATTAAATTGAAAATACATTACTTATAATTGGTACCGGGGTTCGAGGGCAGTGATGTCCTCGCCTGGGGCTTTGTTGCTCGTTGCGGGGTTTTCATCCACATGTGTCATTTTTCGCTTGGAAGCCATCCTCAGTCCTTGCGAGTCACACAAGACTCCCACACCTTGTCTTTGATTAGTGGGCCAATCGGGGAGAGAGTTGAGTTTGCGAGTGGGAGGATAATCCCGTGAGATGGGTATAGGTTCGTAGGCACGGGGGAAAAAAGAGATGCATGTGGCCACTCTCTCTGGAGGGAAAGGGAAGTGGGTCCCTTTGAAGAATCTCTCTCTCTCTTTTTCCCTCCCTCTTCTTCTTCTTCCTCTTCTCTTCTTCTTCTCCTCACTCTCTCCCTCTCTCTCTCCCTCTTCTTCTCCTTCTTCTTATTCTCTCTTTCTCTCTTCTACTTCTCTCTCTCTCTCTCTTCTACTTCTTCTTCTTCTCCTTCTCTTCTTCTTGTCCTCTTCTTGTCTTCTCCTCCTCCTCCTCCTCCTCCTCTTCTCCTCTCTCTCTCCCTCTCTCTTCCTCTTCTTCTTCTTCTTCTCTTCTTCTCTTCTTCTTATCCTGTTCTTCTCTTCTTCTTCTCCTCCTCTCTTTCTCCCTCTCTCTTCCTCTTCTTCTTCTCATTTCTTCCTCTCTTCTCACCTCTCCCTTCCTTTCCCTCTCTCTTCCTCGGCAACAAAAAGGGGGAGTCTCTCTCTCTATCCTATAGTAGGCAAGGGGGCACAAGGGGTGGTATATCCTCCCTTCATTTAAGGGGGGAATGTAGTGTTGCATGGCGGCGAGAGTTTTGGGGCCTCCCCCTTGATTTTGTCATTGTCATCCTCATCTCCTCGTCAAAATCGCTTTAGTCTTCGTCTGCCTTCTCGATGTTATCGTCATCATTTCCTTCCTCACATCATCGGCACCTCTTCCTCCACTTCCTCTTCTTTCCACCCCCTTGCTGCCTGATGGCGACGGTAGGGGGTGGAGAGAATGAATAACAAATTTAAACTAATTATTATTTTTTTGAAATTGGGGGGGACGGCTGTATGCGGGAGTAGGCACGTTACCTCCTCTCCCCCTTAGAGAACTCGAGATGTCCTCATCTTGGAAGAGCTAGGGAAGACAAGCATTAATGGGGCTTAAGACCTATGGGTTAGGACCCACCATGCATCCACCACGCTACTCCTAATGACTCAAGTAGTGCAACTCGTATTATTGCATTTAACTGTAGGTATAAGAGTAGGATTTATTTCAATACAAGTTGTATTACATGTTGATATAACTTCTAGGATTGCTAATCATCTTGAAAAGGTGTAGTGGGTTCTAGGTCTTCGTCTTCATCTGATTCCTCTGTATATCCGAAGACTCCATTGGTGTAGCTACGTTTCCTTGGAGTCTCCATATCTTCTGGACTTAAGTTAGGGTAGTCTACTTGGACGTGCCCTAGCTCATTGTAGTGGAAACATTGGCAGTTGGGATATCTCCTATGGATGTGCCCTAACTCTCCACACAAATGGCATCTCTTGTCTTGATCTCGGGAAACATCTTTGCCTGATCCAAGTTCTTGGATGCTTGGCTTTGCTCAAAGTAACACATCTTGCAAGTACGTTGGACACATTGCTTTAAGACAGTGGTTTATAGGAGTGTTCAGTCCATGGCAAAACTTGGATACTTTCTGTGCAATATCCATAGGCGATGCGTATTTTAGTAGGGTTACAAACTTCGAGTAGTAAGCTTCCAAGGTTAATTCTAGCTGCTTGAGCTTGAAGAATTCATTCATCCTTAAATTTTGGTAGGTTGGCGGAAGGTATTGTCCGCATATAATATCTTTCAACTGAGCCCACAGCTTAAGAAATATCTCCATCTTTGCACCATTGCTTCCACCATATCCGAGCCTGGCCAACTAACTTAAGTTTGGCTATCATTGCTTGATTGGCAGAGGTGGTTCTTGAAGCATAGAAATAATCATCAATTGACTCAATCCATATCTCTACCTCTGCTACGACATCTATTCCTCTTCCATCAAACTTGAGTGCCTTAACTTGCTTGAGAAGGAATTTCTTCTCTTCCATGTCAACATACATGGGTGCAGAAAGTGCAAGACAATCAAGCCAAACCATTTAGGTTATTCTGTTTAGGATATGATTATGAACCATACATTAATCAATCTCATATCATTACAAAGTTTCACTTTGAAACCAACTGTAACATGCCCGGCTATTGGTTGTCCAAGAACGCTTTAGGGGTCCATCGAGAAACGAGTCTAAGCGACAGTGCTTGGCACTCCCTTGGAATGTCACAGGGTTTGTTGCCTACGGTTTCCCGAGTCTGCTTCACAACGGAACGTTCACGGTCGGAACCCACTAGGATCGACCTGAAATCGGGGTTCCTAGTGGTCAAGGCCTCTTGTCAGCGTTTTAGCATCGGGGATCTGGACATCCTACTTTATGCAGAGATACCCAATCTGAAGCGGATCCATGCCACACTTGGTTCAAAGAGAATGGAAAACAAGAGGGATGTGCCGATCAACCTAGACCCGTAGGGCATAGTCTCATTTCAATCCCGTAAAACAACATGAATCGGGTCATAACCTAGCCATACCTAAGAGTCAAATGATGATAAAACCTCGTGAGAAGCCTCCCAGTTCTTTGGGACCACTCTGTTGTAGGACAGACCAGTCGGGTTGTGCCCACTTGCTTTCCTTGATAGCTTTAGTTTTCTAATTAGGTCCTATCACATTTATGTGTGACATTCAAAATCAGTTTCCTTAGTTAGGCCTTTTAGGGAACAGGGCTTGTTTGCGTAATTTATAGCACTGACATGAAAACATAAACATCTAGCCCTTTTGACAAACAAGTTCCTTAACTTATCTTCAAGTTAGTCTTTGTCTCCTGCCTATACATGAGAATTATGTATCCCTTCTGTCTAACAGAAGTATTTGGTCCAAATCACATGGCACCATAATTTCTATCCATTATCTAGAATAGGATCTTCCAGTGCCCTAGATGTTGGTCTACAGCTTTGTTTGAGATTGGGCAAGGGATGTGTAGAGCTCCACTGATCCCAAGCATCCTAGGAGTGAGACACAACATCCGTGGTTGGCATTTTCACCACTCGAACTTCAGCGCGTGAATCGAGAAGTGCCCTCTTGGGTTGAAATGCGGCGTGACCTTGAAGATGATCCACCCGCGCAAAATATCCTTCCTTAATTAATCCCATGAAGAACCAAGCACAATCAAGGCAATCAGCCTAATATCCTCTTCCAAGAAGAACATCCCTGTATTCCCATGGCAACTTGTCATTATAGACCCTTGCCATGCATTTACCGTCAAACACAAGCACTTGGAATAATCATCCAATTCACATCCCACAACCAATTTAATGCAAAAGCATTTAGGATGTTATCTAATCAATCCACAAAACAATGGTATCCTTTTCTAAACATTGCAAGAATAGTCGCGATAACCTTCCGTCACGCGTTTGCTCTCCCCCTTAGGATCTAAGCGATTCCATGCAAAAATTACTTAATACTTCCTCCATTTGGCTAGGACTTATGTCGAAGTTTCAACATTGTTTAAGACATGAGTTCTAATAATCCCTTACTTTGATTGATAATTGAACATTATTGAGTAGGTCTTAATCTTGATTGATAACCAAACATTCTTGAGTACAAAAGCATCGATCTTTCCTTTGACTTAGGGTTTCCTAACTCTTGAGCTCTTGATTTGCATTTGAGGCCTAGAGCTGTTTGTATCCATTCTAGTCTATGAATAGGATTGATAACATCGTAGCTATCAGACGGATCTCAAGGTATCTCAATTTTAGCCCTTATGATCGCCGTTTGCGTTAACTACACATAACATCAAGACTCCCAATTTATTAACATAAGCTATTAATGAGAGCTTGGACAAAGGGTTAGAACCCGATAACAATTCTTTTCTAGGCTAAGCTGCTTGCTATGCAATCCTTCGAATACTTGCGATGCAATTTATCCTTTTTAATTTCTTATTTTCGTATGCATAACATAGGTCTAATGCATCTCAGGTGAAAAATCAAAGCAAGCACCTATTAACTTGGAAATACATTACTTACGACTGGTACCAAGGTTAGATGGGTAGTGATATCCTCACCCGGGGCTTCGTTGCTGCTGGTTGTGGGGTTTCCATCCATGCGTGTCATTTTCTGCTTGAAATCCATCCTCGGTCCTTGCGAGTTGCACAAGACTCCCACACCTTGTGCTCGATTAGTGGGCCAATCGGGGAGAGAGTTGAGTTTGCGAGTGGCTGGATAATCCCACGAGACGGGTATAGGTTCGTAGCCATGGGGGGGAAAAGAGATGCGTGCGGCCACCCTCTCTGGAGGGAAAGGGAAGTGGGTCCCTTTGGAGAATCTCTCTCTCTCTCTCTCTCTCTCTCTCTCTCTCTCTCTTCTTTTTCTTCTCCTCACTCTCTCCCTCTCTCTTCCTCTCCCTCACTCTCTCCCTCTTGTTCTCCTTCTTCTTCTCTTTTTCTTCTCTCTTTCTCTCTTCTATTTCTTCTTCTTCTCCTTCTCTCTTTCTCTCTCTTCTCCTTCTCTTCTTCTCCTCCTCTTTTTCTCTTCTTCTCTTCTTCTTCTCCTTCTCTTCTCCTCCTCTCTCTCTCTCTCCCTCTTCTTCTTGCGAGTCGCACAAGACTCCCGCACCTTGTGCTCGATTAGTGGGTCAATCGGGGAGAGAATTGAGTTTGTGAGTGGAAGCCTTAATCCCACAAGACGGGTATAGGTTCGTAGCCATGGGGGGAAAAGAGATGCGTGTGGCCACCCTCTCTGGAGGGAAAGGGAAGTGGGTCCCTTCGGAGAATCTCTCTCTCTCTCTCTCTCTTCTTCTTCTTCTTCTTCTTCTTCTTCTTCTTCTTCTTCCTCTTTTCTTCTTCTCCTCACTCTCTCCCTCTCTCTCCCTCTCCCTCACTCTCTCCCTCTTGTTCTCCTTCTTCTTCTCTTTTTCTTCTCTCTTTCTCTCTTCTACTACTACTACTTCTTCTTCTTCTCTCTTTCTCTCTCTTTTCCTTCTCTTCTTCTCCTCCTTTTCTTCTCTTGTTCTCTTCTTCTTCTCCTCCTTCTCTCCTTCTCCTCTCTCTCTCCCTCTTCTTCTTCTCCTCCTCTTCTCCTCCTCTCTCTCTCTCCCTCTCTCTCCCTCTTCTTCTTCTTCTTCTTCTTCTTCTTCTTCTTCTTCTTCTTCTTCTTCTCAGTAACAAAAAGGGGGGGTCTCTTTCTCTGTCCTACGGTAGGCAAGGGGGCGCAAGGGGTGGTATATCTTGCCTTTGTTTAAGGGGAGGGGGGGTTTATATAGATCTTGAGGCGTATAATTGGAGGAAAAAGAGGTAGTGTTGGGGGGGGGGGGGATGTGATGTTGCGTGGCGATGAGAGTTTTGGGGTCTTCCCCTTGATTTTGTCATTGTCATCCTCATCTCCTTGTCGTTATCACTTCAGTCTTCATCTGCCTTCTCAATGTTATCGTTGTCATTTCCTTCCTCACGTCATCGGCACCTCTTCCTCCACTTCCTCTTCTTCCTCCCTGCCACCTGATGGTGATGGTAGGGGGTGGAGATATGGTGATGGCAGGGGGTGATGGTCGTATGCGCGAGCGGGTGTGTTACACTTATCCATTGAGTGAACAAAAAAGAAGTATCAAGAACATTTGAAATCAACAAAGCAATGCAATATTTGGAGAGATGAAGAAGAAGGAATTGGGGGAGAATCCTAATGCACTGATAAAACATACTATGTGACATTAAACTGGACAAAGACAATGAAATATTTATATACCCATTAATAATATTCGTCATAAGCCTATATACAATGGAATAAATACTTGAGAAGTTGTGGAGAAATATTGACACAAAGGAACACTTATCAATTTTTGTAATGATCTTTTACATTATGGAATACATCTCATTTTTTGAAATTCATTTTTTCTTGGTAGAGTGACAATACAATGTTCAAGCTCACTCCTCTACTCGTGGCCTCTTAACTTTATCATGTAATTGCTGCTCTAGTTCTTTAAAAGCTTGTTCATCAATTTTTGGAATTAATCTACTTCTAAGTAGGCATCTTTTTTCATATTTTATAAGTGAATTTGAATCCTTGATCCCACGCATAAGGCCAAAAATTCCTATTCATTAGGAAAAATATTGCATACTCTAAGTGATATTTTGGATTCTTGATCCCATTCATTTGGCCAAATGTTGCATATGCTAAGTAGTATTTACCACATCATACGTGGCAACTAGGGCCTTAGCCAAATATTTCTAGAGCTTCTTGTTTCTCCAAAAACATTATCTTCTCTATATTTCACCTAATAGGATACCCTCTAGGATATTACATGACCAAAAAATTCATTGTTATATACAAAAATATGAAAATTAGTAAACACACTAGTAATTTATAGTAAAATTGTTTTGGAGATCAATATAGTATCCAAATGAACATAGCTTGTGAAACAAACCTTTTGGTTTTTATCTAAAACTAGCAATTCCTCACTCTATATTTGGATGCGTGATTGGCCAATCTGTAAAGACTTAGAAACAAGTCCTTGTTTTATTTATCCAAGCGAGATATATTCAATTCTCCTTGTGATGCTTTGAATTCTTCCTCTAAAGGAAGGATTGACTTATATTGGAGTGTGTTCTTTTATATCATGGTCAAAGTCCTTCAAGATTCTTGTGATGATGGCTAGGTAATGGTCCTTCTTGATGTTTAAAAGGGCTTTGATATCAGACATGAGAACATATTGCCTTTCACCAATAAGAAAGGTGGGCAACAAAGCTTAGGAACTTCACCATCATCCTACTTGGTCTCTTCTTGCTCATTAATAAAACCTACATATGTGTTCTCCCTTCTCAAAGCTTCAACATCTAGTTGATCACTTTGCTCCCTCTCTCTAGACATATTTACTAGTTGGGAAGCCTCTTGCACTTCATTTGTCTCCACTTTAGTAGGCTATTGTGCACCTTTTGGGTCTTGGATAGGTCCTTTCCCTTCACCCCCTAGCACCACATATAGAAAGTAAAAAACCCATGAAAGTACTCCATGCTTCGGCACTTCTGACTATGTGGAGGACATTGTAAGTCTACTTTCTTCATGCCCTCAAGAACCCTCAACATTTCCCTATAGCACATATCAAAGGCCCTCAATATGAACCTCTTCAATAAGTGTCTTCTCCACAAAAATGGCCTCTTGCTCCTCGAGATACACTCATTAGGCCCTAATCCATTTTTCCATAGAGGCAATAATGGAAAACAATTGGGACACCTATGGTAGCAAATGTTCTCGTCCCAATCAATAAAGAAAACCTAAAAGCATGTTGCTAGGTATACCTTTACTCCTCCTAGGCTCTTGTAGAGAAGTGTTAAGAGTGCCTTCACTCCTCATCATAGGTTCTTGAGCCTCCTAGGCTCATGTTGAGGAGTGTTAGGAGTGCCTTCAATCCTCATAGGCTCTTGAGGCTCCTCCACATGTTGCACCTTAGTAGTATCCATCGACAAGCACATAACTATATAATGAACTCCAATGGGCATTAGGTTTGAAGGTGGACCATAGAATGTTGCTAGGTGATGGGGAGTGTTGCAAATATCTTGAGCCCCCCCTTGTATTATGTGGGTCACCCCCTTGAGACTTGCACAATGTGAAGGGGGGATGAAAAGTCTTGAGGTCCCCCCTCGTAGTGTGTGGGTCATCCCTTGTGGGACTCGCACAATGCGAAGGGAGGGGAGGTTTGCAAAATCTCGAGACCCATCTTGCATTGTGTAATTCACCCCTAGAACCCACACAACCTAAGGGGGGTGACTTGCACAATGCGAGGTATCGGTTGGGTGTCCAAAGGGTGGCCACCATAGGAAACTCCAATGGGGATGGGGTCTAAAGATGGACCCACACAACATAAGGGGGGGTAGGAAGACTCTCACAACATGAAGGGGGGGTTTCCAAAATCTTGAGGTCCCCCCCATGCTGTGCAAGTTATCCCTTGAACCTGCACAATGTAAGAGGGGGGATGCAAAATCTGGATGCCCCTCCTTTCCTGGCATTGTATAGGTCTCCCAAGGATCAATGTGAGAGGGTTCCCTTCAAAAATTTAGAGAGAGTTAGCTTGTATTGTAAGTGTCCTCATGGGGTGATCAGCACAACGTGAGGAAAGGGGCCTCTTGTAGTGGTGAGCACAAGCTCTACTGCCAAGACCCACGAACCGCTTAGCGTTTCAAGCGAGCACTAATGGCTACCTCTCACATAGCCAACACACTATCCCTCTCTACGAGTGTAGTGAGCTTACCTTGATGCCCGATTGAGTTGCCTCCTCTCTCGAGCACTCCGATAGCTCCATGATTTGTGATGCAAGCTCAAGCATCCTCAAGCCTCTTCCTCCAAGCTCCATCCTCCATAGCCACACGCGAGATGAGAGAAGATAAGAGAAGAGAAGATGAAGAGATGATATGATGGAGAGCTTCACCTCCAAGATCCCTCACTCTCACAAGCTCACTCCCTCACTCCCTCACACTCCCTCTCTCAAGCACTCACAAACAAGCAAGAGAAGAGAAGGATAGAAGAAGAAGAGTCCACTTTGCCACACACCAAAGAATAATCTCTCATTCATCTTTTGAACTTTATATACAAAGCCTTAAATCCCATTTGGGCGGTCATCCACTTTTTACATGGCCGGCAATAGCCTAGGCCCTTATCTTCCTATCTTCCTTCCTATCGCCCATCTATATTTACAAGTTGCATGGGTCAGAGCCCTAGGTCAGAGCCCGGCACTTCTTAAAATAAATCACCTCCTTGTGCTCTTTTACAAAAGTATTGACTTGTGCTTTTTCCTGAGAGCCTCTCCTTGATTTAGGAATATTTCATACTTCTTGTGTTTCCCAATTTTTCTTGGCGTGCCTTCATTCTCCATTCCACTTTTGCCTTGGATTTGTCTTCTGCTTTAGATTTTCCCAATTTTCCACCTTGTTTGTTTGAGGGTCAACACCTCTGGATTTTTGAAACCCCTCTCCTCGTGTTTTTTTAGCTTTGTCTTGCATTGAAAGCTCATAAATTGTCTAACCCTTTGCTACAATGAAAGTTGTTAAAAACACGACTTAGGATAAGGGCCGCACCTTAGGAGAGAAGAAAGATCATTAATTTAGAGAGAGAGAGAGAGAGAGAGAGAGAGAGAGAGAGAGAGAGAGAGAGAGAGAGAGAGAGAGAGAGAGAGAGAGAGAGAGAGAGAGAGAGAGAGAGAGAGAGAGAGAGAGGGGTGCATACCACAACTGCTTCTCTTCTTAGATACCCTGGCTTGAAGTTCTTTAGGTCTTCCTCACAACCTCCTGCTCCAGAGAGCCCATCCAAGATGGCTCTAATACCATGGTAGAAGAGAGAGAGACAGAGAGAAGGGTTGGAGCAACTGAGAGGAGCCATATGCTCACACTCTCCATTATCTTCATATTCCATAATCCATATAACTAAGGTGAATACAACACTCTAAGGTCTAAGGTCTGTAAGACCATTCACACCAAGTATAGACCGACTTATTTAATGTTTGCATGTGGTATAGTCGGACAAGCTAAGTGTTGGGTACACACAACCTAAAGATAGTAAAGCTGAGCTTGAAGTCTTAACACTAAGATTAGCGTAATCATCAAATATAGATCAAATAAGAAAGAAAATGAGAGTGAACTATTTCAAATGTTATCTATGCCTACATTAGAGAAGCCACATGAAGATGAAGAAGTTGAAAATGAAAAATTTTATGATCCTATCTATGGATGGGTTTCCTTTCAACCTAAGTGGTTCTCTTATGTTAGGCACTATTTCTCATGATGCGTGGATGGGTAGTAGTGGTGAAAGTACTCTTTGGCTCAAAGGGCTCTTGAATGGTTAAAGAGGATGAAGATCAGCCCATGGCCACTATAAAGAATAAGAATTCAACATTGAGCAAGTTGTTGGAAATATAAAAAGACTTATTTATGTTCCCATTTTCATTACCACCCAAGGGAGAGGTCAATCATCCTATTGACTTGGTCTCTAATACCAAGTCCATTAACAAGCCACCTTACAGACTAGAGCATGAGGAGGTGGAGTGGCAAGTCAAAGAGTTACTACAAATGGAATAGATCTAACCAAGTCATTATCTTTTGTTTCTCCATGCTAGTAATTAGTGAAGAAGAAGAATGGGACATTCCATATGTGCATTGATTATAAGGAGTTAAATAAGTCCACCATCAAGAAGGGGGACCCCATTTCTTATATCAATGATCTCTTGGATGAACTTAAATATACAAGGGTTTTTACCAAGATAGACCTTTGTTTGTGATACTATCAAATCCGCATGAAAGCTAGTGTAATATTATCGACTAAAGATCTCTCTTAATGACGAGATTTAGGCTGACCAAGAGATTATCCTAAGAAATGCCACCCAGTACTCCTTAGAATAACATGGGGTTTGTCACCTAGTCTCTCTCGAGTCCGCTCTGCAAATGAAGGTTTTGGTCATAACCCTTAAGGATCATGACATAAAACTCGATTCCTAATTTAATATTAAGGTCACCTATCAACTTAGTCCTTGAGGTGTTGCGTTCACAAGTCAACTCAACTTGATGAAGTGGGAGCTCATGCTCAACTACCAAGAGCCACATACCGCTTATTGCTTCAAGTGTTTTGAGCGAGCACAAATGGCTATCTCTCACCTAGCTGATGCACCTTCGATCCTAGGGGGGGTGTAGTGAGTTTACCTTGATGCCCTAATGAGTAGCCTCCATCCTCAAGCAAGCCAATTGCCCCACGATTCGAGATGCGAGCTCAAGCAACCTCAAGCCTCCTCCTTTTGAGCTCCATCCTCCATAGTCGCGCGCGAGACAAGAGAAGAGAAGAGGAAGAGAGGAGATGATGGAGAGCTTCTCCATCATGGTCCCTTACCCTCACACACTCACTCCCTCACACTCTCACACTCCCTCTCTCAAGCACACACAAGCAAGCAAGTAGAGAAGAAGAGACCACTTTAGCCACACACCAAAGAATGAGCTTCTCATTCACATTTTGAGTTTATATATAAGCCCTCAATCCCTTGGATGCCCATCCCCTTTTTACATGACCGGGTGTCTTGTTAAGGTCCTCTTTGCCTATTCCCTTCTAGTTACCTTATCCTTTCACCTATGCCCATCTATGTTCACACTTGAAACCTAGGAGGCAAAGAAGAAACTATAGGCACCAATGAACAGACAAGCTACAATGGGTCCCCAAGACCTTATTGCAAGTGCAAGCATATTACAACGGCAATGCATGGATATGGATGCCTAAAGCCAAGATGTCCAGTGCACTATTCAAATGCCACCCTCAAAACTTGACCACACAAAGCCCCATGATAGATCATGACACTAAAACCACAAAAGACTCAAGCTGCTAAGCCCATAGAGCCCAACTCCATTAAGCTTGCAAAGCCTCAACGTGTCTATTGACCGAAACCACAACTTGCTAACTCCACACCAACTCAACTTAGCCCTACTATTACCCCTTTAAAGCCTCACAAACATTTGGTAGCACAACATCATAATCACAAACCATGCTTAGCACTCAAGAGGCTAAACCGCACACTCAATAGTAGTTGCAACTGCAGATGTTAGCTGCTGACAAACCCCAGCCTCTGATAGGCCTTAAACCCTCCTACAAACAACAATTCATTCTTACCTTGGCCTCCGATTAAGCTGAAAATACAAGGGATGACTTGGTTGTTTGCCTTCACCACTTGGATGCCACATTTACCACACTTACTAAAAGCTATGACTGATTAGACCTAGGTCTGTTAGACAATCCTTTAGCAACGGAGGTATGCACACTCCCTTGCTCATGGGAAGAATCAGAATTTGTCTTTGTTAAGACTCCCCATGCAGTTATGGAACTCATTGCCAACGAGATTTCCCACAAACAAGCATGCGAGAAATTCCTCATTATGTCTTACGATGACAAGGACATGATCCTTGCCACCAACCAAGAAATGGTATGCTCTCCAACTTTCTTTCTTACAAAAATGGTATGCTCTCCGACTTCAATGGGAGCAAGAGGGCTACCAAATCATGACCAATGTTGAGTAGAGACGTGCAATCAAGACCTCAAAATATGACCCAACTTATGTAGCTCCAACCTCCTATAGGGTGTTGACCACCATTTGCAACCGGCCCCTAGAAAAGCACATCACGATTCACCCCTACTTAGATCGCATTTTGATAGAGGAGGAGCTACACATTGCTAGCAAAATAGATTCTGGTGATTTCCTAATGGATGTCCTCACCTACATCACTCATGTAGGCATCCGACCTTTTGACATGGACCACTATGCTAATATGGAGTACAACCCAAACTTCTACGGTTGGCTCATGCCAAAGTGAAGCACTGCGAGCATGCGCTAGGAAGAGTTCTTCTCATTTCCCAAGGGAGGAGGGGGTAAAGTGTGTGGAACACAAAAATAGACTAGCAGAAAAGAACGAAAAAAAAACAACTTGGGATTTAGGAAAAGTGTCATAAAATTGGTTGGCATGCATGGACTGCTTGAAGGAAAAGTCTCTTTCTATACTTAAGCATTTGAATTTTCCATAAGCACATAACCACTTTTTATGTGTCTTTTCATAAGAAATTGTTTTAAAGGACACTAATGGTGAGATGTGGCTTCATGACAGGCACCTACAATGGCAGGACATGAAAAAACAAGCAAATTGCCATTGTCAAAGGAAGAGCATACAAAGTATAACCTCTTAGTGGAGACAAGGGCCTACACCAATTCAAGTTTAGGCACATCCTGAATTCGGAGAACGTGATCATGGAGGAGCAAGCCATACAGTGAATCATGAACCAATGCAAGTTGCAAAAGTATGTGGAAAAGGTTGGTCAGGTCATTGACTACAAAAAGTGTGTTGAGTTCCTCCTCTGGACCTTTAATAGGAACCACGACACTATAACAGTGTGCCAAGAAGAAGACGCCCACCAGGTGGAAGTTGGGCTAACCCTAGAGTTGGTGGAGAGGGCATTGGGCTTGGCCAACAAGGTGGAAAGATGGCCAAAAAGGGATACATATAGCATGCTTGGAATGGACAAAGTCTTGGTCCACACAATAATGATGGCATTAGCTTGGCAGATATCCCTGATCCAAAGGTCCCAGCTGCAAGCCAAAATGGTGCATGCCCTGTTTTCCAACCAAAGGTACAATGCATTGATGAGCATGATTAATGTGTTGATGTCGGAAAGCATTGTGGCTAAGTCTCTAAATGAAGTGAACCTAAACGGATTCATAAGAAAGACCATTGAAACTTCAGCAAATGAATTGTCCACACGAGGAAGACCCACAAGTGGAGAGTCCCCATCCTCCAAGGCAAGAAAGACATCATCCTTTAAGGCCTCAACCATAGGATTTGGTGGAGTCTTGACGGCCATCATTAGGCAGGCATTGGGAGAAGCCCAAGATGGAGAAGTTGAACAGGTCACCACCTCATCATGAGCAAGAGAAATCCAGTGGGAGAATGGTGAGTGACAAAGAAGAAGAGCAAGAAGCACAATCTAGCTATGGAGGGGCCAATAAGTTAAGGCCAAAGAAGAGAGCAGGAAGAAAGAGAAAGCAGACCTACAAAGAGCCCAAAGAGAGTCCAAAAATGTTGAATAGAAAAAAAAAGAGAAAACAAAAGGCAGAGTCAAAGAGGATAAAAGAGGAATCCAAGAGGGCTTAAGAGAAGAGAAAGAGAACCTATCGATGGAGTAGCCCTCCAAAGAAGAGGAGTTGTCTACCATGAGCCCCCATGAAGAAGAACGCCCAAGGATGACCTCCCAAGTACCCAAAAGCATGCGACCCCCAATGGTAGAGGGAAAATGCAAGGGCCTAATTGACCCCATCCCACCTATCTTAGTGCACACCACCCTAGTCTCTGCACCCACCCAAGGCACTTCTACCACAGTGGTGGATGCCAGTAACCTTGTGGCCTGGGTGCAGTTTCTAGTCAATAAAGAGATAATTCAAGGCGCAAGTGGAGGGACCCCTATGATTCGAGCAAAAATACCAGCAGCTTTGTGGATGCGGAATCCAAACAAGATCCCAAGAGACATAAGATAGAAGCATCCAGATCGACTACTACTACATCACTGTTGTCATCCACCAACTATGATGATTACATCAAAGGACTCCTGTCATAGCTGGAAAGATAGAAGGCCAAAAAGAAGGTGGTTGTTGTGCTGAGCTAGAATCCAAAAAGGATACATTAGTGGCCTTTCAAATCTAGAAAACTTGCCAAGTGGCCTCGTGTAAAAAAGAGATAAGTGACCTTAGAGCTAACGATAGAAAATTTGGAGAAAAGGGTAGCCTTAGAGCTACAAGAGCACAAAAGATTAGAATGAGAAATTGAGGAACAAGAGCGGAGGCTAATGATCCTATATCAAAGGAAAAATGAAGGCTTGGAAGAGATGAACAAGGGAGCAGATGAATGGTGGGTAGAGGCAAAAGAAGAGTCAAAGACCTAGCGCTCCATCTAGCTCGTGCAGAAGGTGACAAGGTGCTAGCAGAGAGCAAAGTAGAGGCCGCACAAGTAAGCTTAGAAGCCCAACAATGTGCCTTCCTCAACACTATCATGGACGTAACTCAATTTAGAAGAGGAGGCCATTGAGACATTGAAAAGAAAGCTGGGAGTCGCTCGCAAGGCTCTAAGGCAAGGACTGTATATGCCACCACATGCAGTAGGAGTTAGCCTAAGCCTACAGGATCAAACGAACTATTTGCCAAGGGCAAGCTTGACCATACAAGAAACTGGATGCCCTAGGATTCATCAAAGGAGCTCCACATGAACATAGAGAAGAAGGAGCAGGACCGAGTTATGAGATGGGACAACGAGATGATGAGCTAGTCCCACCGCCTGAATTGTAACAAGAGGTGGACACCATTGCTGAGAGAAAAGCAGATATCAAAAAGAAGAGAAGGAGAATGCTATAATAGGCACGAAAAAGGCTGCAAGCTCAACTAGAAATGGTTCCAGTAGCACTAATCCCGCCAAGAGAAGACTACTTCCCAACAAATTGGAATGTAGAACTCATAGTCTAGTAGCAGCAAGAGAATGGCCACAAATCATTAGACCTTGATTTTTGATTTCCCACTACACTAATCAAAGTGTTATCAATCAAGGTGGTGGAAGAGGTGATTAATGTGGGAAGGAGGTTGGGAGACATATGGATCTCTGAGAGGGAAAAGAATCCTACCCTATGGGGAATAGAGGTTCCTGACTACTAGGAGAACAAGGTCCTAGAAGTGCCTAGAATAGTAAAAGGCTATGAGTGCCAACCATGATGGAGGAGGAGGATCTAGGATGGCAACATGGATGCCTGGATGTCATTTTGCAACACCCTACTCTTCGAGAGAAATAACCCTACCTACATGCCATATCCTAGAAGGGTCGAGGTGGACTACAATCCCAACATCCACGGCAGATATGATTTCCCAAAAATATACAATGTGAATGCCACCAAGCTGGAGGATGACCTGACCTTCAACAAGAATGAATTATATGCTTCTATTGATCATTTCCTTAGCAAGTTCTTCTCTTGCCCAGACCCTACCTTCCTCACTACTTGTAATTAACTTAGACTCCTTAGGGTACTACTAAATCAAGATCATATCCCTCCACAATACCACCTCCCGCCGCTCTTTTTTTATCTTAATGCTAGCACAGATAGCTATGCCATGTCTAGATTGATTATGCGAGTTTCCCTCTTACCATCCTTTTGCATGGCCCTCTTAGAGGACATGAGTGACAACTGCTTTACTCAATGTAACCATCCCTTCCCATCCACCACTCCTCTTAATGCTCGAATAGGTCTAAAAGGATACATCCAAAGTAGACAATTTCTTAGCAAATCCATTAAGCCTCCAACTTCTCCCTCACACAACCATGACGATGAAGATTAGTTATTTGTTATAATTTAAAAAAAAGGGAAAAAAGAAAAGAAAAGAAAAGACAAAGGGAAAAAGAAATGAGAAAAAGAGAAGAAAGGATACGAGAACAAGAGAAGAAAATAATAAGAGAAAGTAGATGAATCACCTAACTATTGTAGGCCATAGTCACTGCACCTAGGGGTCCTCAAGTTAGGTGTGTCCAGTGGCCTTGGTTGGGTAGCTCCACCCCTAACTCCCTAGCCCTTTTTTGATTCGCCACTTCACACTTAGGGCACATTAAGGGCAAGACATACCTAGGAAAGGTCACCCTCGCCTATGGTTAGACTTGTCTCCCTAAGTTACACCCAGTGCACCTCCCTTATGCGCAAACTAGGTCCTCAAGTGTGGGACGACACCCAAACTTTGACTTAGCTCCCAATTCCACTAGCACAAGCATAATGCACCACATGCTAAGGTAGACTCACCCCCTAGATAGTGCACCTTCTTTTCTTTTCACGTAAATATAAATGCTGCAAACCACCAACTTTGGAGGCCTCGGTGTCCACTCAATTCGCTCTCAGTCTCCACCACCTCAATCATCTAATCAACTTCTCCCAAGACCAATCCCTAGGTGGCCCCATCATCATCGACTCACACGACCACCCTTCAAAGCCTGCAAATGCCATGGGACTAGCACTTATCTAGGAGGGGGGTAATGTTAACCCAATACAAGACGGGAAAAAGAAAATACAAAAATAGAAAATAATGCAAAAAGGACAACGAGGCAAGGAATAAAAGAGAAAATGCCAAAAGTGCAATGGCAATTACAAAAGTGAAGTCAAAGGCAACGGCGCATTTCATAATGCAAAAACGCCACAAAAATTTTGTAAAAGAGTGCCAAGCTCCCTCATGTTTGTCTACTTTTAGGTAATAGTCCTCCTTGACATGTAGGCACCTAATTGAACTGTGGTTTAGGGGCTTTAGCTTTGATTTTAGCGGTTTGCTCGCAGTGTGGCTTGGTGGGTTATGACAAGTCATGATCCCCCTCCTTAGGCTTGGTGGTGGGATTTCCTATCGGTGGTCCTACGGGCTTTGATGGAGCCGCACTACCCTTGCTGAAAGCTATGACTATTCATACATTACCGATAGCAAGGTGAATACGTTGAGACTCGTAGTCAACATTACAATGTGCTTACTTTTAAAATGAGATTCCTAACAACGATTCCTTACCACCGTCTTTTGTATTCGGCAACACATAAAAAATTACGGGTATGCTTTTAGACTCGATAGAGACTGTGACTTTGTGCATATGATCGGCCCCCAAATGGGCTAAGTTTAGTGTTGGTGGGTTGTAGTTGTGGGTGGCCAATTTGAGTCAAATGATCGTGAGTTAAGATATTAAATTCAACTCCCTCATCGATCAATGCATTGAAGGTATGTGTTTGTTGGGCAGTGACCATTATGCGCACGTAAGCATGTGCTACTGCCTCTTCATCCTCCTAATCAATTTTCATTATTGTGGCAACTCAAACCTTCAAAATAGGGGACTCTAGCATCGGAAGCTCGTGCATTGGATATGTGGGGGGGTAGTACTTCTTTATGCAGCTACTATTAAAGAAGCTTATGCCCTCCCCATCTAGGGTCTCGAGCTCTACATTGCCAGTTCAACTGATAGTGCAGACTCCGAAGGGTCCTAATCCCCTAAACTTCATCTTTTGTTTATGACCTTTTACTGAGTACAACAACACTAAGCCACCCTGCTCAAATTCTTGCCGCTTGACATGCTTGTCAAACTATCTCTAGCGTCACGCCTTTTCACAAATCAACGCATGGGTGGCTAGGAGTCGAGTCTTTGATAAACGTTCTAGCTTGATCAGGTGTTCCATCCATGCCTTCTTTCCGTTCCATCTCTCTTGGATGGCTACTCTCAAGCTCGGGACAAAGAACTCTACAAGTAGAATAGCTTCAATCTCGTAGGTTAACTTGAAGGTGGGGAGGGGTAGCCACACAGGTGGTGGGCTGCATGCCTCCTCCCCATGCCCTCCACCACTCCACACATACTCCCTCTCCCCGCCATGCATCGGCTGAAAGGGGAGGGGGTTATTATAAAAAAATTTGCCAAAAATTTATCCATTATCGGTTTTCCCCCCTTGAAGGGGTGTTCCTGCGTGGAACTACGGCTTTTAAGCCTCGGCCTCTTATGCACAACGCGGGCTAGAGTTTGCTGGTGCACGCAGAGGGAGCATTTAGCCCAAAATTTTTATTGTTGTGGGAGATTGCTTTAAGTTGTTCTTGCGCGAGATGTGTGGGATCTGGGATCATTAATATTTTGTGCGGGAATATTATAGCTTGTGTACCACATCCTATCCTTATTGCCTAGCATAGACTGAAAGCTTGCGAGCATTTAGGAAGATCGGTGAGGCCATTGGCCTTGTAGACATGCTCGAATTGCTCCACGAAGGCATAAGGGCCATTTTCCGATTGGTATTTGTCTAAGTACTTTGCAACTACATGGATTTTTTATTGGCTCTTGGATCCCTGGGTAACTCGTAATCCTGTAAGCAATGAGGTTGCTACAATGCTACTATGTTTTGTTCTGCCGACGTATTATCTATGAGCTGCTTCGTGAGATGCTCAGTCAGTATTAGGTCTACCTCTAGCACGCTGTGTGTGTGTGTTTTTTAAAAAAAAAGAAAGTCCTATTCATTTCCTATTCACTAGAACTAACACTCGATGGACTTCTCGCATCTTTATATCTTGGCACAATTTCCTAGCTTACTGCTCTTGGTTATACGTTTCTATGCTTTGCAAGGCTTTCCACACTAATTTCCTCTCCTGCGGGAGCTTTTGCTCAACTACCAAGACCCACGGACCGCTTATTGCTTCAAGTGTTCCAAGCCGAGCACTAATGGCTATCTCTCACATAGCCGACGTGCCATCCATGTTTACGGGTGTAGTGAGCTTACCTTCATGCTGATCGAGTTACCTCCTCTCCTGTGCACTCCGGTAGCTCAACGATCCAAGTGCAAGCTTCAAGAAAGCTCCATCCTCAAGCTTCACGCTCCAAGCTCCATTGTTGCGAGCAAGACAAGCGAAGAGAAGAAGAGAGGAGAAGATCGAGAGCTTCTCCTCTCGGGTCCCTCACCTTCACACACTCACTCCGTCACACTCTCCCACTCCCTCCCTCAAGCACAAGCTCAAGCTAGCAAGAACAACAAGAAGAGGAAGAAGAAAAGAGTTACTTTTGGCCACACACAAGAATGAGCTTCTCATTCACTTTTCAACTTTATATACAAAACCCTAAATCCCTTTTGGGTGGTCATCCCCTTATCCCCTTTTTTATATGGCCGGTTGTGGCCTAGGCCCTTTTTCCCATTGTCCTTCTATCTTCCTAGCTTTGTTCCTACCGCCCATCTACCTTTACACATTGCACGGGTGAGAGCCTCACGCTCTTTAAATTAAACCATGATGCGCTTGCGCTTTTTTACAAAAGTATTGACTTGCACTTTTTCTTGTGCGCCTTTTTCCTTTATTAGGCATTTTCTCCACTTCTTGTGCTTCCATATTTTTCTTAGCATGCCTTCCACTTTTGTTTCACTTTTGCCTTGGCCTTTGTCTTTTGCTTTAGATTTTCCAAAATTTCCACCTTGTTCATCTGACGGTTAACATTACCCCCCTCCTAGACGAGTGCCAGTCCAATGGCACTCACTGTCGTGGGTAGCAAGCTTTGGCATGCACTGAAGATGTGGGTGGAAGGGATATCTGCGGTTGCCGTGGAGGAGTGTTGGTGGTGGTGTGGAGGAAGGTCGTTGGGGGCACGTTGGTGGCTTAGGTGGCTGGTGGTAGGGTTAGTGGAGTTGGTGATAGGGCTGTTCTTTGTTGGGGATTGCACTGATGGCCAGCACAAGTGTTGGTTTGTTGGGGATTCTACACATGACGATTCTTGGTGGGCTTGTAGGATGATAAAGGATAAGAATTCAGAGTTGAGTGTCGATGAAGAGCAAATGAAACTTTCATTCGAGTCTTCAATACCTGCAAGTGAAAACCTCTCATATGTGGTTTCTCCCTAGGGGTAGTGCTAGTCTTCTTTATCGTGCACAAGACATAGTTCAATTAGTTTGGGAGATAGGTCAAACTCTAAGCAAGCTGAGAGTATTGTCCTGCACTTGAGGACCCAAACTGTGTATATATTTCGGTGTAGATATTATGTGAGTGCTCGTGCATACTTAGATATTACATAGTTAGAAGACCGCAGGCTGGTTTCTCGTAATAACGTGTGGATGAAGCAAAGTTGTCCATGTTGAGAAGAAGTACACGTGAAGGTATATGAGATATCCTTTGCGTTGTGACTGTACGACTTAGCATAATTGAACACAAGGACACTGTACTTTTGGTAGCTGGTAGCTATTGGACTTGCTTGATGAGGATGGTGTACTTTTCATGGCCATTCATGCAGTGCTTACCACAATTGATTGCAATGGTATTAAGGCAGAGTGCAAGAGGAAATCATGCGAATGGGTTAGGGTGATAGGTCTAACCATAGGCAAGACAAGCTCCTTGGGTATGTCATGCCCTTGATGTGCCCTGAACAATTGTGGGTAATGCGAAAGGGCGAGGGAACTAGGGACGGAGCCAACCAACCAAGGTCACTGGATGTACCTAAATTGAGGACCCCTAGGTGTTGTGCTGTGATCGTGGGTGCTTCTTATCTTTTCGTCTCTTTTCTTTTCTTTTCTTTTTTTTCTTTTTCTTTGTCTTTTTCTTTTCTTTTTCTTGTTCTTTTTTTTTTTTTGACTTGCTTGGGTATAACCATTGCAATATGTTGAGGTTATCAGCCTTTCAATGGGTTGGGAAATGTCGAGCTTTGAAGGCTCAGGAAATGGATATTACAGCGATGATTGTGCCATAGCCTCGTTGTTAGAGAAGCAGTTATTGAGATGGGGAGATACACTTGAGATTTTGCAACCCTCTTTGGAATATGCGATGTTGGTACAATTGAGGTAACAACTGCACTGAGTGCCCGGTGTAGAGTGTAACCCAGAAAGAGAAAGTGGTTATGATCATGCTTTGGGACATGTGATGTGGGCGATCGATAAGGGTGATTTTCGCTTTTGGCAGTGTGACTTTGTTGCGGCTCTTTGTGAGGTTGGTGGTCTTGTGGTAACTTGGGCATTGAACACTTTCGCACAAAGACCTGCATCGTCCTGCATCCACTTGTCACTTCATGAGAGTATATGTAAGTCGCATGCATCAAGTACAACGAACAAATGCAATCATGTCAAGATATTACTTTATCAAAATCCTATGATACTGACTGCAATGCATATTCCGGTGCTTGTTAAAGACGTGGCATATATTAGCAGTAGGTAATGAAAGTGTATACAGGTGGGAAGCCTACCCCTTTAACCATTTAAAGACAAAAAGTTATGGCAGGATGGCATTTGTTAAGTAGCTTATATATCATAGGGGCTACTCTATTTGTACAAGACGGGGTGAGTCCAGGTGGTCGGGTGACTCAGGCTGTGCCAGTGAGGGGCTCCTATGAGGCTGGACGAGGAAGATATCGGCCAGGACCCAAATGGTGTAGTCCCTGGCTGCAACTATTTCCAGAATGCTTTTGAACAATGCATCAAAGTCCTGCTTATCTCGAGTTTCCCTCTCCTTTTTCAAGCACCTGGTGCCCGAGCGTTTGGTGGGGGCCTGCACAGCTAGTATTGCCACGCCCCATGTGCTTCCTTGAGCCCTTGTCCTCTTGGCTTGGGGAGTTTTTGGCCTGCGTCCTGAGCGGTGTTTTTTGGGGCCTCTTTTCGGTGCATACCTCTTTAGAGTAGGCACCTAGTGTTCTAGTGGGGGCGCTAGTGCCTTATGCTCCCTTTGACGGCAGAGAGCTTCCTTGCAGGCCAGCTGCACTATGTGGTCCATGATTGCTACCATAAGGGAACCTACAAAATGCGAGCCAAGGGTTAGGCCCTGAGGCAACATAAAACTATTCACATGGGAGGGATTACACAGTGGGTTATTAAGCACATATGATGAGGAGGGGAGAGGTGAGGCATGTAGTGTTTGCTGTAGAGGAACAACGCCTGTGATGATGTTCATTTTACCTCCATCCATTAGTAGATCTTGGCTTATGCTAAGTTGCGTGGATTGGTTGTCATGGAGTGGGGCAGGGCTCATCCTCGGAAGGATAGACCGGAAAGGGAAAAGGTGTATAGAAAGGGATGGTGCACCATCTACACCATCAGAGATGTTGGCCAGGGCTTCCTATGGCGGTAATGAGGGTTGCATGCCCTCCACCTCGAGACGAGAATGGTCACATGACTTCTAAATGTGTGGTGAGAGGAGGACTTGAGGAGCTTAGCCTATCAAACCCAACTCTTCTCCCTACGCTTGACTATCATTGCTTGTGTGTATTGATATTGTCTATACAGAGTCACAAAATTAATTGTTTATTCATACACATATTTACAAATCCATGTCACTTCATGAGGATAAAAGTTAATTGTAGAACTCCAGATTGTACTGGAGTATGGTACTCGCATCCAATACTCGTGGCGGCTTACTCAATAATGATAGATATTTTGCAACATCAGTGAGAACCTTATCAGACAGAGAGTTCTCTTGACAGATAGAGAGTTCTCTTGGCTAGTTCCAACTAAGTCCATACCCCGAATGGCAGTCAGCACTTGAAAGGAAGTTGTGCCACATAGGTTGGGTCTGTTTGAGACCGCCATTTGGCCAATGGCTCCTCTGAGACTGTCATAATTTGGGCTCCTAGTTCAGCCATTGCAACATGGTTTTCAAACCAACATTTTTCAAATTGACTTCGACCCTCTGATTGTCTCTTTAGTTACTCTATCTCTAAGAGATTTGGTTGGCAGAGCACATAATTGAATGTTACAGTTAAGCATAGTTTGTCGGCTTCCTCGTCAGAGGTGAGTCGCATGCTTTCATACAGGAGCGTGCCATAGTGCTCGTCAAGATGTTATTGCTCTTTCCAGGATAGGGAAAATGGCAAGTATTCTTCAAGCTACTCCTTAGGGAATGCACCCACATCCACAAGGACATAGATATGTGCGAATAATTTAAGTTTAGAATCCAACTCAGTTAAGCATTCTGTGACACTTCTATGTTCAACAAGGGCTTGCTCGGTTGCTATCTCATGCAAGGTTCTAGGAGTTTCCCTAGGCTTTAGCATAGCTGGAGGCTCAGGCCTAGATAAGCAAGATTGGTCAACGCTAGGATTGCTTATGCTCTTGGGGTTTGTGTGTTTTTCCTGAGGTTTTGCTGTTATTGTGTCATGGTTCTCCTCGGATGTGATTGGTATAGATTTGTCACCCTATTGTGACAGTGTTGTATCCACACTTGATTGGTCAATATGAGTTTTGTTGTCAGTGGATTGAGTGTTGCAAGCAATCGCTAATGATGATGGTTGCTTTGACTTATCAGAACACACAGTTGTGTTTGAGGTTTCATCGCTGTTAGGGGAGATGGCAATGGGTTCATTGGTGGATGGGCTTGATGTTTTATTCCTTAGCTCTTCAGCACTCTTGGTCTCGATCTTATTGGTGTCTACCACCACTTGCAACTGTCGTTGTTTCTGTTGTTTTATCCTCTTTTTCTTGGCAATCACGGTGTCTCCTTTAAGGACTCAGGACCCTGAACCAGGTCAATCATTGATGTGCTTGGCTGGGCCTTAGCACTCTCTTTCTCCAGTGTGCTCTCATGGGACTTAGCTGCGACCTATTGAATAGCCTTGCTAGGTTGATTGGTCGGATGCACCATCTCCTTGGCCACATCTTTGAGAGCTCTCTCCTCAAACCTAGGCTTCAGGTGCTTTAGCAGTGCCAAGGGTATCAAAGATGTTGGTTTCAACACCTCTTTCATAGGTGAATGGCTAAGGACATGTTTCGCAAGGGGCATTGTCATGGACAAAGGTTGTGACTATTGTGATTCCTGATTGAAAGTAGTAACGACTAGTCTAGTGGTCTAGCTACTCTTAGTAGATTGCGGTGTCAAGTCCTTAGGCAGATCGGGAGTGGGTGTGTCTTTTGTTGCCCTTTGAGCATTCACTTGTGTAGATCGAGCCTTAGTTGATCTAGTCACATTAGATTGCATAGGCATATCCTTGGGCTGAGAGCTATGGGTGGTGCCATGTTCCACCTCTTGGACATTTGGAAGCTTAGATGGAGATAGAGATTGGGATTGAGTAGCTACACTTGACGACTATTGTTGTGCTTCCTATGTCCATTTTGGGAAAGAGGGTGTAGGAGACTTGGGACTCCTAAGTGGCTTTGACACTGGCTAGAAGATTTGCTCGTGGCTATTAGATGATTTTTCCATTTGCTTTGTTGAGTATTTAACCTTGCCATGAGTAATGTTGTGGCTATGATGCCTGTCACCCTCTTGGAAAATCAAAGGCTACTTAAGCACTAGTGGTCTTTATGCACGCTCAATGGTTACATCTGACATTTGCTTATTAAGCATACTAGGCTGCGGCTCTACCCTTCGAATAGTCTCGTTTGGTTTCTTGATTTTGATCGTGAGGGGCTCGGTCACCCTAATGTTTTTGACTCGAGACTTGGTTTTTCGTTTAGATTTCCTCCTACGCTTCTTTGCTCTTGATATGATCTGGTCTTCAGCTGATAGAGGTGGTTTAGTAGGGGGTTTTGGTACCCAAATCCATCAGTTACCTATGTAATACCCTTGAGTACGTAGCGACGCTTTGGATATCCATAGCGCTATTGTGCTGGCTCTCCATCGATACCTTCGTCTATAAGGCTTGGGCTTCTTTTGTGGTCTTCTACAATATTTGTAAGTCCAAAGCCTATCCTTGGCATTGTCTTCTGACCTTCTTGTTTCATGCATGGCCTCACTCACTGGTTCTCTCTGTTTAACCTGTGCTTGTATGAACTCTTTCAACAGGTCCTCACTCTCATTACTAGGCTTGCATATTATGTCAGCACCTTCCTTGCTTTTCCTTGGAGGTTCGATGAGGTTAGCCTTGCTAAAGGTTGTGACTATCCTCACACCCGGTAGTGTCAAGTGTATCCTCTATGATACGTAATCAGCCTCACACTTGGTCGCCCTTTTGAAAGATCGTCCGATGAGGGTTTCCTTTCCATAACTAGCACTATTTGGAGGAATGCAGAATAGGATATGCAAGCTTTCCGTTTCAATGGTTACAAGGATTTTGCACTTCCCCATAAGTGCTTGTGGGTGTCCCTCGTTAGGACTAAGAGTTGCATTAGTTGGTGTGAGCTCTGGTTGGCCTAGTAGAGTCCATGCTTCATAGGTCAAGATATTAAAATCTGCTCTTTCATTAATCAGAACATCGATAGTGTGCTCTCTTTTCATGGTGAGTTCGACCCTAAGATAAGCAACCGGTACTATGTCTTTATCTTCTAGGTCTTGGCTTATAAATTTAAGCCTTCTGACAAATGCCCTTGAGTCCCCAACTGCACGACCAGATGTGGATTCCCCACTGATGTCTTGGATAGTCTATGCAGTGCTATTCAAGGAGCGTCTATCATGAGGATTGTCATATCTAGTCATCCTCGCAGTTGTAGCTTGATGTTGTTGATTTCTGCTTTGACTAGATGCAGTCCGAATGCAACACATACATGTTTTTGCAGTGTGGCCTTTTTGCCTTTGTTGGCTAGATTGGCACATCGAGGTTCTAGGGTCTCTATTTGTCTTTGTGCGAGTACGGGCTTTTGGTTGCTCTTTTGCAGGTGCGAGTCCATGCTTGTGTAGAGCTATGACTACACTAGGATCTAATTTGGAGGACCTGTCACGGCACACATTTTCTCTCCAACCTGCTTGGGGGAGGTGCAGAGGGAGGCAGAGCCCCCTCTGTGGGGGTCTGAGGGGGGGTAGCCCCCTCAGCCTGCAGGGTCGTTACGGTAAACACCATGTGCGATTTGAAGAACCATTTGTAGCCAAGTTTTGAACTACTTGCTCTAGATTTCAGCCAAATGATAGATCTATGGATGTGGTTTTGGCTCTATATGGTCTCTTGGTCCGTTTCAGGGTCTATATATTAAAATGTGAAAAAATCCAAATTCAGCCCAACAGGTCTGAATTGCAAGGGTCGAATGCCCGATTCGGCCCATCCGAGGGTCGAGGGCCGAATGAGAAAGGGCCAAATGTAACTGGTCTGAATGTCAAATTCGGCCAGTCTAAGTATGATTGTCCGAGGGCCAAGTGGTTGAGTGGGTCGAGGGCCAAGTCAGGTGGGCCGTGGGCCGAACGGTGAATTCGGCCAGGCCGAATGTCAACTTGTCCAAGTGGATTGGGCCGAGTTGACAGGGCCGAGGGCGAAATTTCAAAGTTGGTCCGAATGCTTCACTCGGATGGGCCAAGTGAAAGGCGTCCCAGTGTAGTTGGCCAAATGGCCGAATGGTGCGAGGGCCGATTGGCTGAGTGGTCCAAGGGCCGATTCTAGGACTCCGCCTAGAATCACCATGACTTGGACGGGCCGAGCGCGACGCGATTTTTGTCAGACTTCAAAGAATTCTTTGCGTCAAGCGATTGAGGGCTTTCTACGTGCTAAGCACCTCTAGATCCAAGCTACTCATGTAGGGGAAGGTGTGGAACTACCTGGGCTGGGCAAATAACTCCTAGATGACCAGATCAAAGCAGGTCCACACAATGAAGCTCTCTCCCTCTCTCCTGCTCTCCTAAAACCCTTCAATGCAAAATGTGGCCTTTCTTGCCACTCGTGGCCCCTTATCACCCTACCCATGCCTGCACTCACCTTAGTCTTGCTCCCTTCACCAAAATTTAACCCAAAATTTCACTTTTTATCCTTCTTTTCCATGTTTCAGCCTGTTATACAGCAACAGAAAACCCTACTACGTGCTCCAATGTTTTGCTCCTATCCTTCCTCAATGCAAGAAAAAATCATAAGGGAAATACCTCTGCTACTCCATCATGCTTTTCCAAGTCCAAAAACCAAAAACCTACTTGCTAAGGAGGAGATCAAATACCTCTTCAAACTCCCTCGCTTCCTACCTATCTACCTCAAGCACCTTTTCAGGGAAAACCCTACTTCGATGCTTGATTCGAAGCACACAAGTGCTCAAGGCTTGAATCCATTGGTCGCGGAAACGGAACCAAAATGTGGGAGCTTTTCCTCAACCGCCAAGACCCACAAACCGCTTATTGCTTCAAGCGTTCCAAGCCTAGTACTAATGGCTACCTCTCACATAGCCGATGTGCCATCCATGTCTACGGGTGTAGTGAGCTTAACTTTATGCCGATCGAGTTACCTTCTCTCCCGTGCACTCCGGTAGCTCCATGAGCCAAGTGCAAGCTTCAAGCAAGCTTCGTCCTCAAGCTCCACGCTCCAAGCTCCATTGCCGCGAGCAAGAGAAGAGAAGAGAAGAAGAGAGGAGAAGATGGAGAGCTTCTCCTCCCTAGTCCCTCACCTTCACACACTCACTCCCTCACACTCTGCCACTCCCTCTCTTAAGCTCAAGCTAGCAAGAAGAAGAAGAAGAAGAAGAAGAGAGCCACTTTTGGCCACACACAAGAATGAGCTTCTCATTCACTTTTCAACTTTATATAAAAAACCCTAAATATCTTTTGGGCGGTCATCCCCTTATCCCCTTTTTTACATGGCCGATCGTGGCCTAGGCCCTTTTTCCCATTGTCCTTGCTTCCTAGCTTCCTTCCTACCACCCATCTACCTTTACACATTGCACGGGTGAGAGCCCGACGCTCTTTAAATTAAACCATGATGCACTTGCGTTTTTTTACAAAAGTATTGACTTGCACTTTTCCTTGTGCGCCTTTTTCCTTTATTTAGGACTTTTCTGCACTTCTTGTGCTTCCATATTTTTCTTGGAGTGCCTTCATCTTTCGTTTCACTTTTGCCTTGGCCTTTTTCTTCTACTTTAGATTTTCCAGATTTTCCACCTTGTTCATCTGACAGTTAACATCTCCTCTTTTCGAAGTCTACTATGATGTTCTCTGATGGCCTACCGTGGTGGTCCATCTTGGTGTGCACATCGTATTTATTCACCATCTACTGGATTTTTATTGAAAAATCTTCCAAGTTGAGCTCTTGGCTTTTGCTGTTCGTACTAGTTTTTGCTATATTTGTGGTTCCTTACTCCACCAAGTTGTGATACATTAATTAAGTCAGGCAGCGCTGCACCTCCAATGGTGTCGATCCTTCTATGCACCTATCTTTCCGTGTCAAGTCTCTCTCATGGTCCTACAAATTGGGATTCTTGATCACCCGTCTAGGTCTAAGGGTCATCTCCTTTTGGTGGGTTTGTTCTACTTGTTAAGTCTGAGTGGGTACATTTTTACTTACAAAAAACCCTCAATTTGAGTTCATTTAGTATGTGTGTGGTGCTCTTTCTATGCACGGTGCAAAATCAAGCTTTCTATTTAAAAAAATAAAAATAAAGTGCACTTCAAGTGCCAAATAATGTGGGATGCAATGTAGAATGGTAAATGTAGCTTTCACACTCTTATCTATATTCTCAACCGAATATAGCTTTAGGCTTAGTTGCTAGCACTCTCAATGGTCTCTAGGGTCCATGCTACTTCTTTTAGCTCAATCAAGGTCTAATTGGGGTCTGTAGGTCAGTTTATGGCTCTAAGAGGGGCTAAAAGCTGATGTGATTGTCAGTGACTGTCTCCAACCACGCAGTTGGGATTTCTAAGGTCAAATGTGCCTGTAAGGCTTTCAAAGGATTCCCCTATTTTGTGGGAGGTGTTTTGCTTTGCTTAGGATACTCTAGAGTTGTCAATTTTTTGCTATTAAGTTTTTGGTCCGATTCTACCTTGTTTGATTTTCGCGTCCAATTGTAGGTGGTTTGAGTGGCCACCAATGACCGATCTTCCAATTGTTCGATTGTTTGATGGTCCGAATCGGACAAGCCACATGTCTGATTGGACGGTCTAGGTGGTGTTCGAGTGGTCTGATTTCCAAAATTGGACTGTCTGATTATCAAGAATCGGATGGTCCAAGTCTGATTCTAGGAATCAGACTTTGTTAGTTGCATCCGATTCTGACGGCCTGGTTTCAGTCGATGCGAAAATCGAATCGATGGCAAGGATTTTGGGCATGCTAGGCCACACAACCTTCTAGAAAGCGAGAATAGACAAGGGGCAAGGTTTGTATATACCTAGTATGTGCAAAAAACACATGTGGAAGATGATCAATATGTTGAGAGCTCTAGGTTTCTTTCTCTCAAGCTCTCTCTCTCACTGCTATAGGTTAAAATGAGCTTAATCCTTGCTCTTTGGGGTCTTAAACCCTTGCCTTGCTAAGCCTTGACCTCTTTAATCTCTCCCCTTGTGACATCAACACATTTAAGCACTCTTTTTTCCCATTTTTCCCTTGTTTGCGCCTTGTTTGGGCCTGTTCTATAGCGGCAACCCTAAAGCATTTCGCTTCGATTTCTTGATCCTAACCTACTCTAAATGCAACGAAAATCAAAACCCAAATATTGAAATGATTTATCATACTTTTCTACTCATCCAAAACTCAAAATACTTACTTGTTTTGAAGATTAAAACCCAAAATCTTCTACCTATATCAACAGTTCGAGGATGAGACCCTACTTTGATGCTTGATTTGCAAGAGTGCGCAAGTGTGCAAGCTTGAATCCATTGGTCCCAACAAAACAAAACCAAAATGAAGTGGGAGCTTACGCTCGATCGCAAGGCCCATGGACTGGTTATTGCTTGATCACCTGGCTGATGCGCTTTCTATTCTATTTGAGGTGTAGTGAGCTTACCTTGATGCCCGAATGAGGAGCCTCCTCCCTCAAGCAAGCCGGTAGGTCCACAATTCAAGATACGAGCTCAAACAACCTCAAGCCTCCTCCTTTGAGCTCCATCCTCCATAGCTGTGCACGAGACAATAGAAGAGAAGAGAAGAGAAGAGAAGAGAAGAGAAGAGAAGAGAAGAGAAGAGATGAGGAAGAGGAAGAGAGGAGATGATGGAGAGCTTCTCCACCATAGTCCCTCACCCTCACATACTCACTCCCTCACACTCCTACACTCCCTCTCTGAAGCACACACAAACAAGCAAGAAGGAGAGAAGAAGAGAAGAAGAAGAATAGACCACTTTAGCCACACACCAAAGAATGAGCTTCTCATACACTTTTTGAGTTTATATACAAGCCATGAATCCCTTGGGCGCCCATTCCCTTTTCATACGACTAAGCATGTGGCCAAGGTCCTCTTTGCCTATTTCCTTATAGTTACCTTATCCCTTCACCTATGCCCATCCATGTTTTACAATTTGCATAGGAGGAAGCCTGGCACTCTTTTACAAAATTTTAGTGGCGCCTTTGCATTATAAAATGTGCCTTTGCCTTTGACTTGACTTTTGCTATCGCCCTTGCACTTTTGGCATTTCCTCTTTTATTTCTTGCTTGGATGCCTTTTTTTTGCATTATTCCCTATTTTTACATTTCCTTTTTCCAATCTTGTATTGGGGTTAACACCTGCAGTAGGTCAATGCCACACTTGGTTCATAGTGAGTGAAAAACTTGTTGGAAGAGAGGGAGAGAGACAAAGTGGAGCAAAAGATGAGCCTCAGCTCATTGTTGTTGTTCTTCCATTATTCTTCCATCATACATATTGCTGAAAGAGACTTACACACATAGTTATGACTAACCAAGACTAACTAAGTCACTGACTACACCGACTTATTAAATGTCACACAGGTGTACAACTGTATCCAGCTAATGTCAGTCACACACATAAAGATAGACTGACTAAAGAGTAACGAGAGCTTGATATTCTAACACTCCCCCTTAAGCTCAAACCATATGATAAACTCCAAGTAGCTGTTTGAAGTATATGAACTTTTCTTTACTAAGAAACTTGGTAAATATATCTGCTACTTGGTCTTCAATCTTCACATGAATCAAGTCAATTTGTCCTGTAAGAATCATTTCTCTTATGAAATGGTAGTGAACCTCAATATGTTTGGACCTAGCATGGTTGACAGGATTGCTAGCCAACATAACACTACTGAGGTTATCACAAAGCAATCTCATTCTGCTTTCCAGCTGTATTTCCAAGTCTTTTAGTAGTTTCATCAACCAAACTGCTTCGCAAGTCACTAAGGCAACTCCTATGTACTCAGCTTCTAAAGTACTAGACAATGCAACAATAGACCGTTTCTTACTCTACCAATTGATCATACTATTGCCCAATCCAAATGTATAACCATTGGTTGACGTCCTGTCGTCATAGGCACAATCAGCCCAATCAGCATCGGTAAACCCTGTCAAGTCAAGGGATTTTCCATATGCATAAAACAACCCATAATATGTAGTGTCTTTTATATATCTCATGATCCTCCTAACTGCATCTACATGTGGTTTGCGAGGCTTCTGCATAAACTGACTAATTAGTCCCACTACATAACATAAGTCAAGACGGGTAAGTATATCAAGCTACCCACCATCTATCGATACATGGTCACATTCTTTATGTCATTCCCAACATCAATCTGTAGCTTGACATTTTGATCAAGGGGTGTCTCCATAGGCTTGCATTCAACCATACCATACTTCTGTAACATGTCATGAGCATACTGCTTCTGTAGGCAGCCATATACCTTGAGGCGTAGAGACTACCTCAATTCCAAGAAAATACTTCAGCTCACCAAGGTCTTTGACTCTGAATTCATCCTATAAACATGATTTAATTTCAGCAATGCCCTCTTCATCATCTCTAGTGATGATAAGATCATCTACATAAACCACTAGAAACACATATCCATGATCTGTCTTCTTCGTGAATAGACTATAATCAGCATCACCCAATCTAAATCCATGTTGCTATAAATAACTGTTGATTCGAGCATTCCATGCTCTAGGTGTATGTTTCAACTCATATAAAGCCTTTTTCAGCTTACATACATGTGTAGAAAAGTCCGTGTGAGCATAGCCTTCAAGCTGCTTCATATATACATCCTCAACCAAATCACCATTCAAGAAAGCATTCTTGACGTGCATTTGCCATAATTTCTAGCCTTTGCATGCTGCCAAAGCAATGATAGTTCTGACTGTTGCCATTTTAGCCACCGGACTGAAAGTCTCCTCATAGTCAAGGCCATATTGCTACACATACCCTTTTGCAGCCAACCTGGCCTTATAGCATTCTAATGAACCATCTGACTTGCACTTAACCTTGTACACCCATTTGCAGCCACTAAGGAAATGCCTTCAAGCAACTCAACCAATTCCCATGTCTCATTTTCAACCAAGGCTGCATACTCCTCATCCATGGCAGGACACCAGTTATCATCTCTAACTACATCATCAAACTTTGTAGGTTCTTTGTAACCTATCACACTAGCCATATATGCATAATGGCAGGCTGAATAACCAGTATATGTAAACCTATCAATTGGGTTCTTGACTCTCTCAGATCTTCGTAACTGTGGCTCACTCTAAGCTTGCCTCTCATGAGGCGGTACATAACAACTCTGCCTTGCACCAAGCGTCATAATAGACGGAATGCCCAACTCACTATCCAAACTATCGTTGTTAGATGACTCATAACTTGCTATAAGTGGGCCTATCACATTCTCAAGCATCTTTTCTTTTCCCTTATCCAATCTCCCCCTCATTGACATATCTGTGTCATTGGACGTAGGAGTACGACTCCGCAAGCGTCCTAACCAAGGACTTACTGTAGGTGACCCATCACCTATAGGACCACTCATAGATGTACTCACTGTAGGTGTATTTTCAGCATTACTAGTGTTGGCTGAGTAGCCACTACAACATGATTACTATACCACGATGCCAGCTCATAAAAAACATCTCTGCTAATCAATGTCTCATGTGTAGACGATACATAACACTTGTAGCTTTCGGGTCTTGTGCATAACCAAGGAACACACTATTGATAGCTTTAGGATCCAATTCCTTCGTCTTTTGATCAGGAACATTCACATATGCAATGTTGTCAAATACCTTCAGGCTTATGACCATACAACCTCTCATATGGAGTTACATCATGAATCCCTTCTGTAGGGATTCTATTCAGCACGTAGACAGCAGTCACTACTACTTCAGCCTAATAACCATTTGGCAAACTCTTCTCATTCAACATAGCTCTTGCCGATTGCATCAGTACCCTATTTCTCCTTTCTGCTACACCATTTTACTACGGTGTATAATTGCAAGTTAACTGTCTTCTGATCCCATATTTAGCAAGGTATCTGTCAAAGTAAATAGAGACATATTCTCCACCTTTATTTGATCTAAGACATGAAATTTTACAGCTCAACTCATTTTCAACATGCTTTTTGAAGTCCTTGAATGCATCAAACATATCATCCTTATGTTTCAGTATGTAAAGCCAAGTGTACCTTACTGAAATCATCAATGAAGGATACATAGTAATGAGCCAGATCCCCATACATTTGAATGTACCAATTGCAAGGGTCGTGAGGTATTCCGTATATATCTCATAAATGGAAACCGTGTCTGCTTTCCAAATTGACATGCATCACATACATGTCCGAAAGTCATGATACTTGAACTTAGGTAGTCCAAGAACAATCTCCTTTTGCTGCATAGATTTCAACTTTTGTACATTCACATGGCCAATCCACTTATGCCATATCTCAACATCTGGTATAGCACCACTATCATGTGCAAACATGGTTGCTTTCAATTCTGGAATTGATACATCAAGAGTAAACATTTTGCCATCTCTTCGGTCTCTAGCAATCAATTTGTAGTCATTACCTTGTTCTTCAACAAAGAATCCATCTCTATTAAATCTCACTTGCAGATTCTATTATGCCATCTGTCCAACTGACAAAAGATTCTTGGTTATTGTAGGCACATGTAGTACATCATGCAGGCTCTTTTTCTTGCCATTAGGCATCAACAAAGGTACAACTCCTTTATGCAGTATGCTGGGTGTCATCCCCATAACAAATATGTCCATGTGAACCTGGAACCATCTCATGAAACCATTCTCCATGGGGTGTCATATGATTTGAAGCCCTTGAATCAATGTACCATCTCTCATCTCTGTTCTGCCTAGATGCATTCTTAGACACATGTTGCATGGCAAACAACCTGTCACCTTGATCATCAGGAACTCCGCTAGATGAAGCATAATTTCCATGATGTCTACCCTTGGCTTTCATGTCAGTATGCTTCTTATGACAATCTTTGGCTATATGCCCATATCTGCTGCAATAATGACCGTCCTTGTCCCTGTTGGACAGATAAATTGATTGCCAGGATCCTCCTCTACCTCTAGGGAATCTCCCCTTGCCTCGAAAACCGCCATGCTGGCCCTATGTATTCGTGCCATGCTAGGCATTCTGCTACTGCTGTCCACAAGTGTTTCGAGTGTCTCCTAGACCTCAAAAAGAGCCATGGCCTCTGCCGCCTCTACCACATTGGCTAGAGTAAAGAATAGTATCTCTGCTTTGGGACCTACTAGAACGTGTATTTAGTCCAAGCTTAACTTCCTCATGCAGCAGCAAAGCAATCAGCTCATCCCAATCAAGGGATTCAACTCTCACAGAAATAGGTATATCAAATGCTTTATACTCTTTCCCAAGTCCATTCAATGTCATTGCAATCATATCATCTTAGACATTGAAGATCCAATGGTGGCAAGTTGATCTGCTATGTTCTTGATCTCTGTAGTGTAGGCCTGAATGCTTCTGTCATTTTAGACATGTTATTGAACTATTGCTTCAACTGAATCTTTTTTACATGTGTTACATTTCCATAATTCTTCATGAATATGTCCCATGTATCCTTTGGGGAACTGCATCCAGTAATCTATATAACCATAGCATCTGATATACATAAGGAAAACCAATGTAACACCTTGCAAACTCTATCAGTCCATAGCTTATGAGCCCTTTTTTTATCATTGTTAGATTCCTTTCAGGCATTTTAGGTTCAGTCTCATCACATGTACATAAGTCCTAATAACCTCTGCCAACCAAAAAATTATTAATACAGAACTTCCATTAAGCAAAATTTTTGTTGTCTAGCTTTTCTCCCACAATTTGAGTGATATTGTCAGTGCCTTGAGCATTTGCCATAGTTGCAACTTAGGTATTCAATGATGTATACAACCTATAAGTATCTGACTTCTTTTCCTATAGTTCAGGACCAGTTTCCTGCTATTTAGAACAATTTTTTGCAATTTAGGACAGTTTACTGTAGTTCAGGAACAATTTTCTTGCAGTTCAGGACAGTTTCCTGTAGTTCAGAAACAGTTTCCTACAGTTCCAGAACAGTTTTCCTGTAGTTCAGGACAATTTTCTACACCAAAGAAACAAGGTATTTCAGCCCTTTACAACCTCAAAAACATCCACAAGCATGTGGGATAACCGTACGCATTTTAGTCAATACATAGACTCTGCAAGCATTGTATCTCTGTCTCATGTATTCTTACTACAGTGAAGAGAATATGTAGTTTAAAACCTGCAATCTGACGTTCAAACACCTTCGTGACATTTAAGAAATCAACTCCTTTGAGATCATGAGTGATAAATGATGCTATTTTTTTCAGGAGTGTAGAGAGGTAATATCATATACTGCATTTACTGTAAATGACCAGCCAAGTAGATGTCAAGGCATTTGTTTCATCTCCAGATTTCAATCCTGAGTTGCATCCAATGCTCTTTTTAGTCTTCCAAGCATTCAACATACATATGTCACAGGTCATACAAATGACAGGAGCTCCAAAATGACATGTAATGCTTCAGTAAGAGATCATTCTTGTTGCCTACATTGTGTAACAGTTTCTAGCCTTCAAAAAGTTCAAGATTTGAATATTTTTCAATATAAAATCCTAGTTCCAATGCATGACATCAAGTCCATATGACTTCCCAGCATATATCTATGCTTCAATGGTACTCCTGAACAAGTTTGAGAGTTCCAAGCTTACGTCAGAGGTGCATACATGCTGTAGGTTGTCTGTATATAGCATAGCATTGTTATTTCAGATCTGTAATAAGTTCTTCAAGCTCCCATATGAGCTCTCAGTCAAGCAATGATGCTATCACTTGCTACTTATTGGAGTACAACCAGTCTGCACAAGTCTGTGCTCAAAATCTATGAAAAATTAAAAAAAACTTTCTTCTGCAACACATCGAAATGGTCAGGAAGATAGGGCCGTTTCTCCAAAATCCATTTTTGTAGCAAGTTATAGCTTCTGTAAAAAAAACGTGTTGCTGAGGCATAGTTTCCTTTGATGACATTTTCTTCAGATCTGATGGCTTGATGTCCAATGGCCATTGCCAAGCCTTCAGGCTTCAGGCGTTCAGGCTCTGATACCATGTTGGAAGAGAGGGAGAGAGACAGAGTGGAGCAGAAGATGAGCCTCAGCTCATTGTTATTCTTCTTCCATTATTCTTCCATCATACACAATGAAAGAGACTTACACACATAGGTATGACTAACCAAGACTAATTATGGTTAAGTCACTGACTACACTGACTTATTGAATGTCACACACGTGTACATCTCTATCCAACTAATGTCAGTCACACACATAAAGATAGATTGACTGAAAAGTAACTAGAGCTTGATATTTGAAGAGAGGGAGAGAGCTAGAGTGGAGCAGAAGATGAGGATTAGCTCATTGTTGTTATTCTTCCATTATTCTTCCATCATACACACTGAAAGAGACTTACACACATAGGTATGACTAACCAAGTCTAACTGTGGTTAAGTCATTGACTACACCAACTTATTGAATGTCACACACGTGTATAGCTATATCTAGTTAATTTCGGTCACACACAAAAAGATAAACTGATTGAAGAGTAACGGGAGCTTGATATTCAAAAAGAGGGAGAGAGATAGAGTGGAGTAGAAGATGAGCCTCAGCTCATTGTTCTACTTCCATTTTTCTTACATCATATACACTAAAAGAGACTTACACACACAGGTATGACTAACCAAGACTAACTGTGGTTAAGTCACTAACTACACCGACTTATTGAAAGTCACACACGTATACAGCTGTATCCAGCTAATGTTGGTCACACACATAAAGATAGACTAACTGAAGAGTAACAGGAGCTTGATATTCTAACAAAACTATTGGGGTAAAAGGCCCTTGGGCCTATCCGTGTACAATGACCATCCATATTCTTTATTCATATATATGAGATAGTGCAATAAGGTTGCCATATCATTCTTGACATCACCTACATTGTGTGTGCTCTTCTCTCTCGCATCTTCCTCTTCTCCTTCTCCACTGCCATTGCATCCCCTTCAACTGGTATCAGAGCTTTGGATTAGAGCTTCATCGTGGATCTTGGCCCACATTACTTCAGCCTAGATTGAAGACCTAGAGCTTGGAGCTTCAATGTCAGCCATGGCTTCTTCCCCCCAAGGTAAGATTTCATCTTCTACCTCTCCCCGGCCCTCATAGGCTCTTTGCAGGTGTTCCTTGGCTTCATTGGACACCTTGTATGCCCCCATTTGCTCCCTTATCCTCAGGATAACCAGCAAGCCCCACAGTAGCAGCTCTTTTTTTTTTTGCGCTTATTTCAAAATCCAGCTTAAAAATCCCATTTTTTCTCATATCTCGGGTATCCAGAACTCGATTTAGGCAAGGTAAGAGTCTAACTTGGAGTTTTGGCACACTCCAGACACAATGGCGATGTCAGATCTGCCAAATTCTGATCACAAAATTTTATGCAACAGATCTGAGTTGATTTACAGCAAGAAAATGTCATGCTCTTAGCTTATGTGATGCTCCCAAGGCTTGGTATTTGATGCCCAGATGCTTTGGGGATGTTTGCCCAATGTTTTGAGATGCTTTGGGACTTGGTTTGAGCTTCCATAGCTCGATTTATGCAAGGATTTATTGCTGTATATTGTTTGGGCAACAAGGTTTTGTCATGGATGGCTTATGCATAATGCTCTTGGCATTCAGGTGTCCTGTTGGATGTATTGATGCTTGATCATCATGGTTTATGCCCGGATATGCTATTTGAGAGCTATTGAGCCTTGATTCGGATGCCGACACTTTGTTGTTGGTTGGGATTTATGCTACCTTGGTTGATAAGTTATTTTACCTCCAGTTTGGTTATGCCTATTGTCTACGGGTACTCCCAACTACTCGGGATGATATGCTGATGTATTTGGATTATGTGACTTTGATGTTTATGCTCCGGGATGCTTCTTGAGCAAAGAGTAGAGCTTAATTCTTGGTTCACTGTCATTTTCTTTGTAGTTGGCATTTCACTTGACAAGGTTTATGGCCCATGCTACCCATGTCAAGAATCGCGTGGTGGGGGGACTTGCTCAAGATGCTGCGCCGAACACACACATAATGCACAAGGAGAAGCTCACTCAAGAGACAAGAAGAGAGATGGAGGCCAAAACGTTTTCTTGCTGGTTTCTTCTTCTTCTTCCATACACTTTACAATGTACACAAAGTATAGATAAGATACAACATAAAGGAAATTGGCCTACTAAGTCAAACAATGCATAATCGACTACACTAGTCGACTGGCACTATAACTATGCCAGTTGTAAATAGGTGTAACAACCTAAATATAATAAGTAATGAGTCAGTGGTCATGTGAGAGTCATAATGACCACCGACGTGTTAAGTGTAGATGTGTGGACCTATCTAACCAGGCGGTCCATCATCAATGTCCGCATGTGTTGAGCTTGTCATCTCAACACTCTCCCTCAAGCTCAACTGCATCTCTGCAACTCCAAGTAAGCTTTCGAAACTTTTGAAGCTTCTCTGTACCCAATGCCTTCGTGAAGATGTCAGCTCTCTGATCCTATGTGCTTACATACATCAAGTCAATCTCACCTGCTAGTACCTTCTCTCTCACAAAGTGGTAGTGTACCTCAATATGTTTTGTCCTGGCATGGAACACAGGGTTCCTAGCCAACTGTATATTGCTCATGTTATCACAATAAATGACAACTGGACCTTCCACCTGCACATCCAAATTAGCCATTAACTTTTGTAGCCATATTACCTCATATGCTGCAACAAAAACACCTCTATACTCAGCCTCTGTACTCGACAAAGCAACTGTAGATTGCTTTTTGTTGCTCCAAGCAACTGCTGCACTACCAAGAGAGACCATGTATCCACTGGTAGATCTTCTATCAGACATGCTACCAGCCCAATTTGTATCTGTGTATCTAAATACCTGTACATCTGTACCTGCCTCATAGAAAAGTCCATAATGTAATGTGGACTTCACATATCTCAATATGCATTTGACTGCATCCAAATGTGGCTTTCTAGGTACTTGCATAAACTGACTCACAAGACCAACAGCGTAGCTCAAGTCTGGCCTTGTAATGGTCATGTAGATCAAACTCCCCACTATCCTCCTGAACATAGTAGGGTCTTCTATCTCATCCCCAACATCAGCACTTAACTTTACATTCTGCTCCAACGGGACTGAAAGTGGTTTGCATGCTGTCATACCATACTTGGACAACATATCCAAGCCATATTGTCTTTGGGACAGCCATATACCATCATTACATCTAATCACCTCAATACCAAGGAAGTACCTTAGCTCACCTAAATCCTTCATCTCAAACTTCTTCTTCAAAAAATCCTTGACTTCAGCAATCCCACTATCACTATCATCTGTAATAATCAAGTCACCCACGTAGATGACTATGATGACCAAACCTGCATCTCCCTTTCTCACATAAAGTGAGTGATCAGCATCAGAAACATAAAAGCCAATATTGACAAGATACTCTCTGATCTTATCAGACCATGCTCTAGGTGCTTGCTTGAGCCCATAGAGCGCCTTCTTCAACCTGCACACATACGTGGGATGCTCTAAATCTTCATAACCTATTGGCTGATCCATATACACTTCTTCTTGCAAATCACCATGCAAGAAGGCATTCTTCACATCCATTTGGTGCAACCTCCAACCTTTGGCTGCTGCCAAAGCAATCACACATCTGACAATTGCCATCCTAGCAACTGGACTGAAGGTTTCATCATAATCTATGCCATATGTCTGGGCATAGCCTTTTGCAACCAACCTAGCTTTGTACCTACTATTAGAACCATCTGCATTGTGCTTAATCTTATAAACCCACTTACATCCAATAGCTTTCTTGCCCTTTGGCAATGATACTAGATCCCAAGTATTATTGGCCTCTAATGCAGCCATCTCCTCATCCATTGTTGCATCCCAAAGAGTATGACCAACAGCATCCTCAAAACAAGTGGGCTTAACATTCTCAACTAGTTTCACCATATAAGCATAATGGTGAGTTGCATAACCTTCAAAACCAAATCTTTTAACAGGGTATCTGACCCTGCTAGATCTGCGTACCACCGGATCACTCAATGGAGCCTTTACATTATTATGAGCTCTCTGTACACCGGGTGTCCTCACTGAAGGAATGCCAAGCTCATCATCCAAGCTCTCTGAGCCACTGGAGTCTCCATCAAGAACTGCATCAATGCCTTCTGACACTTTATTCTTTCCTTTGTCTTTACCTGTAGTGCTACTAGATGCACCCGAAGATGTAGAGCTACTCCTTAGTCTCCCAGACCAAGGACTACCAAATGATGTCTCTGGTCCACTAAGGGTCCGTGATTCTTGCTTTTCAGCCTACACATGAGTGCCATGATCATCATCATCATCTAATGCATCACCACTTAATGCATACCAATTGCTCATTTCATCAAAGATGACATCCCTGCTCACTCTGAACTTACATGTGATAGGGTTATAACAGCGATACCCTTTCTGCTCTAAAGAGTATCCAATAAAGACACATTTTTTTGCCTTTGGATCAAGCTTCTTCCGTAGCTCATCTGGCACATGAACGTATGCAATACAACCAAATACCTTAAAGTGCGATACATCAGGCTTCTTGCCAGTAAAACATTCTTCAGGAGTCATCCCATGAATTGCAGCTATGGGAGTTTTGTTCATAATATAAACAGCAGTATGAACAGCCTCAGACCAAAAATGCTTAGGCATATTCTTTTCAGCTATCAAGGCGCATGCAACTTCTGCAATATGCATATTTTTCCTTTCTGCAATACCATTTTGTTGTGGGGTATACCTGCATGTGAATTGTCTCTTTATCCCATGAGACCTCAGAAAATCACTGAACTCATTCGAGAGGTACTCTCCCCCTCCATCTGACCTCAAGCACTTTACTTTCAAGCATGTTTCTCTTTGAAAGTTCTAAGGTGCTCAAACTGCAGCCTTGAAAGTTCTAAGGTGCTCAAACGCTTCACTCTTTTCCTTCATAAAATATACCCACAGCTTTCTAGAACAATCATCAATGAATGTGACAAAGTATGAATTGCCTCCAAGAGATACATTTTGTGTAGGCCCCCAAATGTCTGTATGCACAACATCAAGGATATTTCTGCTTACATCTCTGTCATGTGAAAAGGGTTGTCTTGCCTGCTTACCAAACTGACATGCTTCGCATACCTTATGAAATTTTGCAACTCTAAATGTAGGCAAACCTGTAACCAACCCTTTGGACTACATTAATTTCAGCCTTTGTACATTTGCATGTCCAATGTGTTTGTGCCAAATTTCAATATCTGTGACAACACCTTTTCCTTTAGCATACATAGCAGCATTCATAGTAGAAATTCCAGCATCCAGAGTAAACATACGTCCAACTCTACTTCCCTTTGCAACTAACCTACACTTGTCATTGAAGTCTTCTACAAAGCAGCCCTTTGCATTAAATCTGACTTACAACCCTTATTCTACCATCTAACCGACTGACACCAAGTTCTTTGTAATAGATGGCACATGTAATACATCTGAAAGACTCTTTGTCTTACCATCATGCAAGGACAATGAAAATTTTCTAATGTGTGAAATTGGGTGGCATGAATCATCACCCGTCTGCACATAACCTGCATTTTGCAAATCCTGCATCTCTCCAAACCATTCTGCATGGCTGGTCATATGATTGGATGCACTTGAATCAACATACAAAACATCATCATGTGTTTCCTTTCCTGTAACAGCATTTAGCATATGCTGCATAACAAACAGACGTTCATTTTTATCTTCATTCTATCGTGAAGACGATGCATAGTTTCCTTACTGCAACTTACCACTACGGATATCATCTTTCTTAGCATAACATTGGGTTGCAATATGACCTGTTTTGCCACAGCAGTGGCACACAATACCAGAGTTGTTAGAACCTCTATTCTGCCATCCACCTCTTTCTCTAAAGCTCCCCCTGCCTCTAAAGCTACCACGACCTCCTGAAACCTACATATCGCCAAATTGCTGATTCAATCTGTTTTGTTGGTTGTCACTACCACGTCCTGTACCACAACCTCTTGAAGAGAACCTGCCACGTCCCCTTCCTGAATTGGAGTAGAAAGCTTGGACCTGTTCACCACTTTTTTCAGATGTCTCACTCTGCATGTTGATCTCTTCAGTGATCATAAGGGAGCAACTCATCGAAATCTGAAAATGGCTTTCTAACATATATGAAAGTTATAAAAGACTTCCAAGCCTTTTCATTGTTAAGTCCACCCAAGGTAGACGACACCAAATCATCATCATCGGGCATTGCATCAATCGCTGCCAAGGCATCTGCAATGCTCCTTACCTTTAGTGGATACTCATTGATAGACATCTTCCCTTTCTTCAATGTATTCAACTCTTGCTTGAGTTGAATCTTTCGTGCCTTTAACATTCTTTCAAGTATGTTCCAAGCTGCATATGAATTCTCTGCATTTCTAATGTGTCCCATCATATTATTGTCAATTACTGCAGACAACCAATACATGACCTTCTTGTCTTTTGCATTCCATTCCTTCAGTGCCTTTGTCTCTTATGCAGTTGGAGAATCACTCACCTCCGGCTCCTTTTCTTCACCTGAAATAAACTCGTAGAGGCCTTTTCCAATAAGGAAGTTCGTGACACGAAACTTCCATGAAGGGTAGTTGTTCTTGTCGAGCTTCTCAATGATGGGGCTTCCACTGTTCTCTGCCATTATCACAAAATTAATACCAACAACAAGCAATTCTTCTGCAACCCTCGACCTGTAGTGCACAACAATATATCATACAGCCTTTTTCACTATCTGCTCAACAATACATGCAATCTACAACCAGTTTGTAGATAAACCTTGTGTGTACTCGCTGGTAAACACCTTTGAACTTACAGATTTGAAATTTGTAACGTGTGTACCCACTTTCGGTCAATACAGTCGAAGTCACAGTGTACCCTGAAACTGTTGTCCGCAACCTTGTGGCTCTAAAACGGGGCCTGAAACGGCCTCAGATGCCCAAAATAACTATAGGAACAAAATGGCGCTCTTCGTGCACACCAAATCTCACTGCAATCTGAGATTTTTTCTCGACGCTGCTTCCGGTGCCTCCACAAGCACTATCCAAGAGAGAGAATGGAAGAATGGGAGAGCTTCTTACCCGTGGCTTGCTTGCTCGAACCTTGCTTCTTCTCTTTCGCTTCAGCCTTCAAAATCAGCCTCTCTCAGTGGCATGGCTTTGATACCATGTCAAGAATTGCGTGGTGGGGGGACTTGCTCAAGTTGCTACGCCGAACACACACAGAATGCACAAGGAGAAGCTCACTCAAGAGATAAGAAGAGAGATGGAGGCCAAAACGTTTTCTTGTTGGTTTCTTCTTCTTCTTCCACACACTTTACAATGTACAAAAAGTATAGATAAGATACAACATAAAGGAAAGTGGCCTACTAAGTCAAACAATGCATAACCAACTACACTAGTCGACTGACGCTATAACTATGCCAGTTGTAAATAGGTATAACAACCTGAATATAATAAGTAATGAGTCAGTGGTCATGTGAGAGTTATAATGACCACCGACGTGCTAAGTGTAGACGTGTAGACCCATCTAGCCAGGTGGTCCATCATCAATGTGCGCATGTGTTGAGCTTGTCATCTCAACAACCCATTATGGGACTGATGTCTGTGGATGCTTTTGGGTTCGACTATAGTATGGCATATGTTTGGGCTTGAATCGACTTGCATTTGAGAATTTTGTGGAGCAGTTTGCATTTGGTCGGCTTATTACTTATGCATATTGGATACTATTTGGCCCTTAATGGCCCGATTATGGATCTTGGATTTACTTTGATGTAGACATGTATTGAGCAGAGTTGCTTCATTGTCTTGGCAGAGTTTTATTGAGCTTTGTATGCTCATTGGTGCTTGGATTTATTGCGCGTTATTTTGGTTGATTAGTGGACTTTATAGTGCTTGAGATTAGATGCAATTATGGCTTTCTTGCTCCTATGTTGTCTAGCTTCTATGCTAGTTGAGCTACTATTGCCCGTCCATGTTAGAGAGCATATGCTATGTATGCTTACCCGTCTATGCACATGGTCTACTGTTGTATACCTTACAGAGCCACTTGTATGGATGATGTTGTACATGTATTTGGACTTTTCCTAGAGCTTGACTCTTGCAGGATTTTTTGCCTCTTGCTGGTCTTGACTTGACATGGCTTTTCCCAGATGGCACTATGTATTGCAGAGCTATGCTTATGCGTATGGTTACGGGTTGATTTCATGGATGAATATTGTATGCTCTTATGACATATTTATTATGCTTTATCGTACTGTGGTTGGTTATGTCATGCAATTGGCTACGACTCTTCTTCACGTGGGAGCTTTTGCATCCTTGGTTGATGCCTTTATGTCCTCCTGTCCGTTGAGGTTCCATGAGTCTTTCCAGCATGCTTCTACCACTGATGTACTTGCACATGATTGCCTTTATGAGTAAGTTCCCTCCATTGGGAAAGCCCTCGACTCCTTGAGCCTCGTGGATGCTATGGATAGCCCTATTCATGATGACTTGGATTCCTTGTCTTCTTCTACAGGTTCTTCACTTACAGATGTTGTATGCTTCCATTGTGGAAAGCTTGGGCATGTTAAAAGAAAATGTTTTAGACAGATTAGAGAGCAGCAGAGACAGAGACGGACTCGACATGAGCAGAGAGTCAGCGATGCAGTAGGTGTTACCACTCTTTCTAGTGGTGGGTACATGTAGTTACTCATGATGATGCAATTGAGCATGTCCTCATGTAATCTAGTTTCCCTATAGGTTACTTGCTCAATGATCAGGCCTATCTCTTTGATTGGTTGTTGGATTCTTCAGCCTCTTGTCATGTTACCCCTCATAGAGCATGGTTCTCTTCTTATAGGGAGGTTGACAGATATATTGATTTGGGCCTTGAGCGGACTTATGCTATTGTTGGTACATGGGACATACATCTAGCTTTGCCTAATGGGACTTCTCTTATGCTTAGGGATGTTCTATATGTTCCTGCTCAATAAGATCTTGATTTCTGTCAGTCAGTTGCATGATGCAGGTTACTCTGTTTCTCTTCAAGATAGGTCATGGAAGATCTATCGTGGTTGCTTGGTTTTTGCCAGAGGTTCTAGAGTTGGTTCTCATTACCTAGTGCATGTCTCTCATGTGGGAGATTCTATGGTTGCAGTTATTTGGATACCACATTCATTGTTATGGCATTATCGCCTAGGCTATATGCACCATAGAGAGATGGAGATCTTGTCTCATTCAAACTTATTGCTACCTCCTATGTCACATGCAGATCTTGATGCTTGCCCTGATTGTTATTATGGTCCTTACAGAGCCCCTTTGGCTCATGGTGATCGTGAGAGGCATTATTCTCTAGATCTTGTTCATCGTGTAGTTTATGGACCTATGCCTACCCAATCACTTGGTGGAGCTTCACATTTTGTGACCTTAGTGGATCATGCTACCCATCATGTTTGGGCTTTTCCCTTGGTACAAATTGAGGATGCCATAGTTATGCTTGACAGGTTTATGGATTCTGTTGGTTGCATGCCTAGGTGCTTGCAGATGGATTATGAGAGTCATGCTATCTCTCCCAGCTTTCAATCCTATTGTCAACAGTCTGGCATTGATTTCCTATGCCCACGGTATTATGGAATTGCTCATGGCATGTGCCTGACTCTACAGGTAAAGGTTGCTTCTATGCTTACCACAGCTGGGTTATCTTATGGCTTTTGGGCTGAGGCTCTTATGATGGCATTCTACTTACTTAATAGGACGCCGTGTCTGACTTTGGATGGTATTACACCGCACGAGGCATGGAATGGCATGAGGCCCTCATATGATTACTTGAGGATGTTTGGTTTGCCAGGATTTTGTATGTATGCTAGATATGCCTATGTCACACAGATGTATCCTCCTTGGTTATGGAGATGTTGACTTTCAGGCTTAAAGGTTATGAGATTTGGATGCCCAACAAGTTATACACAGCCGTCGTCTTGTCTTTTATGAGACACACATAGCTCTCAAGCCTCTTGATGCACGTTCAATGCGCTTTATGGTTGATGCTACAGCCATATGTTAGTCTTCCGCTTCACTGAGGCCACATACTCTCTTGAGACCCCATCTACTGACATGTGTCTGGGATGTTGCCCCTTCTTCTATGATTGGCTTTGGAGAGTCTATGTGCTCTCAGCTGTCTCCTATGCACCACGCTGATGCTATGCGCTACTCTAATGCTTATGCATTACAGCCTTGCACTCATGAGTTGTGCTTGCTTTATGAGAAGCATTCTTGGATTGCTCCACTGTACGGAGTTGCGGGATCGCTTATCTCCTAGATGTCATAGACTCAGGGATGCTTGACTCTTCTTTCACAGAGGTTCTCGCTTATTGCACAGCTCGCGTTCCGATTGGGCGTTGGGTGAGATGCCATGATTCCTCACATTGTCTCTTTTCTTTTTTCTTTGTTTTTTCACTCCCTGGTCCATTGGCCTTTTAGTGGGAGGTTGTTGGGGTAAAAGGCCCTTGGGCCTGCCCGTGTACAGTGACCACAAATATTCTTTATTCATATATATGAGATAGTGCAATAAGGTTGTCATATCATTCTTGACAGCACCTACATTGTGTATGCTCTTCTCTCCCGCATCTTCCTCTTCTCCTTCTCCACTGCCATTGCATCCCCTTCAAAAACAAGGGGGAGCGATTCATGTCGACCCCTCTACCCATAGGATATAATTTTGACTTTGATCCCCTAAAACGACTTTGATTTGGATCTAAGACAACATGCTAGATAGTCAAGTATTTGACCCTTTCCTAATTACATTGTGTGAAAAACTCTTGGCTCACCAAGTTTGCCCATAAGTAGGACTAGTCCCTTCTTGGGTTTTACCATCCCATTTTGCTCGAAGGTGTGTTTTAATTATCTACTTATCCTAACATGTTTATATTTGATATGCAAAGATAGCTTCATTAATTGACAATTAAACATTGGTTCCTTTCAAGTAATTGATTAGACATAGAGACAATGGCAAACAATCATTTGAAAGTAGTTACAAAAAAATGTATTTATCCTATATACAATACCATCCTCGCAATATTCTACCCCTTAATTTGATACTTGTGTCTAAATCTCATGGCACATGATCCACCGATTTGGTCTTATCTATCATCAAGGCCTTCTAGGAAGTCCATCCTAAGCTCATAGGATTTAGGCTACCTCGATAGACCCAATGAATTTACAACTACAGTCCCCATGGCACCCTTGTCACCTTCTAATTTAACATCCTCCCTATGGAGAGACCTCTTGCAATTGGGACCAGTCCTAGCCTCCAAGTGTAATCAAACCAGCTCCTTGGTGAAGGGCTCCACCACTAATCTTGGGGGAGGTTTAGTGTGTAACCATAAATTTATCCATGAGGATATAATAAGTTTTGATGCAAATACACAACCAAGGCAATAAACCTATCATCAATAGTTAGGAAAACGTCTATTTTCCATAATTTCAACCAAACAATCACTTTGACTACTCCATAAGAGTCAAGCCGATTTATCTTTGGATAAGAAAACTATATCTTTTCCAAAATAATCAACCTTAGATAAATTTTACAAACCAAAACAATATCCTTGAACTTCTCAAAGAAGGTACAATCTACAATAACTTATTATCCAATTATATAAAGTGATACATGCCACTCTTCTTAGGTCACAACTTAAAATAATACATCACTAGTATTTTTGTTACATCACAAGCTTTTCCACAATTGATTCAATGCTTTATGATACACACACTGTGCATAACATTATTATAGCCTTGCAAGGTATCTACCCTTACATTAAACTTTATCTTACAAGGCAATCAAACTACACCTCTTCTCGAGAGTGCAACATTTCCACCATGAGCTTAATATCTTGGGTCTTTAAGGCCTTACTCTTACAAGTATACTTACGAGTGGTGGTTTTAGATTAAATTGGACCTTGAGTAGGTTAATCCTAAGTACAAAAGTAACCCTTTGTTTCTTTGTATTCCTAAACCCATGAAACCTCCTATACTATCAATGATTGATCCTTCTCCATCATTACTATGCAAGTGTATTTTGACTTACATATCTTTATGAGTCTTATACTTCATCTTAATAGAACCGAACCCATTAATGACTTGATCAGAAGAAGAAATGATCAGTCCTTTTCCTTGTAAGCATGGTGGATCAGATGTCGCTTTACTTGATGGAGTAGTTAGGTTTGAGGTATCACCATGCTATCCTTGAGCTTCTTATCTTGATAGTACTTCCAAAGACTCCAAAGCATATATACATTACTTGCTTTTTTAATCTTTCTTGTAAGACCTGCTTTCTTCTCACTTTCTCTCTCCATATATCCTCTTCCTCTCTCTATTTCTCTGTGTGTCTCTCTCTCTCTCTCTCTCTCTCTATATATATATATATATATATATATATATATATATATATATCCCTATCTTCTTTGTCTCTCTCTATCTCTTTCTCTCTCACTCCCTATCCACACACACACACACACACACACACACACACACACACACACACACACACACACACACACACACACACACACACACACACACACACACACACACACACACACACACACACACACACACACACACACACACACACACACACACACACACACACACACACACACACACACACACACACACACACACACACACACACACACACACACACACACACATTTTCTTTCCTTCTTCTATTCCTCTATTTCTCTTCTCCTCTATCTTCTCCTTCTCTTCTTCTCTTCCCTTATTTCCTCTCCTTTTCTCCATATTCCTTCCTTCCCTCCCTCTCTTTGCTATCCTCCTTTACTTCTATTACCCTCTCCCTCTCTCAATCTCTTAGTCCATATTCTTTCTCTCTTTTTTAGAAGTAGTTTGCTAGATTGGGGCTAAAGACCATCGGGATAAAGCCCAATTACTAAGGTTGAAATAGCATTTGTAAAGGCTTATTATTCCTTTAATCTCCATCATTCACTTGGCCATGTTTTTAATGACTATGGCATGCATGGTGACGAGTTCTATTGATATGTGCTGGTAGGGGAGTTGAGTGGTAATGAGGGGCTTTGATACCATTGAGCAGTGGTATTGAGGAGCATATGATGATTATGACATGTGTTTGATTGTGATGATCACAAGGTAGAGAGGTGGCAGCTTCATATGATTGCCACAACTGATTTGTGCAGTTGATCTTCTGTTCTTTTTTGTTTTTAGCTTTTTTTTTCTTTTTAACTTTAAATACCTCATCCCAAGCCCCCATTCTTGCATGAGAATCGGGTTAGAGTTGAGACATTACATCCTCTCCCCCTTAGAGGAATCGAGATATCCTCATCCCAAAGCTAGAGAGTAAGTTGGATTGTAGGACTTGTGGGTTAGGACCCACCATGGCTTTGATACACTACTCTAATTTTGCACAAGCATCTAATCTCTAAGATAACTTAATGAAATTATTTTTATTGCAATATTTTATAACTCACCTATTATTGCAATGGTAGGGGATCACTATAAGTATGGGGCTTATTACATTTTATGATATATCTCTAGGACTTCTAATCATCTTCAAAGATTTTAGTGGGCTCTTGATGTTTATCATTATCTGATTCCTAAGGGAAGCCAAATGGTAAACTTGTGTGACTCACTTTGTTGCCAATTCATCCTCTTTTTGATCCAACTAAGGGCAATCATCTTGGATATATCCTAGCTCATTGCATAGGAAGAAACATCGATGATTAGGGCATCTCTTTCATATATGCGCGCTATCTCACCACACTTATGGCACTTTCTTCCTTGGTTTTGTGAGTCATCATAGTCTTCTAGTATTTGCTAGGAAGTAGTTATCTTCAAGAAGTTGATCTCCATTATGCTCGATGAAAGCTTTGGCTTGTATAAGAGCACCTTGCAAGTCACCTAGCCTTAGAGACTCTAGCCTGAGTGTCCAAGGGTTGATTCAATCCATTGTAGAATTTGGCCACCTATTGAATAATATCCATAGGCGGTGTATGTTTTTGAAGTGCCACAAATCGAGAATAATAAACCTCCAAACTTAGCCCTAGCTAGTGCAAGGAGAAGAACTCATCCGGATATCTTGGTGGTATAAAAGAAAGGTAGCAAGTATCTATATCTTATAGCTGTGTCTTAGGACCACCTTAATATCCTCCCAAGTCACAAGGGTCTCAATAGTAGCATTGTCTCAGCATTGATGCTTCCACCATAAGCATGCCCTATCTACCAACTTCAGCTTGGTAATCATAGCCTTATTAGTTGTGCTTATTCCTATCATATCCAAATAGTCCTCAAGGAATTCGATCGAAACTTTAGCATTAGTCTCATTATTGGATCCTTTTCCCATGTGCTTAGGTAGCTTGATTTGTTTCAAGAAGGATTTCTTTTCTTGAAACTTAACATCCATGTCTATAGAATATGCCTAGTAATCAAGATCATATCATTTAGGTTGTTCCCTTAGGATAGCTTTTACTCTTTTACTCCTGAACTTTTAAGTCAAAATATTGAGGAAACACAAGCATAGAATATTACTAACTTTTTCATTTTGTAACTTGGCTCTGATACCTTGTATAACATGCTTGATTGAGGATCCCTCATTGACAAGATTTAGTGGCCCATTATCCTAAGCGATTCTATCTAGCACTCAGAACAACATGGGTTTTGTCACCTAGGCTCTCTCAAGTCAACTTTGCAAGAGAAGGTTCCAGTCATAACCCTTAAGGATTGACCTAAAATCGATGAGGCTCTAATTTGATGCTAAGTTTACCAATCAATTTCGGTCCTTGAGCCACTACATTTGCAAGTCAAATAAACTCAAAGAAAATCAATGGGGCACTTGGTTCATAGTAAGTGAGAAACAAGGGAGAGTGATTCATGTCACCCCCTCTACCTATAGGATAAAGTCACCCCCTCTACCCGTAGGATAAAGTCTCGACTCCAGTTGCCCTAAAACAACATTGATTGGGATCTAATATGACATGCTAGGCAATAAAGTACTCGGCTCTTTTCTAATTGCATCGCCTTGAAGGAAAACTCTCAGCTCATTGAGCCTATCCTAACATATTTATGTTTAATATGCAAAGGTAGCTTCATTAATTAACCATTAAACACCAATTTCTTTCATGTAATTTATTATCGAAAAGACAAAGATAATGTCAAACAATCCTTTGAAAGTAGTTGTAAAACAACGTATTTATCCTACACCTTCTCCAATATGCAATGCCCCTTTGGAATTGTACCCCTTAATTTGGGACTCTCTGCACAAATCTCATGGCACACAATCTACTAATCCACTCTTATCTAGCATCAAAGCCTTCCAAGAAGTCCATCCTAGGCTCATAGGGGTTAGTGGTCCTCAATAGACCCAAGGGATTTACGACCACATCACCTTGGCACCCTTGTCACCTCCTAACTTAATGTGCTCCCTATGGAGAGATCTCTTGAATCTGGGACCGCCGGTCATAACCTCCATCATAGTGTAACTAGCCCTAGAGTTTAATTTTAGAAAAAAAAACTATTTTTTTAAAACAACCCAAATTTTTACCCCCCTTTCCCAATCGTCTCTCTCTATCCCTCCTCTTCTTCCTTCTCTCTCTCTCTCTCTCTCTCTCTCTCTCTCTCTCTCTCTCTCTCTCTCTCTCTCTCTCTCTCTCTCTCTCTCTCTCTCTCTCTCTCTCTCTCTCTCTCTCTCTCTCTCTCTCTCTCTCTCTCTCTCTCTCTCTCGCTCTCTCTTTGTGTTCTCCCTCTCCCCCCTCCTCCCACCAACTCCCTCTCCCCCATCCTTCCTTCCCCCTCTTCCTTCTCTCCTCCTTATTCCCTCCCCTACTGCCTTTTTTCCCTCCCCTACTACCTTTCCTCCTCCTCCTCCTCCTTTTCCTCCTCCCCCTCTCTCTCAAGGTCCTCCTCCTCTCACCTTTGCCATCCAACGTAGCACCTTCTCCCCCCGCCTTTTCCTTCGCCTCTCCACCCCTCTTCCTCCTCCTCCCCACTTGCGTCTTCCCCCACTCGCCTGTCCCTCTTCCTCCCTGCTCACAAATCCTCCCCCGTCCCCCCCCACTACTCCTACCCGCCCACCCATCCCCATCTTCCCCACCCATTCTACGTCGTCCCCCTTGCCTATACCCTACCCATTTTAATCCCCCCCCGCTCACATCTTGCCCATTTCTCCCCCCCACTACTATCGGCCTGCCCATCCCCACCCTCCCACCAGTTTTATCCCCTTCCCCCCAATTTTAGCCCTCCCACTCATTTTACCCCCTCACCCCAAATTTACTCCCCCCCCCCCCCCCCCCCCATCCTTTTTGAAGCCCCCGTTCACCCCTGTTTCCTTCCACCCCCAACACCCCACCATAAAATTTTATACTCGGGTTCCCCCTACTGCGTTTCGGGTTCCCTCACCGTGTAAACGCCCATCTATTAGCCCCTATCATGCACCGGGTGGTGTGCTCATGATTTTTTTAATTGTTTGCATGTGGGCGCATGTGTGCTTGATCACGTTCATGCGTATGTGTATTGTAAGCCCTCATTCACGCGTGAGGATGTGCATCCCATGTTTTGCCCGTGCCTGCCACAGAGTTTCCATTCACATGTAGCCGCCATTGGATACCGCGTTGTCGCGATCTTGATTATTTTAATCCTCCACACTTTAAAAATGAAAAAATAATTTAAAAAATCAATAAAATATAAAAATCCAACAAATTCTAAAAAAAGCTCCTTCATGATTATAAACATCCACAAATACATTTAAAACACATTTAAAAATATTTATTTGCATTACAAATAACTTATAAATTGAGAAAATACTTGGAAAATTTGTAAAAAATAAAAAACATGGATGTTAAATTTCTAAAAATTAATTATTATTTTTTTCAATTTTTCAATATTTGTGTAGCCATTTGGTTATTCAAATTTTTTTTATTTTTTTAAAAAGCAAGAAAAGCAAACAACAAACCCAATGGAAAGCAAATCATAAAACATGTTAATTAAAATGTTTCAAGTCTTGTTCACATCAAATGTGGCATTACATCTAAAAATCAAATTTTGAATATGATCCAATACACAACTTAAAAAATTATAAGGATTCAAACACCACACAAAAAAAGACCAAAATTTCAAAAAAAAATATGAGGAAAAAAAAAACCCCGACACATGATCACCCAAGTGACAAACCCTTCCTTGTCTTCCTTTTTTTTTTCTTTTTTTACCATGGTATTAGTATTAGTTTCTTCATACCTTACAGGAGGTTGACTATCACTTAGTCGACATGTTGTTTTCATATGTAGATTTTTCCATTCTACGACTTGTTTGGAAGTGGGATTTTGCACATCAAACCTTGTGGGTGTCCATATGCCGCTAGGTTCTTTTTCTTTTTCCCTCCTTCACAAGCATAGTAACACACTCATAATTGTAACTAAAAATCAATTGACCATTATATCCACAAAGTAAATAAAATGCAACTCAAACTTTTAATTAAAAAGAGCCGCCCATTAATTTATAAAAGGAACCCACCATTGCCCTTATACATAGCATCATAACCCTCTTGATTTTGTAAATTAAAATCTATCCATAGTGCATGCGCACATGTGCTATACACATATTTAATTTATAAATAATAATAAACCCCTCGAAGTCACGCATGTGTGCCCTTTGTGCCACACAAAATCTAAAATTTTTAAAAAATTTTGTATTTGTAAAGACCTCTAGTTTAGTCTAGTCAAGTTAGTCTAGGTAGGGATTATGATGTGAATATGACTTATCATGTATTAATGGGATAATTTAATAATAAACTATGATTAATTTATCATCTAATAAAAATAAATTGTGTAGTTTTCACTCACCCACTTCACCACACCATAGATATACACCATCCGCTTATTACATGGATTGGGGATTTTTGGTCAGAGACATCAGTCTTGTCCATTTGTATTTATTTTGATGATCCAAGTTTATGGTTCAATCTTGATTTTTAGATTGTGTTTGGAATATGGTATGTGTGGCATTTTATTTTCTTTTGAGTGGCTGAATACGAGGTTTTCGGGTGTTTGTATGTCTATATAGCATGAAGCTTTTGGTCATATATGTACGCAGATCATGTCAAATTTTTTGTAGGATGTGGACTGTTTAGGGAGGCCTTAGTCTAGTCTAGTCAATTTTTTGTTTTGTTTTTTTTCTATTATCTATCTTAGTGGTGGTATATGTGGGTTTTACAAGAATACTTTTCCATTTTTCTAGTTTTGTGTGTGTGTGGGTGATCAAGTTTGTTCTAAATTGCATCTTCTTCCACACCCCCACTTGTGATTCAGCATGTATCATTACCAATCCATGATTACTCTCCTTTTAGATGTCGATTATATTCGCAAGGTTGGTCTTCATCTCTTTGTGGCTGTGAAATTTCCTCAAGTGGATGGGAAGATCTATTATTCTTTTCTGAAGACTTACAAGAAGCTTTCAAGTCGTCGATTCTATTTATCCCCTGCTAAGTGGAGGCCTTGTTCATGCCTTTTGTAGCTTCATTTGTGCCTAGTGGTAATCATTTACTATCCACTACAAAGATTCTCGTCTTGTTGCAAAAGGAGACATCTACTCCTTTTTTGTAGAGGATAAGATTATCACCAATTCAGGAGTATTAGTGGCACGTATTTTGTCTTCCTTATGGAAGCAGTTATGCCAATTCCTCTAGCATCGATTTATGTCGAGCAAGCCTGCATCCAAGTGTTTGTCCTGAGAATTATTCACTACATTTGTTAGAATCGTAGAGGGGTTATGCTTGATTGGACAACCTTTTTGTTGGCTAAAATGGATCAAGATTTTCATTTTGTCATGAAGTGTCAACTCAGTACTGTTTCCTATGGGATTTTTCTACAGAATTAGTCGAATATCCAACCATTGTGATCCCAAGTGTTGAACCATATTGCTAACAATCCCTTGTTCATTGAGGATTTCTTTTTAGCTTTTGATTTTTTATGTTCCATCTACCCATATGATCCTTATGATATCCTATCTTATTCTCTAATTTCTTATCAATTACCCTTGTATATTGCCATCCTCACTTCTAATCTAGATAGTATCCCTCTATTATGTTTTATCAAATTCTAGTTTTTACTAATTGCCCATTTATTCCTGACCCTATATCTTCGTCTACTCCTATTGCATCTACTCCTCTTGTCCCATCTATTCCCTCAATTTTTCCAGCAGAATCCCTTCAAAAATTTTTACTTTATTTTCCTTCTTTCCCATCATCATTATCCCTTCAAATATCTTCAGTTTATGATGTATCTTACCCACCTCTTTACTATTCCCCTCTTATTTGCTTATCATCTCCATTTGACTATATTAGTCTTCCTCCACAATTAGTGATTGATACTTCTTGGTATAACAATAATATCATTCGTCTACGATAGTGTACATTGAATTATTCTTGACAGGACCAATGCTTAATTGGCCTATCATTCTTGGTTCCTGGGACACTTTTACACAATGTTATATTTTTTATATTTAATTTGCTCTAATGCTCATTCTAAGAATACCTCGGTATACTTGGCGCCTCATTTTTGTTGGTATCTTGCTTTTATGCATTAGTAGTCTTATCTGAACACTTGGAAGAGTATTCCAAACCTAACAATAAATCCTAAAATGAGGATGTGATTATTGCTCTGATGGATATCATATATTATTTTGCACAAGCTTTTCCTATTAGGTTTATTGTCCTATTGGAAAGGATATGTTGTTTGTAGTTTTTCTAGAATGTGGCTTTACATTTTATGGATGAGAATAAGAGTTTAGAATGCCTCAAGTTGAGTATGAAGTTCAAGAAAAAATATATTCATCATACATAACCAATGGATACTCTCTTTGTTGTAGTGATCTTTTTAATAAAAATCTTTCTCTTTGCTCTCCATATTTTAGGAGCATGTGTCATTTAGACTACATTGTCTTGTTTCTGTGTGAGTTTTGTATGTATTCTATGATGTACATGTGGGTTTTATCATTCTTGCATAGAGTTGAAGATTAAGATGGAGTTGATTCATGGTGATTCGTGATTCTATCTAACAGATGGATGCTTATTGCAAAAACAACCTCCTATATCCTTTAAAAGTTTATCATCATTTTCTATTTCTAAGATGTGTTAATGGATAAAGGTATTTTCCTTTTATTAGTGTAGGTTATAAGTTGGGTCGTGCTTGAATGGTGTTTCCTGAAGTTACTGTGGAAGATCAAGCTGAGCTATGTTCTAAAATTTTATTCTCTTTTTCTAAGGTTGCAAGGACGCTCCTTGATTAAATGTGGGGATGTGACTATGTTTTTAATTATTTTTTGTTGGATTTTTGGGTGATTTTTGTGTGATTTACATGATAATTGATCTTTGTGGAAGTGTTTAAGAGAGTTTTGGATAAGATTCAATAGGTTTGAGAAGCTCGTGATGTTTTTCAATGGAGATATGATGTGCTAAAAGGATCTTTGAGTGTCTAAAGATTCTAATTGGTTTTGTTGAGCTTCTGTTTTGTTTTGTTTTGTTTCTGTATGAGAGGTTGGAAGGATGATTGATGAAGTTTGAGAGTATTTGGAAGCTTATTGAATGATTATTGATGGTTTTGAATGGTTTTAGTTGAGCTAAATGCTTTTTGATAACTTTGTATTGATCGTGTATAGAGCCTCTGTCTCTGTTCTATTTTTGTTCTGTATACCTCTGTAAGTGTTCTATGATATGAATGTGTAGCTTGGAAAAGTTTTCTAATCTTGAAAATATATAAATAAAAGTTTAAAATAGCTCAAAGAAGTGGAAGAAGTAGCTACTAAAGACTCAAGTGAAGATTGGCAGTGACACTGTTACGCTACGAAAGGACACTACAGTAGCTTTGGTGACCCTTCATATTAAACATACCTCTTGGGAGGGGTATCCACGATCAAAGAGGGGTTATAGATAATTATTCTTGATTATTCCAATGTACTCTTGAGAGAGGGTATGCGCATGAGAGATAGTGAGTGAGAAATAATCGATTTTTCATGTAAAACAATATATCTATGAGTGAGAGATCATGAGAGAGACCATGAAGACTATGAAGCTATTGAAGATAAATGCTATGTGATGATTTTCATTCAAAGTGGAGCATTCCTTTGTGTTCAACACTTTCAAAATAATCAATTATCATATGAAGCACACAAAAATCACCCAAATTTTTAACAAAAAATAGCAAAAAACACAATCATATCAACCCTCAACATATCTCCATACTTTATCAAGGAGCGTCCTCACAACCTTAGAAACACCATCCAAGCACATTCCCAGCTTATGCATCTAATAAAGAATTGCAATGAAAGGAAAATATATTTATCCATTAACACAGCTTAGAAACATAAAAGCATGACAAACTTTTAAAGGATATAAGAGGTTACTTTCTCAATAAGCATCCATCCATCAGATAGAATCATGAATTACCATCAATCAACTTATCAATAAGCTCCATCTTCATCTTCAACTCTATGCAAGAAGGATAAAACGCCACATATACATCATAGAACATATACATAACTCACATAGACACAAGACAATGTAGTCTAAATGGCACATGCTCCCAAAACATGGAGAGCAAAGAGAAATATTTTTATTAAAAAGATCACTATAACCAAGAGAGTATCCACAAGCTACGTAGAATGAAGATATTTTTTCTTGAACTTCATACTCAGCTTGAGACGTTCTAGACTCTTATTCTCATCCACAAAATGTAAAGGCACATTCTCGAGAAAGTGTAAACAACACATCCTTTCCAACAAGATAATAAACCTAGTAGGAAAAGCTTGTGCAAAATAATATAGGACATCCATCTGAGCAATAGTAACATCCTCATTAGGATTAGTTGTCAAGTTTGGAATACTCTTCCAAGTATTCAGATGAGATTGCTAATGCATAAAAGTAAGATACCAAGAAAAATGAGATGTCAAGTGTACCGAGGTATCCTCAGAATGAGCATGTGCTCTAGCAAATTGAAGATAAGAAGTAGAACATTGTGCAAAAGTGTCCTAGGAAGAACCAAGAATCATAGGCCAATTAAAGATTGGTCTTGTCAAAGAATCATTCAATATCCACTACCGTCGACGAAGGATATCACTGTCATATCTAGAAGTATCCATCACTGATTGTGGAGGAAGATTAATATAGTCAAATGGAGATGGTAAGGAAATAAGAGGAGAGCAATGAAGAGGTGGGTAAGATAAATCATAAAATGAAGATATTTGAAGGGATAATGATGATGGGAAAGAAGGGACAGAAAGTAAAATTTACTGGAGGGATTTCGTTGGAATAATTGAGGAAATAGATGGGACAATAGGAGTAGGTATAATATGATAGGCAAAGATATAGAGTCGGCAATAAATGGGCAAGTAGTAAAAACTGGAATTTTAATGGAAACTGTAGGGTTAAAAAATAAGAGAGGGATATTATCATATTTGAAGTGAGGATGGCAATATAAAAGGGTAATTGATAAGAAATTAGGGAATAAGATATAATATCATGAGGATCATATGGATAGATGGAACATCGAAAATCAAAAGCTGAAAAGAGATCCTCAATGAATAAGGGATTGCTAACAGTATGGTTCAACACTTGGGATCACAATGGCTCGATATCTGACTTATGAAAGACACTCCGTAGACGATGAGGATCCAAAACATCATCCTCCAAAGGAGGATGCCAAGCATATCCTTTACACCACAATGTTTACTGATATAATTCTTCAAGCCATTAACCAAAGTCATTTCAGCAAAATGTGCATACATGACTCTGCAAAATCACATATTCTACATAAAGATTTATGTCCTCCTCATTAGGGATGTGCAAATATCCTTGAAGATACATACAATGTAATAATTGGGCCTCATGAGAGAATAACTCATCAAAAAATCTATCAAACACTACTTTTAGTAAATCTGCAAACCACATATTCTGCCACCCATCCTCTAGAGGTTCTAAGTCCACATTACTCAAGGAAATTTACAATCCAGAGCACTAGTGATGATACTTAACCCACAAGGATGACGCAGGTAACACCAATTTAGCATAGTGGACAAAATTTTCCTAAACACAATTCATATGTTGCTGAAGGTGCTCTATCTTGGTAGAGAACCCATCACATAGTTTAGCTTTTTGCTGCAATTGATTTGGTTCTTCCTTAGAAGACAACAAAGAAGACATCACCCATGTTGGAGAAGGAACAGAGAGAGTAGCAACTTTTTGGTTAAGTTCTTCAATAAACTTGGTCTACGACTCTATAGTTTCTTGGAAATGTTGCAACAATTGGCCCTCACATATCCCAAGTTTAGGAGATGATTCTATCATTTCCTTAAGAGCTACATTTTCTCCTTAATCATTTGTTTATGGATGTCTCTCAAATCAGCCTTTTTAGAAACTAAATTCTTCAGAGCCTTACTAAGTTGACCAGTTAAAGAGTTGACTTTGTCTTGCAATGAGGGATACACTCCTGTATAGATTTTCTGAAGATAGGAGGTCATTGAGGTCTCTAAAGTAGACTAAACACTAGAGAAAGCATAGATCCAGAAAGCACTATTTGCAAGGAAGGAGGAATCTACGGATCCAGTTGTCCTTCCCATTGTGTTGTAAAGAGATTGGTACAAGACATGAACGATGGAAGAGAGGGAATCTATACCACAGGGGTTGGAATAGGGAGAGGATGAGAAGGACCCTATGTACGGTGCTTCTTTCAAATTATTCTAATAGGGGGTGCACTTACTAAATCTGAATTGGCTTCCATAGAAGGAGAAGAAATAGAATGAGAAGACTACTACAAAAGTGGAATAGGATCAAGCACAGGAATGCCACGTAGGGGAGGTGCCAATTAAATGATCTTCTGTAGAAAAATCCAATAGGAAACAGTACTGTGTTGAACCTTCACGACACGCAAAAAATGTTGATCCATTTTAGCCAACAAAAAGGTTTTCCAATTATGCTTATCCCCCTCCAAGATTTTGACTTCAATTGGCATAACTACTTCCATAAGGGAGAGGAAATATATGCCACTAATTCTCCTAAACTGGTGATAATCTTATACACCGCCAAAGGAGTAGAGGTCTTCTTCTACAACAAGGCAAGGATCTCTGCAGTGGATAATAAATGATTAACACTAGGCACAGGAAAAGCTACAAAAGGCAGGAACAAGGTCTTGTTGACAGTAGCATGGGATAAACAAAACTGACAGCCATAAACCAAGCCCGAAAACTTCTTATAAGTCTCGAGAAAAGAGTAATATAGCTTCACATCCACTAGAGGGAATTTTGGAGCCACAAAGAGATGAAGACCAACCTTGCAAATACAATCAGCATTTAAAAGGAGAGAGTGATCATGGATTGATAATGGTACATATTGAATCACAAGTAGGGGTATGGAAGAAGATACCATTTAGAAGACCACATTTGATCACCCACACATATATAAAAACTGGAAAAATGGGAAAGTATTTCTACAAAACCCACATATACCACCTAAGACAGATAACAAGGAAAAAACAACAACAAACTAACTAGACTAGACCAGACCTTCCCCAAGCAATCCACATCTTATGAAAATTTTGACATGACCTACACACATGAGATCAAAAACTTCATGATATGTAGACATACAAGCACCTGAAAACCTTGTAATCAAGCACTCAAAGGAAATAAAATGCCACACATATCGTATCCTAGAGACAATCTAGAAATCACGACTGAACCATAGACTACGATCATTAAAATAAATACAAACGGACAAGACCGATGTCTCTGACCAAGAAACCCCAATCCCCGTAGCATATGGCATATACATATGGTGTGGCAAAGTGGGTGGGTGAAAACTACATGACTCATTTTTATTAGATGATAAATTAATCACAGTTCATTATTAAATTATTTCATTAATGCATGGTGAGTCATGTTGACATCCCAACCCCTACTTAAACTAACTTGACTAGACTAGACTGGATTAGGGGTCTCTACAAATGCAATTCATTTTTTAAAAACTAGATTATCTATAGCACAAAGCGCATGTATGCGTGACTTCAGGGAGTTTATTATGTTTTACAAATTAAATGTGTGTATGTGTGCGTGCAACAGCAGGGTTTCTTTTATAAATTAATGGTTAGTTCTTTTTAATTAAAAATTTATGAGGTGTATTATATTTGTTTTGTGGATGCAATAGTTAGTTGGTTTTTAGTTACAATTATATGTGTGTTACTATGCTTGTGAAGGAGGGGGAAAAAAAAAAGAACCTGGTAGTGTGTGGACACCCATAAGGTCTAATGCACAAAATTCCACTTCCAAACAAGCCGTAGAATAGAAAAATCTACATACGAAAACAACAGGTCGACTATATAAGATATAAAGAAACCTATATTAATACCATGGTTTTAAAAAAAACAAGGGAGACAATGAAGGGTTTGTCACTTGGGTGATCATGTGTTCGGTGTTTTTTTCCTCATGTTTTTTTAATTGGTATTTTTATTTTATTTTTATTTTTATTTTTATTTTATGTGGTGTTTGAATCCTTAGAATAATTGAAGTTTGTGTATTAGGCTGTGTTTAAAATTTGATTTTTGGATCCCATGTCACATTTGATGTGAATGGGACTTGAAATATTTTGATCGATCTATTTTATGATTTGTTTTTTATTAAGTTTGTTGTTTATTTTATTTTTTAATAAATAAATAAATTTAAGTAACCAAATAACTACACAAACATTGAAAATGTAAAAAAGAATTTTCTATGAATTTTAAGAAATTTAACAATCATGTTTTTAAATTTTCATAAATTTTCAAGCAGTTTCTCAATTTTAAGTTATTTTTAATGCAAATAAATATTTTCCAATACGTTTTTAAATTTTTATGTATTTATGCTATTCATAATCATGAAGATTTTTTTTTTGAATTTCATGAATTTTTAAAGGAAATTTTCTCACTTTTTCAATATTTTATGGAATTTTCAATTTTAACTAATTTTTTATATATTTTTTAAGTGTGGAGGATTTAAAAAATCAAGATCAAGATAGTAGGGTACCTAGTGGTAGCTGCGTGAATGGTAGCTGTGTGGCACAAGTGAAACAAGACGCCCGTCATCGTGCATCAACAAAGGAGAAGAGAAGGAAGGGGGGAAAGGAAGGAGGGGAGAGAGAGAGAGAGAGAGAGAGAGAGAGAGAGAGAGAGAGATTGTAATAATTTTATTAAAAAAAGAAAGTCTACCCCCTCGTTCCGCGCACCAATGTGGGCATGGGGTAAAAAAATTTGCTTTGATTGGAATGGTCGAGAGCAAGGGGGAACCCAAGGGTGCCAAATGGGACATGATGAATGCCTAGAACACCTTTCAAGGCAAAAACCCGGCATGCGGGGATGAAAAATAAAAATTTGGACAAAAATCAATTTAGAAGGATTCGGGCATTGGATGAAGATGCCATAAAAAGAAAACTTGGGTTCGGGCTCAGACAATAGCAAAGAGAGGGGTTCACATGGAAAAAGATGAAAACCCAACCACTAAAATTCACATGAAAATTAATTTTGCAAAATTTAATAATCAAAACAAAGTGTGGAAAAAAGAAAATTATCCATAATGAGGAGTCATAATAGGGTTGCATGGAAAAAATGGAAAAAAACAAACAAAAATTAATAACAAAAATTTGGAAAGTCGGAATGGAAAACAACAAGAAGGAAAATTGGGTAGACAAATTGGAGAGGACTATCAAGTTGAAACATAGGTCCAATGGCAAATGGGGTGGTTCGTATGGAAAAATGTAAAAACACACCCAAAAATCCAAACACAAATTAATTCCAAACAATCCACAAGTCGGAACAAGGAGCAACAGAAAGGAAATATATTCGAGGAATGGTGAAAACATGGCTATCAAGATAAAATGTGATTTGAGTGGAAGAAAGGCATGTTCAAATGGAAAAAGAGGCAAGCATGCGTAAGGAAACACAATTGAAAACCAATAATAAAAAATCAGATGGTCAGAATAAGGGGGCGAAAATAAGAAAAAGATGTTCGGGAGGAATAATAGCTCAAGACTATCCAAATAGAATGCCATTTCAACGAGAAAGAGTATGCTCACATGGAAAAAACAAAGAAATTGCATGAAAATAAACTCAACAATACGCAAAAATAAATAACGGCCAATGCATGCATAAAAAAGGACTGTAAAAACAAAAAGTGTCCAAGAAAAGGGAAGAATCATGGCTATCATATCAAATTGCAGTTTCGGTGCAAAAAGGGGCACGTTCACATGGAAACATGTCCTAATCACGTAAATCACTCAAGAACTGTGGCTTAGAACTGAGGGCCATAAAAAGGAAAAGTGGCTAGTTCAAAGGAACAAACAAGAGCATAAGATCAGATTGTTATTTCAGGAAATGTAGGGCACATCTATGTAGAGGATAAGAAAGATGATAAAACAATCAAAAAAAGGGCCAAAAAATACCGCGGAGGGTTTGGGCAGTAAGGTGAAGGAAAATCAACCTATTGTTGGTACCATTCCACATCCAAATGATCTATATCCCACTCCACTTCTTGACCTAACTATTTTTTAGAAGAGAGAACCTTCTAAAATTAGAGACATATCAACCCTATGAATAATTCTAGGCCTTAATTCAATCAAAAGAATGACTCTAGGCATGAAGAGGACACTAGAGTTTAAGATGATGAACATGGGAGTGATTCCATTTATAAGTCCTATACTCAGCCCACTATTATACCAAGAAGAGTGGATATGAACCTTGAAGATAGACATGATGCAAGAAGACTTGTGCATGATCAAGTACTGAGAGAGCACCAATCACTTGAAAGACCCTCAAATCATGGCATTGCTCAATCCTCTCCTCAATGGTTTGGTAGCAATCACAATGGGCAACCCTATGACAAGCAAAATTCGTGGATCAAAGTGATGCCAGAAGGCATATTCCATGGTGGATTCCGTGAGATTTTGTGGTGGATTCCGTAAAACTATATTTATTTGCCGGGGCTCGTACACAAAGTGGATTCTTTGTGCAAAAAGTTGACGAGGAGGCATATTTAGTTGCCGGGGCTCGTACACAAAGTGGATTCTTTGTGCAAGTGGGTGATTCCATAGTGGGTGTTTCTGCAAAATACATATTTAAATTAATGGACGTTTATGAGTTTAGAGTGCGCACTCGTATTAAATTAAGGTTAGGATAGAGTTCCAACCTATTTATTTATTTTGTAGTTGAAGATTGATAGGTATTCACTTTTGTCGGTTTAATTTTATTATTTTCTAACAATTATGAATGCTTCAGTTGATGTGTAGAGCAGGTGACGATGACGTTGAGAAGCACTGGACAATAGCGTGTATTCAAGTTACTTAAAAGAAATTGTCATTTTTTATGGGGGTGCGTCTTATCATTAAAGGCATGGCACATATATTTATTTAGGCACGCTTACTTATTGAAGTGTTTGACATATATCTATTATTTTAAATGTGCATAGGCACAGGATTTAAATATTCATTATTGGACATTGTATTTGGGCATTGTGCGACTCTTGGACCGCCCAACTGCTTTATTCTTTATTTGGACAAAAGCAAATACAAAAGCTAAAGCATGCTAATTGTAAATTTGGACTATTTTTAAGCTTTGGGATGAATTAATTTATAAATACATGCTTCGTGGAGCACTCACACAAGGCATGGGGGGAGATTATATCCAACTGGTCTTTTTGCCTTGTATCATGCAAGTCTATTATCTTGATTTTTGAGCTTAAAGTAGAGTTCTTTGATCTTGGGGACCTTTCGACGCTCGCTACATACACATACAACATTCGATTTGCACACCACAAAGAGTCTTAGAAACAACAATCATGTGGAAAGCATCTTACAATATTAGGGAGTATAAATAGAAAATCAACAGGTGACAATTCTTCACCTATGGAATGGAAAGAATGGATCAATAAACTTGAAATGTACTTTACACTCTACCTTAAGAGCATTGAATCAAAGATTTATTATGTAGCTCTTCACCTTGAAAGTTATGCCCACACTTGATGGAGTACTATTTTAACTTTTTCCACCAATAAACTATTAAGGATTTATAGAAGAACCTCATTTTACATAGTAAGGTGGACTGCTTAATGGTCTCTCAAAATGGCAATAAGATGTTTGTGTTTTAAAAATGCCTTCAGAAGACCAAATGGCAATCAAAAAAGTTTTTAAAAAAGAAACATAGACAATATCAAGGGATATAGTAAATCAAAATAGTCTACTAATGGGATATTACTAACCTCAATGCTTACACATGTCTCTTTAGTGCTCCCTTGTTCATTCGTACCGATAACATTTGTAGTGGTCAATGTTTTATTTTCCTTATAGCCCATGCAAGTTTGCTTGTGTTTTTGTAACTTCACTTCTAGAATGTTCTTGTCCTTCTCCACTTGCTCCAATGGTGCTTTCAATGATGCATTCTTCTCCTCCTTGGGCAATTCTCTTTATACCTCCTTTATAATTTCTTATTCCTTATGTTGAAGATTATCTTTACATTGCTTCAACTCTTTTTTCAACTTAAGCACTTTATTTTCCTAGCCATCCAAGACTTTTTGAATTTCATTTTACCAATAATTTTTCTAATTTATCTCAATTTATTATCATTTTTAAATTATTAGGAATTATTCCCATTTTTAAATAAATTTTGTAAAAGTTTTTAATGTCCCAAGGGTCATTGATAATCCTAGATTTTATTCTAGATTCTTGTAGATCCTAAAATTTTGTTTCATTTATAATGTGTGTGTGTGTGTGTGTGTGTGTGTGTAATATATATATATATATATATATATATATATATATATATATATATATATATATATATATATATATATATATATATATATAAGGGGGGGGGGGGGGGGTACATAGCCTATGAGATTATGGCACCCCTTGCCTTCACATTCAATAAATATCCCTACTTTAACAGTGCCAATATAATGTTCCCCCCTCCCCCCTTTTGTTTTAAAATAAAAAAAGAAGTTAAAAATTTTGTCTTAAGATTAATAGATATTTTTCTTCTCTCTAAACATAACACAAAAAAAGAAAAACTCATTCTTAGTAATAAAATAAAATGTGTCTTCTCCCTACTAAAAAATAAAATAAAGATGAAGTGTCATCTTCCACTTCTACCTTTTTAAAAACTATTTAAAGTAGGGCCCCTCTTCACACACAATGACGAGGAGACTACTCTTGAGAGAGTGAAAGTGAGTCAACATGAGAGAATCGTCGAGAGATGAGGAAAATTCTACGAGAAGGAGACATCACCTATTTATGCGTTGGCACCCTACCTTTGAAGCCCTTTTTCTCTCTCTTTCTTCTACTTACCATGGCCCCATGCAAGCATATTGATGTAGCAGGACCATCGATCAACCAAAATGCTAAGAATGTGATTGTAAATACAATTTATGTATATTACTTTATTTTTGTAAATATTTCGTATTTTTCAAATTTATTCATAGAAATTCTCCTTACCTTATCTCTATCATATTTTTAATTATCGATAACTTTTAAAATTAGAAGTATAATTGAAACTATATTCATTTTTAAAATTAATAATTTAATTTTAAAATATATAAAATTAGCTTTAAATTTTACTTTTCTTAGCAAATTAGTTATAATTACTTAGATCTATTTTAAAAATAATAGTATAATCTATTTACAAATCTAAACTTTTTAATTTCAAATGATTAAAATCTTAGATTTTTTTAAATTTAGTAATGTCATTAAATAGTTGATAAAATTAATATTCTTATCACCCTAGATTAAAAATCACATTTTAAAAATAATATTTTTATAGATTTACACATAGCATTTATATTTTTGATAGTTTGTGAGAATCGTGCAATATAGAGTAACTTGTTCTTTTATATTTTTTCAAGTTAATCCAAAATTTATTTTAGATTTTTTAGTTCTATTAAAGTTCACTCACTTGCATAGAGTTAAACTCAATTTACGAGTGGGATTTTAGTCCTTGAATGAAAATCACTAAATTATTATATTAAAAAGTTTAAATTTATTAAAAATTACATAGAAAATTAGTTTGCTCCTTGTTAGAAAGAAATGGTTATTGATAAGTTGTTTGATTGATTCTGGTTGTAATTAATTATGAAAAAAGATTCTAATTATGTCCATGTCTTCAACCAATTGAGACCAAATTGAGGCATGATGCCATCCCCAGGGCCATCTTAATTACTCTTCACCCAGAGTTATATATAAACTATCCAAGGCAGTTGACCACTACTTAGGTATATATGGTCATCCATATAAGGTCCTTCCTTACATTGGGCGAAAACCAATGGGGCTTTGGTCTAAGATTATAATCTTGATGCCTGCCCTAAGGTAGGAAAGAAAAGCTATACAAGCCCAATATGGTTTAGTGTCGGAAGGCTCAAGGTGAATAGCCCAACTACTTTGTTTTTCAAAAGAATTACTTTGGTATTTGTACATAAGAATGTGTCAATGAATCCTATATAAAGATTAATTAAGGAAGCTATTTTTATATGTTTCGTAGTGTAAATAGTATGCTTACTTAGGTAACTAAAATACACCACATTGAGGGAAGTGGGTAAAAGGTATTCCCTACGAAATTATCCTATAGCTAGGTGGACCTAATTAGCCGTATGTTTTTTTCCAAATTTTAAGAATGGGCTAATAAGCATGACTATTCTTAGGGTGACTTTTTAGAACCAGCTACACACTATTTTAGAGAGCTAGTGTGAGACTATGCCTTATGGATAGAGGAATTGATGCACAGCTTCCCCTTGTTTCTCACTCTCATTGAACCAAGTGGGGTGCTTGTCTACCTCAAGTCTTTGACAGCTCATAGAATAGTGACCATCTTTGCTCAATGTTAGGCTATTGCTAGAGAGACTCTATTTGTGGGATGAGGTTGGATGCTTCGCTTATGAGATGGACCTAAGGAATTCCTAGTTGCCTTAATCTGCATGCTCGAAGTTAGCACGGATGGTGACAGCTAGGACCAGGTCCCTTGCCAACTACCAAACTACTCTCCTGACCGTACATTTCATGTAGTATCAAAGCAGAAATTTAGTTTGCTCCACTATTAAATATGACATTAAGTTAGTAGTTACTGATTTTCATAATAATAAATAAATATATTGCCTTAAATTTTAATACTTGTATACAACTAATTAAAGCTAGGACTTCTTTTTTCTCTAGGGATTCTTTAATTAACTCTTGAGCCATGAGGTGTTTCGAGCAATGTACACCACCAGCTTATGGATCCAATGATTTTCTCTAGGGATTCTTTAGCTGACTCTTTAGCCATGGGGTGTTTCGAGCAATGTACACTACCAGCTTGTGGATCCAATGATTTTCGATTTAGAAATGATATTTCCTTGGTTACTTTCAAATCTATCCTTGGATTGGATTAGTCAACAATCCAAGATGAAAGTTGAAATTTGTGAAATGGAAATTACTGTGAATGCTGATAAAGTTAGGCACTTTAAGAATAATGCAATGAGAGCCTAGATCCTTAAGGAACTTACTTTGATCGAAGTTTTTTGGTTGTTTGAAACCAAAGACTCTAAAGCTCTTATTTGTGTAACTAATTAGTTGATTGACCAAAATTAGTATGTGTAATCATGACTCACTAAAGTCATAAATACTAAGTGCATTGAAATGCAACCCTAACTATCCCCTTATGGTCATTGATGTAAAGAGGAGTCCTCCTAGAGTGTTTATAGTTGGGCCTAGCAAAATCATTGCTTATACGTAACCAAAATACACATTTAGTCTAATTGATACTTTGTAACGAAAGGAAAATTCCTAGGGTTGAATAAAATATGAGGCTCAATATACTAACCTATAACCTTAAGAGAATATTAAGGGGATAATATTTATAAAGTTGTGAATATTCTAATGATTGTTTTAATGTCACTAATTGAAAGGAACTTAATACTTAAACTTATAGAAAAAATGTAAACACACTCTCTTATATTTTGATATCATGTGCAAGAGGAATTTTGACTGATGTTCCTTCCCCTTGGTATAGTAGCTAGGTTCGCAATGTAGCCTATCCTTATAGAAGGACCTTTTTTGGTTGATGGGCTAAATCTATATTTCGTCCCACTACTAGTTCTTTCACGCCTGCTTAGTGGACATAGTATATGGGTTGGTATAGGACTTCTACTAACAATTGTATGCAAGGGGATTGTATCGACGATCTTGAGTATGAGTTGTGGAGGATCCATTGGGCTGAGAGGCTTGACATTGTTAGACTCTTTGCCTTTTGCCTTGGTCCTTCGATTCTTGTATAGTATCATGAGGATAAGGCTATGACTCGAGCCGAGTGGGTTTATAGTTAGATTAATTGGGTCATTTGATCCAACTATGTTGTATTTGCTCATGGATCATGTGCTTCCTAGTAATAGATGGAGGGATTCCTCGGTCTCCTTATTGAGTACTTAGCCTTAGATATTATGAGTGAGCCACCCAAATATTAGACTATTATGAGTGAGCCACCCAAATATTAAACTATTTTTCTTTAAAATTTCTATGGTTGATCTTGTGTGCCATATGGATTTTGAGTATTTGTATGTAAATAATAAAATAATACACGATTTTTTCTTCTTTTTTAATATGCAATATTATTTAGTAAAGAATTATTATTTGATTTAACTTACCTTGTCATATGTATATCCAAAGTGAATCCTGGCATGACTCTTAGTCGCAAGATTTCATGAGTATCTTGGAAAGTCATTATTACTCTCATGGATATTATATGGAGAGGATATCAACTTAGCATGGTGGCTACTATTTCATTGATGTTGAGAGGCTAGCCCTATTGTACCTATACTAAAGCTTCCCAACTTCTCTCATGAATTCAAAGTCATCCATCATTGATGCTAGCATTGTGACAATGGGTTGTGTGCTTTCACAGTAAGGTAAACCCAGAGCCTACTCTTCTTAGAAACTTAAGCCATACGAGAAGAATTATGTTATGCATGCTTTGGATTTTCTAGAAGTCATTCATGCTCTCAAACTATGGCACCACTATCTAGTTGGTCATAGATTCACACTCGTTCACTGATTATGGGAGCTTAAAATGGACCTTCACTCAGATAAATCTCAACATGAGGCAAAGAAGATGGATTGAAGTCCTTCAAGAATTTGACTTTGAGATTAGGTATCATTGTGGCAAAGAGAATGTGGTGGCTGATGCTCTCAGTTAGAAAGTCTTCTTGAATTCTCTAATAATTAAATATCCTTCAAGATAATGAAGCCTTGCAAGTCTTATCTCAAAGCATAGCAATCCCATTTTGGATGCAATAATTGCTAAAGCCCCTGATGATCCAAAATATCTAGAGATGAAAAGGATAAGGCCAAGTTCAAGAATTATTCTCTTCAAGGTGAGCTGTTATACTATTAGCAAAGGCTTTATGTACCCAAAATTTGAGAGCTAAAGAAGAAAATTTTATGGAAAGCGCATGACAACCATATGCCTAAACATCCAAGTTATGCTAAGACTCCAAATGTAATTAGAAGAAGCTATTGTTGGCTAGGAATGAAAGTAGATACCCTTAGATATGTGGCCTAATGCTTGAGCTATCAAAGGATCAAGGCTAAAGGAGTCAAGCTACCTGGTGAATTACACCCTCTCAATATTCCTCATATGAAGTGGGAGTATATAAGCATGTATTTAATAGTGGATCTACCCACTATGCAAGGAGGGTATGATACTATCCTAGTGATTATGGATATGCTTACTAAGATAGCTCATGCAATTTCCATCAAATGAACTCATAAGGCTTCAGACATCACTAGGATATTCATCAAGGAGATATTTTGACTACATGGACTGTGAAAAGGGATAATCAATGTCATGACACTCTCTTTACCTCCAAAATTTGGACTAGCCTCTTTTAGGCCATCGGAATCTAGCTATACTTGAGCACAATCTATCACCCCCACAAACTGATAGGCAAACTCAAAGGGTCAATCAAGACTTGGAGGATATTTTAAGACATGAGGAGTTCACTTTTTTCAAAGGAAACACATAACCTACAAGTGAAAAATCATAAATCTATCTATGACTCATACAAGATTCATATGACTCTCCTTTTTATCCTTATATATGATGTATCAAAAAAATTATTGTGTGTCCCCTTTCTTATATATAATATTTTTTATTCTATTGAATTTATCATATTGACTAAGCTTAAAAGACCAGAATATTTCTATCATAAATTATATGTCACAATGTTAATAAGATATGATCTTATGCCTTCTTTGATATGAATCATTGAGGCCAAGGGTAGGTTAATAATGATACAATGTACAACAAATGATGATGCCTATGAATTTGTCAATATATAAGCTCCTAAAAATTGAAAGAAAGGGCTATGTTAAGTATAGAAACCTTTATGCAATTACCACCTCCCCTCCCTCCCTCCACACCCCCTCCTTACATTTAAGGTTGGAGGGGGAAATTAATGGGGGTCTATTCTAATGTATATGCTTATGCACTGTTTTAAAAGACCCCATTCCCTTCCCCCACACTCCCCTCCTTAATTTTAAGGTTAGAGGGGAAAATTAATGTGGGTCTACCCTAATGTATATACTTATGCACTTTTTGAAAAAAAAAAACCTTCCTTACACTTAAGTGATTCCATAAGTTACCCATTGGTAGAATATGTTTATAATGCTTCATTGAAACAAAGCATTAAGATGACACCATTTCAAGTATTATAGGAGCAAGAGTGCTTACCTCCTCTAAATTTCTCAGACCCTACCATAAAGGTTGAAGCCTAAAAAGGGATACTCAATGACATGTAGAAACAAGTCAAGGCAATCTGTCAAGACATAAAAGCACCTAGGATTGATAGAAGACCTATACAGACCCAAAAAGGACAGATCGAATCTTTAAGGAAGGCAACAAGGTCTTCGTAAGGGTCGACCCAAGAAGAGTTTCTTGTCTCTTGGATATTTCAAGAAACTTAGTCCACAATTATATTGTGGGCTATACAAGATCATAAAATGACTTGGAAAACATGCCTACAAGCTAGCCTTATCTCCTCATCTAAAGATCCATAATGTATTCCATGTAAGCCCATTGAAATCCTATGTTTCCAACTTTGAGTATGTCCTCAATGATGAGAAAATTGTAATGCAAACTCAAGTGATCATTGAAGTCCAACTTGAGAGAATTCTAGATATTAGGAAAAAGCCTTTAATAAATGTACCTTATGGAAATACCTAATCCAGTGGAAGGACTTCCCAAAAAAATATGCGACCTAGATTGAAGAATCCATTCTCTATAGAGATTACCTCAAGTTTCTCTTGAGATGAGGACATCTAGATTTCTCTAAGGGGAAGAGAATGTAATATATCTAATTTTTCTTTGAGCAACTATGCATTTTTACCCTCTCAATCCCTTGTCCCCATGAACTTTTACACTTATTTATATTCATACACCCTTGTAGGAGCTTAAATTATTTTAAACTTTATTTAATTAAATTTAAAAAAATTATCACAATGTACTTATATTTTTAAAAATTAAATTAAACTATTTATATTCATTATTAAGTTTTTATTTTTATTGTTATTTTTATAAATTATAATTATGTATTATTAATTTTTCAATTATTATTTTTTTTCAAATTATGATTAATTCTCCAAAATTATAAAAATACTCTTTATTTTTAATAAAATTTTAATGTCTAAAGGATCATTAATATATTTCAAAAAAAAGTAGATTTTAAGTTTTTTTTACCTTTTACTTAGAATTTTGAGTTATGTATTTTAATAATAATAATAATAATAATACACACACACATATGAGAAAAGAGAGAAAAGAAAAGAAAAAAGCCTTAATATAAGGCTATAAGGGGCGCAAAGGGGACCACCAAATTGCGACGCCTCTATAGTTAATGGGAGGGCCACTCTAATGGTGCAACATGATGCGTGCGTCTCTTTCACCCCCCCACCACCCAAAGAAAACTATTTAAACAAGGGGCGCCCCTCAATAATTTCAACACACAACAACGAGGAGAGCACTCTTGAGAGAGTAAGGGTGAGAATCAATGAGAATCATCGAGACAAGAGGGAAATTCTACGAGAAGGAGATATTGCATGTTTGTGCGTCGACAACCTACCTTCAAAGCCCTTCTTTTCTATCACTTTTTCCTACCCGCCATGGCCTAAGCAAGCACGTTGATGTGATAGGACTATCAACCAACCAAAACGTTGAGAACATGGTCAATGTATATTATTTTATTTTCATGAATAATTCATGTTGTTCAAATTTAATTTGTAGAAATTCTCTTAATCTTATTTTTACTAGAATTTTAATTATTGATAACTTCTAAAAATAGAGGTGTAGTTGAAATTATGCTTATTTTTTAAAAAATAATAGTTTAAAGTTGATAATACATTAAATTATATTTAAATTTATAGTTAATTAAGTAATAATTAAAATAGACCTTAAAAATAAAATAACCTATACTTACAATAAAATTAGTAATTAGAGATATACTTTTATTAAGAAAGTAATTAAAAATATTTAAAAATATAAGAAAAATTTATATGTTGACCTTATAATCTATCAAAATATTTTGAAATTATTAAACTCTTAAATAATTTTTTATTTAGTAATGCCATTAAAAAGTTAATAAAAATAATATTTTATTACCAAAGTTTTAAAAGTAAGTTAAGAAAGTAATATTCTTATAGATTCACACATTGCATTTATAGTTAGTGAGAATCATGTGATAAATAATAAGTTGTTTTTTCATATTTTTTCCAAATTGATTAAATTTTTAGTTTAGATTCCTTAATTCCATTAAATTGCATTCACATGCACAAAGTTAAACTCAATTTATGAGTTGGATTTTAGTAGCTCGATGGAAAGTACTAAATTATTACATTGGAAAGTTTACATTTATTTTAAATTCTATGGAAAATTAGTTTGATCCTTATTAAAAAGAAGGACAAGGACAAGAGGAGCAAAAGGAGAAGGTAGGAAGGAGAGATAAGAAGAGATGAGGGGAGGAGGAAAGGAAGGATAAAAGAAGAAAAAGACTAGGAGAAGTAGGAAGAGAGAAGAGGAAGAGAGGGAGTAGTAAGGAAAGATAAGAGGAGAGTTGCAAAGAAGAGGATCATGACTATCAGTCCTTCCAGAACTATTTCCTTTGACTAGGAGAAGTAGGAAAGAGAGAAGAGGAAGAGAGGGAGACTAGGAGAAGTAGGAAGAGAGGGAGTAGTAAGGAAAGAGAAGAGGAGAGTTGCAAAGAAGAGAATCATGACTATAAGTCCGGAACTATTTCCTTCAACCAAACTTTGATCATGAATGTTTCCCTCGTCTCTACAAGAGCTCAGCTCCCAATCATACCCTTCAAGATCGACAAAGCTTGGTAGGCTAGCATACAAGGACTCCCAATTCATGATGATGGCCCAAAGATACGATACTCTAGAGTGGGGAGCACAGGAATTGCAATGGAACCACAAGCATGGACAATGTGCCATCTCTCCCAACATGATCCCAGGTTCCTTTCGTAGTTTAACATTCAAGGATTAAGAACATAAATAAAAGATATTTCAAATTCCAATGATAAATCTGTAATTTAACAAATATGCAAAATGAGAATTCAATAAGAAAAGAATGCTAGAATAAAGTAGGAATTATTAATTTAGATTATAAATTTTTGAAAGGTAGGATAAATTGCACGACATCATAATGCATTGAATAAACTCTTACTTTTAGCTGCATGTAAGTAAAGTGCACAATAAATTTTTGATTTAAAAAGATCCATTAGAAAAATCCACAATAAATTTTAAACCAATCAATTGCATCAAAAATATTTTTATTGACATTTATGAATCATGTGAACATAGGGAAAAGTCAATTGAGATAGTCAAAAGTAGATCATTAAATTCGTTGAATAGAAGTATCCTCTTCGATAGAGAAAGTCCCACTTGTTATTAGTTAAGTTGAAATTATTGAATGGTGTACATAACCATTAGATGCCTAGGATATTTGAATTGACTCAATTGGCCAACATAACAAAGTGAAGTACAAACCTTAATTCAAGAAGTAACTAAAAAAGTCAATGTGATTCTCTTTCGAGAATTTAGAAGCTTAAAATTTCCTAAGGAAGATACTTGCCTTGTCAATTTACTTGTTTGCAATGTTTGGAGATCCTTCAGCAAAGCTTGAGTTGTTGGCCATGAATACTTGGATGATGCCACATGATTAGTGGATGGTTTATGAATGGTTATGAGCATTGGATTTCCAAGTCTGGAGTTGTACTTGTCGGCCGAATGATGAAGTAAGTCTTACACTATGACAGGCAATTGATTGCAACCTATTCCTGAATGCAGTAAGATGCATCTCAATCTTTGAATACACAAGAAGGACATACTAAATCAACATGAAATGATTGGAATTTGTAAATTCCTTCAAGATCTTGTACTTAAGCATGAGTAGAAGTCCAAACTTCAAAGATCTAAATGCATTCACAGATCTGGAATTGTCTTGAACTCGGTCTTGGAAATGTACTAGCTTCGGTACATTTACAGATCTGGAATTGTCTTGAACTCAGTCTTGGAAATGTACCAGCTTTGGTTTGATGCTACAAGCACATTGAACTACATGTTGATGTCATCTAATGCTTGGACCTTACTACATGGACTATGGGTGTCTTGAGGAATAGTGAAAGGTTTTAATGCTCAATTTTGGGTTGATTTATTGATGGTAGAATAGAGGTACTTGGCTGGTTGCAATTGTAAGAACCTTCTTGGTTGCTACATGTTGTGTAAGAAAGTCTTCATACTCATAGAAATGTTTGTGAACTTCCAAATGAAAAGGCATATGTTCGGAATGCTTTAAGGGTTTTCTGAATAGAGAACATTCAAAATTTAGCAGAGAACTTGTTGTTGGTCACTCATAGTTGATATTGCAGACAACTTGTCTTCATATTTATTGGATTGATTGGAGTGTTTACGAGCACCCTGTCTCTGAAAAATTACTTAGTCTACAGGAAGTCAAGCATGGACAATTTTTATTACTGCACAGTGAATACATTGTGTTACAAACATGGAAAATGTAGAGAGAATAGATAATATACCTCATATAGCGGGTGACAAACTCGATAGCAATAACTATGCTATTTGGATGTTTTGGATGGAGAACTTCTTGATTGGAAAGGGTTATTGGGATTTAGTCACAGGTGTTGAAGCTATGAACCTGAGCTTCCTGACAAAAATCCTACTGTTGAACAGAGACGGGCACATCAAGCACAGATGGAAAGAGCTCGAAGGGTGTTGCAATGGTTGTCCTTGTGTATCTCTAATGCAATGGTCATGCAGATAATGAACTACAAGTCACCAGAGGATGCTTGGAATATTTTGATGCAATATTATGGCACTACCACTAGTGCTCGCAAAATCTAGCTAAAGCAAAAGTTTAACAATATGGTGAGGAAAGGTCGATGCATGCAGGACTATGTGATCAAAATTAAGACCATTGCAGATTAGCTTGCTCTAGTTGGAATTGATGTTGCTGATGAGGATTTAGTGGCTATTACCCTAAATGGTTTAGGACCTAAGTACAAATCTTTTGATACCTCTATATCAATGTGTGCTAAGATGCCAGATCTTAATGAGCTTATGTCATTGCTCATACATGAAGAAGTCAAATTGGGGTTAGCTACTAGGTCAAGTAGCTTTAAAAGCAAAGATGTAGTGTTCTATTCTAATCAACAAGGTCATGGTAGCAGTGGAATAGGGTTTGCTTGTGGAAGAGGAACACAGCAAAATGCATCTCATAGTAGTAATACTCAGCATGATCAGAATGCAAGATGTGGTGGACATTTTAGAGCAAGGGGGAGATCCAACCCTAGGGGTAGAGGATCTTGGTAGCCACAGCATACTCATTGGAAATCTGAATAAAGATAATGATTTTATTGTTGCAAGTATGGCCACATTGCCAATGAGTGCTGGAAAAAGCAACCTAACTAGAAAGGCAAACAATAGGGACACTATGCATCATTGAGTCATACAGAGGATGTATCCACTGACAGATTGTTTTCCATGACATATGTTTAGAACCGTGCTACTAAGGAGAACAAAACAAATAATATCTGGTACATTGATTCTAGAGCCTCAAATCACATGACACCTCATGGTGATTGGTTTATAGACATGGTTCATGAAAAGAAGGAATATGTGTGTACAGGAGACGATGTTGAGAATCAAGCTCATGATCAGTCACCAACATGACCGATCTTATCTAGACAGTTGTCCTCTTAGTTGTCACTCTCCATGTGTGTTGTAATAACTGAGTCATTCAGACTCAACCATAGGTAGTGGTACGATCAGTTAGTGACCTAGTGTGTTTTCAGCTATGTGTGATTAGACTTTAGTAAGCATTATGGAATAACAAGAAGTAGAGAACAATGAGAGTTCACAATTCTCTGTTTACAACTGCATGTCTTTGTCTCTCTCTCCCTTTGAATCTTGAACATGGTATTCACAACCTATTGAGGCTTCCTAGAGGGGTTCTATGTCGCTTGAATGAGCTCTGTTGCATAAGCATTGAGGGAAAAAACTATGGCAAGGTAAAAAAAGTGACCTGCATAGATTGCACCAGTTTTCTAGTCATCTTTTCCTTACTCCAACACAGACATTGACAGCCATAAACACACTCTATTATTGATAAACAACTTGTCAAGGATGAAAGCTTCATAGCATTGGTATCTTGGTTCTCAACTCGTTTGTGGGATGTTTGAATCAAACATTGACTAGAAAATAAAGCAAGTATGTTGTTAATTATTCAAAGATGGCATACATCTACTTGATTGTAGCTCATTGGGAGCTATATTGACCTCTATTGATATCTATTGATGCTTGGCAATGTATATGCCTTTACTCTCATTTATTTTGGCATGGCTTTGAAGATTTCAACACCCAAACTGAAATCTATCAAGAATGCAGTGTGAAATCTGTCTTGGAATTTCCAACACTAAAACAGGGCATTGTTTAATCAAGAAATACTTGAGAACGATGCAAACAATCATCCTAGATTCTTGGAAAGTGTTATAGTAACACTTATGTATACATGTGCATGATATTGGAGTGTTAAATACTCAATTTTTTAGCTTATTTGCAGGCTGAAAACAGTGAATTGGTTGTTGTCATGAATTTGAAAACAGTATACCTACAGGGTTGAAGTATCTATGATGCTTATTTGCTACTAAAAAATGCTTGCCACTTGAGTGGTAGATGATTTTTGGGATACTGTGAGTGCTAAAAGCCCAAATTTTGGACTGATTTGTTGCTGGTTATACCAAGGTATTGACTAGTTATTGTCTACAGGAAGGATACCTATCATCTTCACTTGACATATATGCAATCTATTCTGACTGATTGGACATGTATCAACTCCTACATAGAGTGGCAACTATATGAGATGTTTTGGGGCTATTTTGAAGTCTGAATACTCTTAACAGAGAAAACACTGCTAGCTATAGATAGACTATTTTCTATCATTGATTGCCATTGAAAGGATTGAAGGATTGAAGCTTGCTTGGAAGAGCTGTGGCAAGAGAGCAAGAGCAAGAAAGAGAGAGACACAAAATGGGAACTCCAATAGTCAGAATGTGTGACCGGGCCTTCCTTTATTTAAACTGTCACTAAAAGAACAAATAATAAAGTGACGGTGACGGGCGCTCACCACCTGCAGTGTGCTGTGGTGGGTATTGTCAGTGTAGTAATACATGGGCGGCTAGGCAGAGGTGCCTTTACCCCCAACAACCTCCCACTTAAAGGAGAATCTACCCCAATAAGGAGTGAAAAGAAAAAGAAAAGACAATGTAATGTACACATGTACAATAGAATGAGGAAAAACATCATCTCATCCAATGCCCATCAATCTCCTGAGGAAGGCAAAGCACTTAGTAGTAAGGCTTTTCATGAGAAAATTTGCAGGATTTTTGTCAGTGGAGATCTTGGCAAGGTCAACAGACTTTTCCTCCACAACTCCACATGTGAAGTGATACCTCACCTCAATGTGTTTCGTCTTCACATGGAAGACCAGATTCTTGGCTAACTGAATAGCACTCATAGAATCTGAATGCAGCGTAGATATAGAATCAATTCCAAGGTCATCAACCAAATGGCCCAACCATATGGCCTCCTTGCAAGCCTCAATGGCTAAAACATACTTGGCCTCAGTGGTAGAGAGAGTCATACACTTCTGAACCCTAGACATCCAAGAGATAGCACCTCCAGCATAGGTGAATACATAACCAGAAGTGGACTTCTTACTATCTGCATGTCCTACATAATCAAAGTATGTATACCCCACAACTCCTGTATCTTGACTACCATAGCAAATAGACATATCTATTGTGCCCTTCAAGTATCTCATGATACCCTTCATAGCATCCCAATGCTTCTTGCCAAGTGTAGCCATATAGCGTGCCACAACACCAACTGCAAAGGTAATATCTAGACAAGTGGCTATCATGGCATACATCAAACTTCCCACGGCTGATGCATAAGGAAACGTGGTCATCTCGATCCTCTGCTCATCTGTCTATGGACAATCGGCTATGAGACCTTCACATAAGAAGGTAATGGACAACCAATAAGCTTCACATCTTGCATGCGAAAACGTTCAAGGACTTTATAAATTTACTCCCTCTGGGAGAGGTAGAGTATTCCCTGATGCCTATCGTGCTTAATACACATACCAAGAATGTGAGAGGCCTGTCCCAAATCCTTCATCTCAAAGCTCTTCTTTAGCTGATTTAAGAGCATCCATCTCATCATGAGCTTTCCCAACTATTAGCATATCATCTACATAAAGTACCAAAATAAGCAATGAGCCATCACGAGCTGTCTTCATGTAAAGACACGAATCCATAGCACTCCTAATGTAGCCCTATAACTACATAAAGGCATCAAACTTATGATACCACTCCCTAGGTGCCTACTTCAAGCCATAAAGACTTTTCTTCAACTTGCACACTAGGTGCTCCCTGCCAGGTTCTACAAAGCCCTTGGGTTGCTCCATGTAAATCTCATCATGCAAATCCCCATGCAAGAATGCAGTCTTGACATTCATCTTATACATGTCCAAGTGAAGCTGCACAACTAAGGCCAAAACCAAGCATAGGGTGGTCATCTTGACCACAGGAGAAAAGAATTCATCAAAGTCAACTCCATACTTCTGTTAAAACCCTTAGCAACAAGTCTTGCCTTATAAGCTAGCTTGGGATGCCCAGGGGTACTTTTTAGCTTGTACACCCATTTGCATGACAAAGCCTTCTTGCCATTAGGCAATGCAACCAAATCCCAAGTCATCTTCTTATGCATAGAGTCCATCTCAGACTACATACCCCTCTCCTAGGAGTGACTATCACCCCTGTGCATAGCCTCATCATAGGTAAGAGGCTCTCCTGCATCTATAACCAAGACATAATGCATCAAGGGCTTAAATCTATCAGGCGAACATCTAGCTCTAGTAGATTGTTGCACTGCAAGCTCCATGTCCAGCATCATGTCCAATACCCTGGCCATGTGTACCAACTGCTGCTACAAGCTATCCAACTAGTCGTGTAGGAGCATGTGGCTCCTCCTGGAATATAACCCTATGTATCTCTACCACCCTCTCAAGCTGCCTATGCATCTTGTCTTCATGGAAGACTATATCGTGATTGCAAATGACTTTCTGTGCTGCGGATCCCAAAGGCGGTAACCCATCTCACTTGCATCTCCATAGCCAAGGAAAATGCATTTAACACTTTTAGGATCCACTTACTATGCTTGTCCTTGGGCACATGGCAGAATGCCTCACATCCAAAGACACGTAGATGCACATAAGATGAAGGTTTCCTAGTTCATACCTCCTTTGCAACCTAGAATTCCAAACCACTGGAAGGTGATCTATTTATGATATGCACAGCTATACTGACTGCCTCAGCCCAAAAGCTCTGTGGTAGGCATGCATGGCTAAGCATACTGCGTACATGCTCTTGGATGGTTCTATTCATCTGCTCAGCCAAACCATTCTGGGTTGGGGTATGGGGGCAGTCAATTGAAGCTTAATGCCCCTCTCATCACATAGCTTCTCAAAGGCACATGACACATATTCTCCCCCATTGTCAGTCCTAAGGCATTTCATAGTTTGGTTCTCAACCAATGCAAGCCATCTCTAAAACATAGCCAAGACATCTAACTTAGGCTTAATGGGATAAGCCCATACTTTACGCAAAAGATAATCAATAAACATCACAAAATACTTTTCACCACCCATAGACTGATAGGGCATAGGCCCATAGACATCCATATGTACCAATGCCAAGGGCTCACTCATGTGTGTCCTAGCAGACTTATGCATATTCCTAGTCTACCTGCCATAAAGGCAATGCTCACACGAAGTATGCATAGTCAAGGGGCAGTAAGTACTGCAAAAATCTGAAAGCATTTTCATTCCCTTCAAGGAGAATGAAACCACTCACAGCATGGTGTAACATGAAATGAAGCACCATAATCCAAAAGCCAGCACTGTGCATACATAGAATGATTAACGGCATAGTATCACAAGAACTAGCTGCAAGTATATACTCCCCATTAGAGTTATCAATCAACATGACATTTATCTCCTCGATTTTCACATTGGATTTCATAGGCACAATGCTACGATAAGAGGACTTTTCTTGTACTTTGTCTTTCCCCTTCTCTTTGCGCTTCTCATTGTGCAACTCATGACATTGTGGGCATATATGACCCTTCTTGCCACAATGATGACATGTCACATTAGCATTTCTCCCAAGAGACTTGCTGCATGACTTACCACGTGACTTAGACCTAGATTTCTGCGAGTCTCTACCACGGCCATTCCCACGATCATTCTTTCCATTACCATCTCTGCCTCTAATAGTCAAAGCATGTGAAACACAAGAGGCATCCAAGTTCTTACGGTTGATCTCTTCTTGCAGAAGAGCACTCTCTACATCAGGCAAGTTCAAAGTAGTAGCAAGAGCACATAAGGCAATGCGGAATACATTCCATGACTCACTCAAAGTCCCATGAAAAAACAATGGAGTAGCCTCATCATTGAAGGCAATGCCTTGCGAAGTCAAGTTCTTGAGAATAGCATGGAACTGGATCAAATGAGCAGACATCGTCATATTATCTTTCATGCGTAGGTCCATAAGTTGCTTCAGCCAATACATCTGACTTGCTAGACTTTTCTTGTCATAGAGATTCTTGATCTTATCCCAAAGTTGCCAAGCACTATGTGCTTCCTCAACCACATTGTAATGCACCTATTCAATGAGAGACAACATGAGGGTGGACTTGCATAACTCATCAAGCTCCATCCATTCATCATCAATCATAGTTTCAGGCTGCTCTCCATGCAACCTTAGTGGTTTGATCTGTGATTTCTGCACCAATACCTGCCAAACTTGGCTCTTCCAATAGGCATAATTCATACCATCAAGCTTAGTGATGTTGAAGATAGCACTATCAATGGAAGAAGATGCCATATTGTAGTCCAAAATGGTGCAAATAGCTCAAAATTGTTTGTTGTTTTCTACTATAAATAGTCAAAATACCACCAAAACTAAGGCAAAGTGACCACGAACTGATAGCTAATGATGATACCCATCAATACCATCAAAATTACATAAAATCAAGATGATTTAGCATGAAAAATACATCACAGCCCATGCATAACTCCTTGTTGTAATAAATTATAGCCAAGTACAATGAGAGCAAACTGTAGGCAAAATGAATGCACTAAGTCAACCACTGATTGTCAAAGTATAACTAGCATCAAGCAAGCATAAATCAACATCATGTGACAAACATACAGACATCAAGAAAATATCCAAGCATGACAAATGAATCCTCAATAAGCCGGCACACCCATTGTGTAATAGGACAAAGTGTACACAACACTGGCAAGACCTAACACAAATAGGTGTATGCTCAAGGAGTGCAAAGCCCAAATCAGCCCAAGTACATCTATGAGGACCACGGCATATCAGCCATACAACATCCAAGTGAAGATCCCAGTCTCAACAAGTGTTTGAATGCTCAAGTAGCATAAACCACCTGCTCAATGTCTGTCAAGCATCCAAAGATGCTCCCACTGGCACAAAATCTGTAAATATCAAGCAAAGAAGCTCAACAAGGGCATATAATAGCCCCAGTACTAGAAGATCCAAGATCAAGCATCAATAAGACCTCACGAGCATATAGGCAGTGTAGCATCCGTATATAGCATCCATAGACATCAAGTACATCCAAACTATAACTCTTGCAAGCCAAGAAATAGCCAAAGTAAGCTCTAGACCAAGCCCAAGTAAGCCGTAGTAGCAATCAACTCCAAGACAATGTAACTAGCATGTATAAGTGGCATAAGCCAAGCATGTCAAGACTGGTCAGGCATAAGCAAAGTACATGCCATAAGTAAATCAAAGATCGAGATCCAAATGCTATGTGAAGTGAGCTCAAGCTCAACCAATGATCCAAGAGCAAATCCAAGCTCTATGTTGATCCTTGATAGTCACTACATCAATGTATACATCCAAGACATAGCCCGAATCCAATAGGTATATCCAAACATAAGCAAATGAGCTTCAGCCCTAAATATTCCAGTAGAAAATAAATGTCCAAAACTCAGAAAATGGTGGCTCAATCCAAGCTCAAAACCATATGCATACTTTCACATATGTATAGGCACCAACCGGGCATAATGGGCATCAAATGACCATGATACATAACATGGACTGTGTAAAACAATCAATGACTGAGCAAATTCAGCCCCAAAATCATCTCAAATCATAGGCATACATTCCCCTAGCATTCGAGACCAACCAGGGAACCAATGTCAATTCCAAAGTGGTCCAGACATAAAATGCTAATGTAGCACTACTGTGGACTACTTGTAAATTGTGTATAATAGTCCCAAACCTGAAGTAGATCACATCAATGCTCAATGCCAAGGCTCGGGATCAAATGCCAAGCATAAACCAAGTGTATAGTGCCCAAATGAAGCTGCCAATGACAGGGATGAGTTGTCCATGGGCTGCCATAAACTGGCATGAATTCACATTGTCTGTACGAGGTTGTTGCTCATGTTTTTGTGTTGTTAGGGTGGTAGGAAGTTCAAGGGGGTGCCAAAGAAGGCACACAACAAGCCTAAGGTGCCCCATAAAGGCCTATATCAAGATATGGAACCAGCAAGATACAATGGTACTAGCCTCTTCTTCTGCTCAAGCCTTTAGACATGTAACCAGCATGAAACCTTGAATCAAATGGAGAAATACCTCTGATGCAATGCCCTGAGGGTGCCCAAAGGGGCCGGATAGGTGCTCAAGAAGCCGGGGAGTGATAGGAGCTCAAGAGAGTTGGCTATGGCTACCGAGAAGGAGACCTAATGAGTATACGTATTCAATAGGAAGCTGAAGACACCACAAACCAAGTCAGAATGCTCAAGCAACCATGCTCTAATACCACTTGAAAGGTGAGAAGGATTGAATCTTGGGTGGAAGAGCTATGGGGCAGGAGATCAAGAGCAAGAAAGAGAGAGACACAAAATGGGAACTCCAACAATCACAATGTGTGACCGGGCCTTCCTTTATTCAAATTGTCACTAAAAGAATAAAGAATAAAGTGACGATGATGGGTGCCCACCACATGCAGCATGCAATGGTAGGTACTGTCAATGTAGTAATACACAATCGGCTAGGCGGAGGCACCTTTACCCCCAACAGTCATGAATACCTACATGTCTACTATGCAAACACATGCTATCTATTTGGAATTCCACTACATCTAGATGTTTTGCCACATGAATGGGGATATATTTGACATACATATGAGTTGAAATACACTATTTACTATTGGTTTTTGTTGTGAAAGCTTATTGAACTGAAACTATCATAAACACCTAACGGGTGTGTAGGGAGTCAGGGCATTCAATGAGCACTAAATTTGCAGCTATGGCAAATGCTCAAGGCACTGATAACATCACTCAAAATTTCAGTGAGAAGCTCGACAACAAAAAAATTGCTCTATGGAAGTTCATGATACAAAACTTTTTGATTGGCTGAGGTTATTGGGATTTGTGTACGGGGGCTGAAGGTGAACTCAAATTTCCTAAATGGAAACCAACACAAGAATAGTGGAGAGCTTACCGACAGTGGTCAAAAAGAGCTAGTAAAGTATTGCATTGGTTTTCTTTGTGCATTTGTGATGGCTATGTAGATTACCAATTGCCATTCCCCGAAGGATGCTTGGGATGCACTCATGAAGAATTATGGTAATGTCACGCATACAAGAAAGATATAACTAAAGCAGCAGTTCAACAACATATTTAGGAATGGCAAGAGCATTCAAGCATACATGATGGAAATAAAGACCATAGACTGACTCGCTACTACTGGATCTCGTGTTTCAGAGGATGATATGATTGTAGTGACATTGAATGGGTTAGGCAAGGAGTATAAGGCATTTGATACGTCCATTTCTGTGAGAGCAGAACCCCCTGATTGGGATGAGTTACTTGCATTGTTGCTACATGAAGAAGTAAAGCTTGGCTTGAATACAAGCTCGAGCACATCTTAGGGTAGAGACATTGTTTTTTCCTCTAGTTAGCACGCTAGAGGTGGTAGAGCTCGTGGAGCTTTTCGAGGTCGAGGAGACACTTAATACACACATGGAAAGTAGCAAAAAATTTCTTGGCACAGCTCAAATATACAAGGATAGTGAGTATCTAGAGACTTTAGAGGCAGCGGGATATCATCTAGAGACAAAGGTGGCTCCTGGCAGTCGCATGAGCAGTCTAATATGGATAAAGATTGTCTTTATTGCAGAAGATATGTGCATATCGTGAAGGATTTCCATAAAAAGAAAGTTGATATGTAGGCAAAAGGCAGGCAACATGGACGTTACGCATCTTGTAGTGGTACTGAGGATGACCAAGGAGATAGATTGTTTACTATGCATCATGTATCAAAGAATATGCCTACGCAAGGCAAAGATGAGAAATGGTACATAGACTCAGGAGCATCCAATCATTTGACTCCTCATGGCGAATGGTTTGATGAGTTAGTAGCAAGATCTCATGGATTTTTATGTACTGGTGATGATACACAACATGATATTCAGCATACATGTGTGGTTCCGTTATTACTCATGCCTGATGGTAGAAAGAAGAGCCTACATGATGTACTACATGTACCTTCTATTACCAAGAATTTACTGTCAGTTGTGGACAAATGGTAGAACAGAATTTGCAAGTCAGATTCAATAGGGATGGTTGTTTTATTGAAGAATATGGCAATGGTTGTAAATTAATTGCCAATTGCAAAATGTTACCTTGGATGCATGTATCCCAAAATTGAAGGGAGCCATGTTTTCCCATGATAATGGAGCAGTTCAAGATGTAGAAATCTGGCACAAATGCATCAATCATGTTAATGTACAAAAGCTAAAAAATATGTAGCAGAAAGAGGTTGTACTTGGCTTGCCAAAGTTCAAGTACACTAATCTTGGACATGTATGCTCTGCTTGTCAGTTTGGGAAACAAGCGAGATTCCCATTCATGAGACATGTCAGAAACAATTCTTGGCTTTTGCAGTTGATACATTGGAATGTATGCATCTTGTCCATAATGTGTGTCCCCTTTTGGTGGTGCCAGATATTATGTATCCTTTGTTGATGATTTCAGTTGTACACATGGATATACATTCTGAAACACAAGTATGAGACGCTTGATGTCTTTAAGGACTTTAAGAAGCATGTTGAAAATGAACTTGGTTGCTATATCTCATGTCTGAGATCTAATGGAGGTGGAGAATATGTATCCAAAGAGTTTGACAGGTACCTTGCTAAATATCGCATAAAAAGACAAACACATGCAGGTACACACCTCAGCAAAATGATGTGGCAAAGATAAAAAATTGGGTGCTTATGGAAGCTACCATGGGCAATGCTTAATGAAAAGAATTTGCCAAATGCTTATTATGTCAAAGTAGTGGTTATTGCAGTTTATGTGCTCAACTGAACACCTATAGATAGGGTTCATGATTTGACTCCATATGAGAGTTTGTATGGGCACAAGCCTGGCATTAGTCACCTAAAAGTGTTTAGCTGCATTACCTATGCACATGTGTTTGATGAAAAGAGGAAGAAGTTAGACCCGAAAGCTGTCGAATGTGTTTTTTTTTGCTATGCACATGAGAGAAAGGCTTAGAAATGCTATGATTCATCCACTCGAGAAGCCTTGATTAGTAGGGATGTAGTTTTTGATGAGCTGGCCTCATGGTATGGTAATCCAAATGTAGTGGTCTCTGGTGGATCAACCAACCCTAGTTATGGTGCAAATTATCCTTCATCTAGTACATCTATGAGTGGACCGACAGGTGAGTCCTTGGACAGGATGACTCCACAATCGTGCTATTGCATATACCATTGATATGGATATGGTAGTGAGGGGGAGATTGGATAAAGGCAAAGAAAATATGTTTGAAGATGTGACTGGTGCATTACAACAATTGGATATGAGTCACCTGGCAGTGACATTCTTAACAGTGAATTGGGCATACCATCTATTATGATGCCTAGTGCAAGGCAAAGCAAGTATGTGCCGCCTCATGAGAGGCAAGCCTAGAGTGCATCATAGCTGAGGAGGTCTAAAAGGGTCAAAAAACCAGTTGATAGGCTAACATATAGTGGGTATTCAACCAAACATTATGCATATGTGACTAAAGTGTCAGGTTACAGAGAGCCTACAAAGTTCACTGAGGCAGTTACAAATGAGAATTGGTGTGTTGCCATGGATGAGGAATACACAGCATTGGCTGAAAATGAGACATGGGAATTGGTCCATTTTCCTGAAGGCAAAGTACTCATTGGATGCAAATGGGTTTATAAAGTGAAATGCAAGTCAGGTGGTTTGTTGAAAAGATACAAAGTCTGAATGGTTGCAAAGGGATATGCATAGCAGTATAGCCTAGATTATGAGGAGACTTTTAGCCCGATTGCCAAGATGGCAATGGTGAGAATAGTCATTGCATTAGCAGCTTCTAAGGGCTGGAAATTATGGTAGATGGATGTCAAAAATGCATTCTTGAATGGTGGCTTACTTGAAGAGATGTATATGGAGAAGCCTGAGGGTTATGTAGACCTTGACTATCTAACATATGTGTGTAAGTTGAAAAAGGCCTTGTATGGTTGAAAAAGGCACCAAGAGCATGGAATGCTTGCATAAGCACTTATTTGTAGCAGCTTTGTTTTCAGATAGGTCATGTAAATCATAGCCTTTTTACAAAGAAGATAGAGCATGGTTATGTTTTTCTGGTGGTTTATATCGATGATTTGATCATCACTAGAGATGATGATCATGGGATTGCTGAAATTAAAGCAATGTTACTACCGAGATTGTCACAATTCAATGTGACTTTTTTGTCCAATTGTAGGACAGAAAAGTCACATTGAATTGTGACAATCTCGGTAGTGTGATGTTGGCTAGCAACCTCGTCTATCATGCTAGATCTAAACACATAGAAGTTCATTACAATTTTATTAGGGAGATGGTACTTGCTAGAAAGATTGATCTACTCCATGTGAAGGCATAAGACCAAGTCGCAGATATCTTTACCAAATCACTTGGTAAAGAGAAGTTTGTGCATTTCAGGGAGCTACTTGGAGTACATCAGTTAGCTTGAGCTTGAGGGGGAGTGTTGAGAATCAAGCTCATGTTGATCAATATCACTGACATGACCGACCTTTTCTAGACAGCTATTGTCTTAGTTGTCACTCTCCATGTGCATTGTAATAATTGAGTCAGTCAGACTCAACCACGATTAGTGGTACGGTCAGTTAGTGACCTAGTGTGTTTTTAGTTATGTGTGATTAGACTTTAGTAAGCATTATGGAATAATGAGAAGTAGAGAACAATAAGAGTTCACAACTCTCTGTTACAGGTCCGTGTCTTTGTCTCTCTCTCACTTTGAATCTTCAACAGATGATATGCACCACAGCATTGAGAATAAGGGTGTAGTACGCTTGATCATTCATGATGGGCATAAGAAAAGTCTACATGATGTATTACATGTGCCTTCCATTACAAAAAACTTGTTATCAATAGGTCAAATGATAGAGCAAAACTTGTAGGTTCGCTTTAATAAGCATGGATGTTTTATAGAAGAGTTTGCTAATGGATGTAAACTCATTGCATGAGACCATAGACATGGTAGAATGTTCACATTGGATACGGCATTACCTCTGTTGAAATCGGCCATCTTTAAACATGGTTAGGGCACTATTAGGGACTTGGAAATATGGCACAAAAGGATTGGACATGTGAATATTCAACTGCTGCAAACTATGCAAAGGAAGCAGCTTGTGACAAGTTTGCCAATTTTTGCATACGGTGAACTCCATAATGTCTATTATGCATGCCAATTTGGCAAACAATCTCACTTTCCATTTGTTAAGCATGTTCAGAATAGCACAAGACTATTATAGTTGATACATTATAACCTTATTTCATTGCACGGAGGCAAGAAGATTATAGGCTATAAATAGGTGTATAAAGTAAAATGCAAGTCTAATGGCAGCATAGAGAGATACAAGAGTAGGTTGGTCCAAAGGGTATGCTCAGCAATAAGGTTTAGATTATGAATATACTTTTGGCCCTATTGTCAAGATACTGGCCATCAAAATTGGGATTGCATTGGCTACAACAAAGGAATGGAAATTACAACAAATGAATGTAAAGAATGTGTTCTTGAATGGTGGCCTGGAAGAGGATGTATTGATGGATCAGTCTAAGGGGTATGTACACCTGCAGTTTCCAAACTATGTCTACAAGTTAAAGAAAGCTCTTTATGGGCTAAAAAAAGCTCCAAGATCCTGGCATGCATGCATTAGCAATTACTTGCAGAGTCTTGGTTTTACAGTTGACAAGGCTGATCATATTTTGTTTACTAAAAAGACAGATACAGGTTTGGTTGTGCTAGTCATCTATGTGGATGCTGTCATTATTACAGGTGATGATGATATTGGAATATAGGATGTGATGACTATGCTGAAATCAAAGTTTGACATAAAAGATTTAGGTGAGTTGAAATCTTTGTCAGGCATTTAGGTGGCTAATTCAACCAATGGACTGTGGTTGATGTTGATACAGAGACAATATGCATTGGAAATACTAAAAAAGTACGGCATGGCAGAGTGTAACCACTTAATACACCATTGGATCGGAATACAAAATTAAATGTAGACTATAATGTGCCTGCTTATTGGATGTCCAAGCACATTTTAGTGGTCCATCGAGAAACGAATCTAAGCATCACTGCCTGGCACTCCCATGGAATGTTATAAGGTTTGTCGCCTAGGGTTTCCGAAGTCCACCTCGCAACAGAACGTTCACAGCTGAACCCACTAGGATCAACCTGAAACTTGAGTCCCTAGTGGTCAAGGTCTCCTAACAGGATTCTAGCATCGGGTCCTGAACATTATACTTTATGTAGAGATACCCAAGCCGAAGTAGACCCATGTTGCACTTGGTTCAAAGATAATGGGAAATGAGAGGGATGCATCACTCAACCTCTCTGCCCATAGGACATAGTCCCATTCGGTCCCCTAAAACAGCATGAATCAGGTTCTAACCTAGCAATGCCTAAAGGTCGAATGATGGTAAGATCCTTGTGAGAAGCCTCCCAGTTCTCTAGGACCACCCTATCATAGGCCCACCACCCACTTCCCTTGATAGCTTTAGTTTTCTAATTAGGTCCTATCACAATTACGTGTGACATTTAAAATCAACTTCATTAATTAAGCCTTTTAGGGAACATGGTTTGTTTGCATATTCTATGGCACAAACACAAATACACAGCAAGCAAACCTTTGACAAACAAGTTCCTTAACTTATCTCAAGTTAATCTTTGTCTCCTGCCCATACAAGAGAAATTATGTATTCCCTTCTGTCTAACAATAGTACCCGGTCCAAATCACATGGCACCAAAAATTCTTATCCATTGTCTAGAATAGGATCTTCCAACGCCTCCAAACGTTAGGCTCACGGAAATCTACAGCTGTGTTCCGGACTCAACAAGGGTTGTCCAAAGCTCCACTGACCCCAAGCGACCTAGGAGTGAGACACGCTTTCCATGGTTGGCCTTTTCACCACTCGACCTTCGGCCCATGAATCGAGCAATGCCCTCTCGGGTTGAAACGTGGCGTGACCTTGGAGATGATCCACCCACGCAAAATATCCTTCCTTAATCAATCCCATTAAGACTCAAGCATAATCAAGGCAATCAGCCCTATTATCATCTTCCAAGATAACATTCATTTATTCCTATTATCATCTTCCAAGAAAACATTCATTTATTCCCATGGCAACTTGTCATTACAAACCCCTGCCATGCATTTACCATCAAACACAAGCACTTGGAACAATTGTCCAGATCACATTCCAAAAATTAGTTTAATGCAAAAGCATTTAGGACGTTATTTGATCAATCAACAAAACAATGGTATCCTTTTCCAAATATTGCAAGAATAGTTGCAATAACCTTTCCATTGCGTATTTGCTCTCCCCCTTGGGATCAGGAGTGGTTCCATGTAAAATTTACTTAACACACCCTTTTTTCAACTAAGGCATATGTTAAGGTTTCAAACGTTGTACAAGACATAAGTCCTATTAAACACTTACATTGATTGATAACCCAGTCTTCTTCTCAGCAAGTACAATGACCTAGATTTTCCTAATTCTTGAGCCCTTCATTTCCCTTGGAGTTGTTGTTGCATCTAGCTCAACCCCAAATAGGTTTGATGAACATAGTCGCTATCAGATGGATCTCAAGGCATCGTAGTTTTAGCCCTAATGAATGTTGTTTGTACTAACTACGCATACTTCAAGATCCCAATGAGCTAATATTTCATGATATTAGCAAGACTTTAATGCAAGATCAATTTTTATATCATCGATGCATGCTTCATAGTGTCTTTCCCATGCATGCATCATCTATGTGCATACCTCTTAAGTAACCTTATATGTTCTTTTGTGCCATATATGACTTTATCACGTAGCACTGGGACGCAAAGTATTTGAGTACATGGGTTTGTGCGAACCTCAATGCACCATAAACATAGATCTATGCAAGGTCATCTATGGTTGCGGAAGGAATTTACCTATGATCCCTTATGAGTTAGTTAACTAACGAAAAATAAATTCAAGCTACTTGTTGAAATGAACTCATGCGCATGCCAAAGCGATATACCCTCTGTCTTAACGAATAGCAGAGATCACAATTAGTACCTAGATATTCGAATATGAATTGTCCGTACCCGACATTGTATTTGTATTCATGAAGATGCCCTGGTCGATGGCTCCATTGTTGGGTGCGAGATTACCGTTGGTGCATGTCTCCCTTTGTTTGGGGGCCATACTTCGGCTTATGTATCTCCCCCTTTCTCGGTCTCTCGTCGAAGAGATGATGTGCCGAGGTGACTCCCCTTGATTGCGGGGAAAGGGAATAAATTGTGGGGAAGAGATGAAGTGTGTGGTCACCCTCTAAAGAGGGGAAGGGCTCCCTCTCCCTCTTCTTCTCCTTCTCTTCTTCTCTCTCTCCCTCTCTCTTCCTCTCCCTATCTCTCTCTCTTCTTCTTCTTCTTCTCCTTTCTTCCTCTCTCTTCTTCTTCTTCTTCTTTTCTTCTCCTCTCTTTTTCTTCTTCTCTTCTTCTCTCTCTCCCTCTTCCTCTTCCTATCTCTCTCTCTTCCTCATCTTCTTCTCTTCTCTTCTTCTCTCTCTCCCTCTCTCTCTTCCTAGCGCAGCAAGCGGGAAAAGTAAGGTGATCTTCCTTTTACAACTTGACGGTTGGGGGGGGCGGGAAGGGTAGCACATGTGTGCTCCTCCCCCATCGATTTTATCACCACATCATGGTGATCGTCGCCACCATCGTCAACGACTTCCTCCCCTCCCTTCTCAGCGTCATCTCATGCTTCCTCACATCATTGCGTTCTTTCTCCCTACCGACATCATCACCACTCCCTCTTCCTGTCGCTGACTAGGGGAAAGGATAATTTAAAAATTTTGAATAATTAGAAATTAGGGGGGGTTCTTATGCAGTGCAAGCAGGGGCATTGCATAGACATTAGAGCTAAGATTGCAGACGTTATTATGTATAGGAAGATGATCAAAAGTTTGATATAGTTGACTATCACTAGGCCTAATCTGAGCTATGCAATTGGGCTTATCTGTCAATTTATGCAAAAGCCCAAGAAACCACATTTGGATGCAGTAAGAAGGATCATGCGATATGTCAAGGCAATAGTAGACTGTGGGTTGTTTTATGAGAAAGATAAGGACCTGAAACTCATTGGATATATTGATGCAAATTGGGCAGGATGTGCGTCGGTCTACTAGTGGCTATGCATTTAGCCTTGGCAATGGGATGACCAGCTGGAGTAGTAAGAAGCAACCCGATTGTTGCACTATCTAATACACTTAGGCAGAGTACAGAGGTGCTGCTTTAATCGCATGTGAGATTGCATGGTTACTGAAGTTGTTAACTAATTTGGATATGTAGGTAGAGACTCAAGTGACACTATATTGTGATAATCTGAGTAGTGCACTTCTAGCAACAAATCATGTTTACCATGTCAAAATGAAGCATATAGAGGTACACTATCATTTCATCTGTGAGATGGTACTTGTAGGAAAAGTGGATCTCTTGCATGTGAGGACAAATGAGTAAGTAGCAGATATCTTTACCAAGTCATTAGGTAAAGATAAGTTCAATTACTTCAGATAGTTACTTGAAGTACAATACCTTACTTGAGCTTGAGGGGGATTGTTGAGACTTCAAGCTCAAGCTGCTAACCCAACATGATAGCTATGTGTCTAGCTATCCCTAACATGTGTGTGTCATGAAATAAGTTGGGTATGTGACTTAACCATAGTTAGAAAATTAGTATGGACCTAGTTGTTTTGGTTACTCAGTTAGTGTGTGAGATTGAATAATAAGAAAAATGATAGCAGTCAACCCTCAGTTGCCTCATCTCTCTCTCCCATTCTCCTAACAAAGATATTGTGGGCCATACAAGATTCTCAAGTGTTTTGGACTCAATGTTTTCAAATTACAACTTCCTAAACACTTGAAAGCTAACAATGTATTTCATGTTAGCCTACTAAAAGGTTATGTAGCCAATCTTGATCGTATTCTTGATGATCATCAAGTTGTAATGACAATCCAAGGAGTCCTTGAGCTTCAACTTGATAGAATACTTGATGTAAAAGAATGTGTCCTCAGAAGTAGAACCATTAAGGAATATCTCATCCCATGGAAAGACTATCCTAAAGATGATGCCACTTGGATTGGTGAAGATACCCTATGTAAGCTACATTCCTAATTTCTTTCGAGATGAGGATATCTCAATTGCTCTAAGAGGAAGAGAATGTAATGTCCCTACTCTACCTTGTGCATGAAAGGGGGATTAGAGGGGGGAGATTAGAACTAAGGTAATAAACCTTTGTTTTAATAATTAATGGAAATGAAAGATAACTAAATCCATTGCATTGTCAACTCACATTCCATTACCACCACCATGGATTTGATCGCCACCACATCGAAATGAATGATGCCCTTCTACTCAATGCCATTAATCCTAACCACATGTGTGACCATTGGAATCATCTTTGCACTCGTTGATAAGGCTAAAGCCATCATGCCACTGCACAAGAGGAGAGGACTCCGAGATGGCTAATGGCCATAATCCTATGTATAAGTCTTTAGCTAAACCTATAAAAGCCTTAGCCAAGGCTTGCAAAGATTGATTTTTCCTTCTATGTGCCAGTTGCTACTTGCACACACACACACACACAGAGAGAGAGAGAGAGAGAGAGAGAGAGAGAGAGAGAGAGAGAGAGAGAGAGAGAGAGAGAGAGAGAGAGAGAGAGAGAGAGAGAGAGAGAGAGAGAGAGAGAGAGAGAGAGAGAGAGAGAGAGAGAGAGAAGAGAAGGGAGGGAGATAGCAAGAGTGAGGAAAAGGGAGGGAAGAATAAGGAAGAAGGATAGTAGAAAAACAAGAGAAGGAGGAGGAGGAAGGAATAAAGAATAAGAATAGATAAGGACAGTAGAAGAAGAACAAGGGGAGTAGAAGGACATGAGGAGGAGAAGGAGGTAGGAAGGAGAGATAAGAAGAGATAGGGATGAGGAGGAAGGGAAGAACCTACTGTGGCATGTTCTTTTGCCTTCTTATAAACAAAAATGTGGTTACATTTACTTTCTAAATGCTTGAAAGTCTAGTACAATCCATTGCCATGACATTACACTAACATAGAAGTCATATGGCCCCATAATAAGGTTGCTCTTTGGCCTCACATTCGATGGTTCTCATATGCTAAAGCTTATCTCAAACACTAAAGGTGGGTGTAAGACAACCAAATAAGGAGTTGTTTATTAAAGCATAAATTTAGGGAAGCGTATATAAAGTTGAGATGTAACAATGCTCATTATCTTTTTCACATTAAGAAATTCCATCTTGAGGACCTCTAACTTTTGGACCTCCAACTATAGCTAAGAGGTGAGTACCTTGCTCCACCATTGCAAGCGGTGGATATCTTGCTACCATACCTATTTCTCCTTTTATGTAATGCTTCATTACATTTATCTGATCTTTGCCTATGGTATCTTGATCATGGCTTTATTACATTGGTATCAGAGTATAGCTTTGATCCTATTGCAAGGTTACTTTCTTGGAAAATTCTAGCTATTGACATTGAAGATTGGTAACTAGAGTACAAGATTTAGTCAAAAAAACCG